>NC_091462.1:10212388-10548638 GCF_027789765.1 Dendropsophus ebraccatus | reverse complement strand
TACTTGTTATTAACTATTCAGTATCCTTCCCCCAGTTCTCAAAATCTGTGTGTGAGCTTTTGTCTCTGGGAGGGTTATTATGAGGTCAAGTTGCTGATGACCTCACTGTGATTATCCCTCCTGGCATTACAAAGATACAATATTACAGATACAGCCTGCCAGGGATTTGTTTACATCGTCTGTCTCAGAAGAGAGGGGGAGGAGACAGAGAGAAAAGCTCACACACAGATTTTTGTGTCTTCAGCAGAAAGCAGCAGCTGAGAACTGGGGGAAGGAGACTGAATAGATAATAACAAGTATGGAGGGAATTGTTAGTCTCACTATGGGCAGGAACGTATAAAAAGTTATGTTTGGGTGGAATACTCTTTAACCCCTTAAGGACACACAAGTGCTGCAACCCTGCTCTGAATCCTGCTGCTCCTGGCTGCTATGTGCAGCCAGGGACCACGACTATAGGCAGGCATGGGCCAATGCATTTAAGTTTCTCTTATCACCCATCCCTGGTTTCTAGTGTGTGTGTGTGTGTGTGTGTGTGTGGGGTGGGGGGTGGGGCGGCGGATCCCTTCTTCTTACCGTTGCACTGACGCTGATCCCGGCTCGGCAATCCATAGATCTGGGCTGCAGCAGCCCAGAGTAATACAGCACTGTTCTAATGGATCAGTGCTGTATTATGTATACTACACTGATCTCTATAGGAGATGTTGTATTAGGGGGGTCTTCTAATTAATGTATTAAGTAAAGTTTTTTTTATTAATAAAAAAAATCCCCTCCCCTAATAAAAGTCTAAATCACCCCCCCTTTTCTATTTTATAAATAAATAGACATTTATAATGGAGCAGCTCAGGTTTCTTGTCACCAAGACGTCTTGCTTTGAAGCATAGGAGCTCCACATGGACAATACGGCTTCCTACAGCAGAAGTCTTGTGAACAACGCAAAGGAAAGTCCAGAGAAGTCATAGAGTCCTGTTACTTATCCCTTTAGACACAGGGTTATCTCTCACCTGTCTGTAGGTCACAGGTCTCACCCGTCTGTAGGTCACAGGTCTCACCCGTCTGTAGGTCACAGGTCTCACCCGTCTGTAGGTCACAGGTCTCACCCGTCTGTAGGTCACAGGTCTCACCGTCTGTAGGTCACAGGTCTTACCCGTCTGTAGGTCACAGGTCTCACCCGTCTGTAGGTCACAGGTCTCACCCGTCTGTAGGTCACAGGTCTCACCCGTCTGTAGGTCACAGGTCTCACCCGTCTGTAGGTCACATGTCTCACCCGTCTGTAGGTCACAGGTCTCACCGCCTGTAGGTCACAGGTCTCACCCGTCTGTAGGTCACAGGTCTCACCCGTCTGTAGGTCACAGGTCTCACCCGTCTGTAGGTCACAGGTCTCACCCGTCTGTAGGTCACAGGTCTCACCCGTCTGTAGGTCACAGGTCTCACCCGTCTGTAGGTCACAGGTCTCACCCGTCTGTAGGTCACAGGTCTCACCGTCTGTAGGTCACAGGTCTCACCCGTCTGTAGGTCACAGATCTCACCCGTCTGTAGGTCACATATCTCACCCGTCTGTAGGTCACAGGTGTCACCGGCAGAGCAGTATCCACACCATGTTGCTATCAAGTCCAACTCAACAACTAATAGACTACCATAGGTGGGTTATTAATCCCCCTGCACCTGTGGGAAGAGCAGCCTCCAGGTTAACCTCTTAGCAGCTGGTAAGGAACATACCTCTTTAACCCCTTCAACAATAAGTATGTTGCATAATAAAATATGTCTCCATATTAAAGTATATTTACACTGCAGTACTGCAGTGAGGCCACAAGGTGGGAGCAGAGTGCAAATAATACAAGTTACCAACACTGCAACCGCTATGAATACAGCAGATCCAAACTACAGGGCTGCGAGGTAGGAAGCTGTGAGGTCCTGGGGGCATACAGACTGTAGAAGTGATTACAGTGCAGTTACACCCAGTAACCACAGGGGGCGTCTCTGGATGGAGTTGTCGTTTCCTTTTCTTCTCCTTCCAGCTCAGACAGCGACAATGACTTCTTCCAGCCATGACTTATCTGTAGCACAGCTTTACTACGTGCTGCAATTACACATATGCCAGAAAGGTGATTCCCACCGCTCAGGTACCTCGCAGATTTCTTAATTCAGCGTCACTGTGCGTTAAACAGGCGAGTTACATCTCACAATTACTCATCAATCATTTATATTTAGATTATTATATTAGGAGTTCAAATTGTTAAAAAAAAGGGTGATTAGAATTTTATTATTTTGTTAAACAATTTAAGTGTTTCTGTCATTTCAAAATATCTTTATAAACCTGCACGACTGCATTACATTAACCCCTTGGAGTGCTGACAGGTGATGTCAGTGCTGTCCCTGCTGGTATTGCTGTCCTGAGAGCCCCCTCCATGATGCACAGCTAGGTCTCATTTGTTATCTAGCAGCACAGCACATATTCCTCTCTGCTACATCATGACCTAGTACTGGAGAAAGTGCCCCCGACTGGACAGGCTGATACAGTGCTGGGATGCTGATATATACATTGCAGTACTATAGATGACATGTGGAGGATCATTGAATTTAAAAATTACAATACTGTACTATAGATGTGGATGGAGAAGGGGTTACTGACACACTGGACTGAACAAAGGATGATTTACAATACACTACTATAGATGAGGCAGGAGAAGGGGTTACTGATGCACTGGGTTTGCAAGGTTCTATGTGAGCATAAAGGAAAGATAAAAGGAGCAGCGGGAGGAGGAGGAGATTACACTGCAACTTACAGACTTTGGTGTAATGTTGTTGTCACATTATGTATCGGGGGAAAAAAAATAAATATCAAAAATTCCCATCTACACCAATATGTTCGCAAAAAAAGATCATGGAGCAAAAACATAAAAAAAAAAGCTATGGAAACATAGAGATCGCTGTATTCAGACTGACCTACAGAATAAACATAACAGAGCATAGCATAAAAACAGATGCCCACCCCAACCCCCCAGAAAAACTGGGGGGAAAAATTATACAATTTTACGCCAAAAATAACATTTTTGCTATTTGTTTGCCATACATTTTATAGTACATGGAAAGGAATTCTTACAAGGTCCGATTTTAAATAATAAAAATGTTACAGATCTTAGAACGTGAGGAGGAAAAATCAAAACCGCAAAAATTACATTTTTGGCTACAAGGGTAAAATTTACAGCATCCTTGAGGGGACGGAGCGCTGAGGATGAGGGTAAGTGTCCAAGATATTCAGTGTTTAATCCTTATGCAAATAGGTTGTTTACATGCATTGGGGAAGGGCTAACATCCCAGTGCACTGATCCACCCTGGACAGCTCCGCCCCCAGGGCACTGATCCATCCCTGACAGCTCTGCCCCCAGGGCACTGATCCATCCCTGACAGCTCCGCCCCCAGGGCACTGATCCATCCCGGACAGCTCCGCCCCAGTGCACTGATCCACCCTGGACAGCTCCGCCCCCAGTGCACTGACCCATCCCGGACAGCTCCGCCCCAGTACACTGATCCATCCCTGGACAGCTCCGCCCCCAGTGCACTGACCCATCCCGGACAGCTCCGCCCCCAGGGCACTGATCCATCCCGGACAGCTCTGCCCCAGTGCACTGATCCACCCTGGACAGCTCCGCCCCCAGTGCACTGACCCATCCCGGACAGCTCCGCCCCAGTGCACTGATCCATCCCTGGACAGCTCCGCCCCCAGTGCACTGACCCATCGCGGACAGCTCTGCCCCCAGGGCACTGATCCATCCCTGACAGCTCCGTCCCCAGTGCACTGACCCATCCCGGACAGCTCCGCCCCCAGGGCACTGATCCATCCCGGACAGCTCCGCCCCCAGGGCACCGAAACAACCTATTTGCATAAGAATTAAACTCTGAATATCTCTGAAACTGAGAGGATGAAGGTAAGTAATGTATCTTCATCCTCTGCACCCTGCACCCTATAGGGACATATAAGCAGGTTGGATACTTCTAACCTACTCATAGTTTTCCTTTAAAGCGTGACTGTTATTATCATAGCGTAAGTATCCATAGTACAAGCGATTATAAGAAACTCTGTAATAGGTTTTATTAAATAAAAGAGCTTCCTTCTGTATTCAAAAAGCTGTTTTCCTAACACCCCCTCCCCCCCCATATCAGAAGAAGCAGGATTTCTGTGTCCATTATTAGGAAAACAGCTTCTTGAGTACAGAAAGAGCCTTTTTTTTTCATTTGTACTATTGATTTCTGCAAAAAGATTTTAAATGACAGATTAAACTTTAAAGTGTTATAAAAAAATGTTTGGGGTATGTTACTGTGTCAAACGTTTTGATTGGTCGAGGTCTGAGTGTTCAGAAGAAGAAGCTGGGAGAAGTCTGCATGCGGCATGTTCTCTCCCCCCACACAGTGACTGGACGGCCCCATAGAGTTACATTATACAGCCTCACAGGTCCGGAGAGGACGCACTGAGCACTGACTTCTCCCGGCTCCTTCTCCTGATCGGATTTTCTATAATGACCGCTATGCTTTATGTTTGTGAGTGTGAAAACGCGAAAAAACGAACCATCAAAAAAACTAAATGTTATGTGATGAGGTTTAGGCAAAAAGAAGGGAAAAAACGAATAGTCTGCCCTTCTCTTAGGATATATGTATACACCAGGCAGGTCTACATTCACTTACTGTACTGGAATGGCAGCTGCAGCGCAGGGAAGGGGTTACAGAAGAATTCCTGCTCCAGAGCACCGCCGGCTCCACATACCATTTTACTAAAAATGCATTTACTCCCTCAATGTCTGTATGGAAGAAACTCAGAATACAGCAACATCGGAGAGAGAGGAATGTGAGGGCTCGGAACGCCGCACCGACAACCCCGCACCTCTGACTGCAATGTGCAAACTGAGGTAAAAATCACATAAAAGATATCGCCTAATCTATATGGAATTGTAAGGAGATTAGCGCGGCAATGAAGACGATGCGTCCCTTGTTACAACGTCCAGCGATCTGGTGATTTACAGGCCTTTTATTAGACATTAAAGGGGAACTCCAGCTACGTTTTTTCTTTTAAATCAACTGGTGTCAGAAAGTTATATAGATTTGTAATTTACTCCTATTAAAAAAAATCTCCAGTCTTCCAATACTTATCAGCTGCTGTACGTCCTACAGGAAGTAGTGTATTCTCTCCAGTCTGACACAGTGCTCTCTGCTGCCACCTCTGTCCATGTCAGGAACTGTCCAGAGCAGGAGAGGTTTTCTATAGGGATTTGCTGCTGCTCTGGACAGTTCCTGACATGGACAGAGGTGGCAGCAGAGAGCACTGTGTCAGACTGGTAAGAATACACCTCTTCCTGCAGGACATACAGTAGCTGATAAGTACTGGAAGACTGGAGATTTTTAAATAGAAGTAAATTACAAATCTTAATAACTTTCTGAAACCAGTTGATTTGAAAGTAAAAGATTTTCCTCGGAGTACCCCTTTAAGGAGAAATTTATGATGTCAGAAAGTCCTCAAAGTTGCGGCAGCAGAAGTCAGAGTAAGTTCCTGTGGGACTGCGCCAAAACTGTCATTACCGTGTGAGTGAAATGAAGAAATCCTTGCGGACTTTGACATTTTGGCACTAAAAGCAGAGTGTCGTGAGATAGGATCAGTCCTGTGTAACGCGGCCTCGCCATGGGCTGCCCTTTGTGGTGCTTAGCATTCTGCACAGACTCGGCTGCGCGGCCACCAAAGGCTTTGACTTTATTGACTACATATCTGTTGACTTTGCTGATGATATGAAATACGGCACTGGCGATAAGATCTCCGGACTCCATCACCCGCCGTTACCTTGGAATTCGAACCCTTTTGTCTTTTTAATGGACTGAATTGGATGGAATTCAGATCATAGAGAAGCCTTCTTATCGCTCGTCATATACTAAGAGCAGATAGCGGAATTGGAGCCTCATCTATTATGTGCTGATAGATTATAACAAAATGCATAAAATCAATTACCAGCCATGAGCGACGCGCTGCGCCGGGGTTGAGATCTGCTTTCACATAAACCTATTAACCACATTCAGCTTATGGAAAAAGCATTTTCATCCATTCAGAACAACGTTGTGAACTTTATATTAATACGGTTAATAATACAGGCAAATAGGAGAAACGCTGTAATATATCTTATCAGAAAAATATGCCTTTCTATCCACTTATTAGTCTACTTTCCTGCCATCCTAGCCACAAAAAAAAAAACTTTTTTTTTCACTCTGAAAGACAACTTAATTTTATGTTGTGTTTAGAAGATAAACTCTGGGGGGGCGGAGCTAGCCGCGGCCATGCACGGACGTGTCTGAAGAGAGCTCCGATTCTGCAGCTGAAATATAGCTATTATCCTGCAGATATCCTGTGACCACCGACACCTGACACACCGGTACCGGCACCCGAACCGGAGATGAGTAAGACAAAGGTCACCAGACAGTCCCAGCTCAAGGAGTTTGCCCGCCCGCTCCAACAACACGGCGCTGGGGAAGAACGCATGGTCCAAGATGGCGCCGATCCACTACATGAGGAGCCTGAACTCACCCTGGCGCAGGTAACGGCGCAGCTCCTTGAGGCAATCCAGGTCTCTACCACCTCCCTGACAGGCAAGCTGGACGAGGTACGCACTGATGTGGGGTTGCTGCGGCAAGATCTGCACAAGCTGAGAGACCGGGTCCGAGAGGGTGAGCAGCGTATCTCCCAGCTGGAGGACCTGACAGCGCCCATGCCCGCCAAATTTTCCACCCTGGAGAAGGCAGCCGATTCCTGGTCGCAAAGGGCCGACGACCTTGAAAACCGCCTGCGGCGGAATAACATTACGGTGCTTGGGGTCCCCGAGAGAGCTGAGGGAAGTGACCCTTGTGGCTTTGCCGAGCAGTGGCTGCGAGACCTGTTTCCCGACACCGCATTCTCCATGGCGTTCGCGGTGGAACGCGCCCATAGAGTCCCGGCCCGACCGCCTCCACCTGGCACTCCGCCGAGGCCTTTCCTGATCCGGCTACTGAGCAGCAAGGACCGAGACGCTGCACTGCGTGCAGCCAGGAAGAAGGGGAAAATCGTCTATCAGGGGTCCACCATTATGATGTTCCCTGATTTCTCCGCTTCCCTGCAGAAGACCCGAGCTACATTCCTCACGGTGAAGGCGAAACTCCGAGAGCGACAACTGCCATACTCGATGGCATACCCAGCCAGGTTACGAGTGATATCTGAGGGGAAGACCCATTTCTTTGCTTCACCTGCAGAGGTTGAAAATTGGTTGAACACCCTGGGTCACCCCTCTCGTGATTGACCTCCACTACAACCTGCTGAATAGTTCTGACAGATGAGTATACCTTGCTACCTGTTGATGGAGACTTCCCTGTAACATTCTGGGCTGAGAAAACCCTTTCCCCCTCCTTTCCCTCCCCCCTTTCCTTCTCCCTTCCCTTCCCTTTTCCTTCCCCCCTCCTATCCCCCCCTCCCTCATATTCCCCCCTCCCTCATATTCCCCCCTCCCTCATATTCCCCCCTCCCTCCTATCCCCCCTCACTCCTATTCCCCCCCTCCCTTCTATCCCCCCCTCCCTCCTATCCCCCCTCCCCCCCTTTCCCCCCTCCTTCCCTTTCCCCCCTCCCTTCCATTTTTTCCCCTCCCCAACCCCTACCCTCCTCCTTCCTCCTCCTTCCTCCTCCTTCCTCCCCCCTTCCTTCCCCCTCTCTTTCCTCCTTCCCTCTCTCCCTCCTCCCTCCCCTTCCCCCCTTCCCCCCTTTCTGACACAGCAAAAGGTGATCCTGCATGGCCATGGATATGAACACTAGATATCTCATTGACTTTGGGGCTGAATGTTGGTCCGCATGTCATGATTTGTGCCATAAGGCTACCGGGATCACATATACGTTAGGCTAATCCCCACTATGTTATGTTATAATCTCTGTAATGGGTTTTGTAACGCCTAACCTGTAAGCGCCACTAGATGGCGCCCTCTCTCCATTTGTGTATATTCGAAATACTCTTTAGTGGTCTAACACTGTACAGCTGACAGACGAGGTTGTATAGTCTGCTATACCACAACTTTTTGCAGACTATCCCCCGTGTCTATTTGCTTGCGGATCCCTCATAGCGCGGGATTCCGTGTGATTCTTTTTTCTCCCTCCTGTTGGAGGACTGCTATATTGGTTCTCTTACATGTTGTAAGATTGTTGTTTTTGTAACACCTTTGTTTACACTATTTCATGACTTTCAGGTTACTCTCTCTTAATGTCCGAGGTTTAGGCACACCACAAAAACGGTCACTTGTCTTCTCTCAAATCCAGAAATGTAACCCTCAGATAATTTGTCTCCAAGAGACACATCTACAGAGCACCACATTAAAGTATATGCGTAGGTCCTGGATCCAGTGGGCTATACACTCTACACATACGTCTTACTCGAGGGGGGTCTCCCTGCTGGTTCACCGCTCACTTAGGTGGGAGGTGGGACATGTGTTTAAGGACCCAGAGGGCAGGGGAGTATTCGTTCAAGCTTGGATTGACACCTTCCCAGTGGTTATCATGGGGTTATACCTCCCTCCTCCAGCCTCACTATCTATCCTACATGAGGCGGCCAAATTTGCAGCGGCATACCCCCAAGCTGCTATTATCTGTGTTGGGGACTTTAATCTCATTATGAATCCGCTCTTAGACCGCTTCAGGAGAGAGCCCCCGGGTGGTTTGGTGCCGACACAGACTCCGCTTAGTCAGTTGGTGTCGGAATTGGGTTGGTCGGACCTGTGGCGACTACAGCACCCTCATCTCCTAGAATACACATGCTACACTCCAACTCACCAGGCTCTGTCTCGTATTGATTATATGTTGGGTAATGTTACAACATGCAGGGTACTTGTCTCCATCACACACTTGACTCGCGCTGTTTCTGATCACTCCCCCATACTTGCTGAATTCAATGTTCATCCACTGCGGGTTAACAGGGGCATCCGGAAGATTCACCCCTTCTGGCTTTCTCTGTTTGCAGATCATGATAGGATCCCTGACCAGTTACGTACATTTTTGCATTGCAACCCACCTTCTGACTCTCCTGACGCCTTCTGGGACGCCCTTAAGGCCTATTGGAGGGGATGTATACAATCATCTATCTCATTCACCAAGAGGGAGGCGGCTCGGCAGGAGGATGACTTGGCCACTAAGTGCAAGCGATTGGAGGTGGAGTATGTCTCTGACCCCACTGAACAGCGTAGGTGTGAATGGCTACAGGCGGGCAGACAATATCTACATTGTATATATGAAAAAAACAAGAGGAAATTATTCTTCAATGCGCAGAGAGGTTTCGAGTTGGGAAATCAGTCTAGCTCCCTACTTGCCCAACTCATCCACCAAAATAATGCTTCCCCGGCCATCCTGCGTGTGGAATCGGCGGAAGGGCTCATGCTGACCTCTAGTACAGATATCTTACAGCGATTTGTTGGGTTTTACCAGGAGACTTACCAGTCCAGACTACAGCGCTCTGAGGAGGAAATAGAAAACTTTCTGGCTGCTATCCCGCTGCCTACCCTCACTGAGGGACGGCAGGCGATGCTGGAGTTGCCTCTGACAATGGAGGAGTTGGAGGAGGCGATACAGGACTCGGCAAAAGGTAAGGCCTCGGGACCAGATGGGATCCCTCTGGAGGCCTATGTGCAGTATAAAGATATCCTCTTGCCTCCGCTCTTGGAGGTCCTCCACTCCTCCTTTGACCGGAATCGGCTACCGGCCTCATTCTATACAGCCAATATTGTCCTAATTCTGAAGCCTGATAAACAACCGACTGACTGTGGGTCCTATAGACCTATTTCGTTGCTAAACTCAGACTATAAGCTCCTGACTAAGATTCTAGCAAACCGTTTAAACAGAGTTGTCACCTCCCTTATTCATGTTGACCAGTCAGGGTTCCTACCCGGACGCAGTACCTCTGACAATATTAGACGGGCCCAACTGGTGATGCAAAGGGGGGCGGGTCGGAGCGAGGACTGGGCCTTGGCGGCATTAGATGCTGCCAAGGCCTTTGATTCTGTAGAGTGGCCCTTCTTGTTGGCTGTCCTGAAAAGGTTCAATTTTGGACCAAAGTTTATAGCATGGGTGGCCCTCCTCTATAAGCATCCAACCGCCTCGATCACGTTAAACGGTCTCGCCTCCACTTTGTTCCCCCTGGGACGTGGCACGCGGCAGGGATGCCCCCTGTCCCCCTTACTATTTGTACTAGCCATGGAGCCTCTGGCATCCCTGCTGCGGGCGGACCCTATGTACACGGGCATCCCGTATGTAGGAGGTGAAGATAAAGTCGGATTATATGCAGATGACCTGCTTTTGTTTCTG
The DNA here is from genome assembly GCF_027789765.1 of Dendropsophus ebraccatus. NCBI lineage: Eukaryota > Metazoa > Chordata > Amphibia > Anura > Hylidae > Dendropsophus > Dendropsophus ebraccatus. The sequence goes on along the minus strand of NC_091462.1, from coordinate 10,538,297 downwards.
TCCCACCCGGATACCTCTCTACCGCGCGCCATTCACACTATTGATACCTATGGCACATATTCTGGCTTATGCATGAACTGGTCCAAGTCATTCCTCCTGTACTTGAGTCCTAGAAGGCAGGGACTACTGGGGACTAGGGTGGAGGGATTGATAGTAACTGACAAATTCAAGTATCTCGGAGTCTATATCACCAAGGCACCCTCTGAGGTGCTGTCTAGCAATGTCACCCCCCTGATGGGTCACTTCCGTGACAAATTTAGGACCTGGAGCACCCTCCCGCTTTCTGTAGCGGGCCGAATAAATCTTATAAAGATGGTAGTACTCCCTAAATGCTCTTATGTCCTGCAGCATATTTTTGTTCCTATACCCAAAACGTTTTTTAAATCCCTTGATTCTGCCATAGTGGGCTTTATATGGGGAGCGTCCAGATCTAAGTTACAGTTGGCCAAATTACAGAGACCCAAGGATCTAGCGGGGGTGGCATTGCCGGACTTATACCTATACTATCTGGCGGGACAGCTCAAATATATGGAACCCTGGGTCGCATCTGACGTTGCATTGTCGTCGGAGAGACACGTGTTGGACTACTCGGGCCTGCCCTCCCTCTGGTCAGTGCTCCACGCTGACACGATCCCCAGCCAAAACTTACTGCCTGCTATGAGAGTTGCTCGAAAGGTGTGGGAGGCCGCCAAGCACATCACATCCCATACGGACACCCCAGAGGAGACCCCACTATGGGACAACAGTGCCCTGCCCCATCTACTTGAGTTTCATGATGCCCAGTATTGGAGAGACAGGGGGGTATTGTATATAGCAGATGTATATCGAGGGGGGGTGGTGGTGACCTTCGATACGCTGAAGGATACTCGTGACTTGCCCAACTCCAGTTTCTATAGATATCTCCAACTGCGCCATGCGCTCCAGACACAGTTCACTGAGGGGGGTCTCTCGATATCCTCATACCCGCTAATTGGTATAATTCGGTCTCAGGGCCCTGGGGGACTGATTTCCCTGCTTTATTCGCACCTCATCCGACACAAGGCAGCCAACACTCCACTCCCTGCAGTGGATAGATGGAGGGATCACATTCCATCTATGTCCGATGAAACCTATGATGTCATGTTAGAATCCCATACGCATGTGTCTCCCTCTGTAAATAATAGACTCACACAACTGTATATAGTACATCAGAGCTACCTAACGCCAGTGCGTCTTCATAGAATGGGCAGAATCCCGACTCCATCGTGCCCTAAGTGTCAATTTGCCCCAGCTGACTTCTGGCACATGATCTGGGATTGTCCCCGCATTCGGTTATTCTGGCAGGAAGTGGTTCGGGTACTTACGGAGATGTGTCCCATGCAGGTGCCCCTTGATCCTACGGTATGCATGTTTGGTGCCTTGTGCGAGGAGGTGTGGACGCATCACCGGGTGATTTTCCTCAGGGAGACTTTGTTCCTTGCCAGGAAAGCGATCGCGCTACGGTGGATTGATAGGCTGCCACCCACGGTTGAAACATGGATAGCACTAGTTAACTCGGCTCTAGCGTATGAGCGAATTATTTATAAACACCGCAAATGCCCCACCAAATTTCACAAGGTCTGGGACGCGTGGTGCCAGTCGCCACGGACAATGGTTTGCCCTCAAGACCTACCCGACCCTATCTGAAGTGTCACCCTGGGATGTCGAAACACCTCCTCTAGATGATCTTTTGAGCCCTGAGCTCTGTATTATCGTCATGATGACAGTACGAGAAGCTGCTGACCTATGAACTCACTTCTTTTCTATGTTTGCCTAACCTATCTGTAAAGTGTAACCTATCCTTTGTTGTATAATGGTATATGATTTGGATAGCTGTTTGATTTGTTTTACCTATTGGTATGCGTTTTTTTTTTGTGTATACCATTATGTACACTTTAATAAAACTGAGTTAAAAAAAAAAAAGAAGATAAACTCTCTGCTCACTGAGGGATCAGGTAACACGTTTATCCATTAAAGTCAACTGGGAAGAGGCTTGAAAGAGCCAGGAGCAGAGTTAGGGCACTATTACACAAAGCGATTTTTCAACGATTAACGATAAACAACCGATATGGCGAATGACCTGAAATCATCTTTTTGAACGATAATCATCCCGTGTAATAGGGCCCTAAGAATAGCTTACGGTACTTGATCTTAGAATTTTACATCTTACACTGCTCAGTACTGCTCTATAATGTCCTCCATGCTGCTGCTGTTTCTAAGGGTGTGCTATAGAGATATAGAAGAGTGTGATTCACACTTTTCTGTGTGGGCGACATCATAGCAGCTTAGGGACAACTTAAAATATGTGTTTTCTGGATCACACAGCTCAGGCAGCACCCCGGATCGCCCTATATTATTTTCTGTATCTATTTTCTGCCCTATTGTTTAAAGAATAATTTTATGTTAAACTTATTTTTTTAAAGAATTTTTGCTGATGTTTTTTTTGTAATTTTCCATTGTACTTTTCCTATATTAGAAAAAGCATCCTGAGATCTTTCAGTTCTCATTCTCACCACTAGGTCAAAAACTGAAGTCATGTGTTGTATATGTGATGATAAGAAGGAGGCTGCCGTAAAGCGATCTGTACCGCATTGCAGTGACATCTGACCCCAGTATAAGACAATAGCAGCTCCCTGTGGAATAACCTCTTTAAAGGTCACAGAGCGCGCTCAGTCATGTCTCACATTCATCTCAGGGGGGCAGGTCCTGACTACTGTCTATGTCTATGGGCTTGCTGTAAAGCATGTCACTAAATGCTGTTAAAAGCAGCTCAGGAAAGATGGCTGCCCCCATAAAAAGGTATAAAAATACAATAAAAAAAAAACAGATAAGGAAGGAATATGTATTGATATCTGGTAATTATTAGTAGGAAACAAATCTAAGTGAATAATTCCCTTTCACATCATTATGTGACTACAGTCCAGGCCTTGTATCTATCCTATAGGTATATAAGCTGCTGAGCGGAGACAACTACCGGCGGCCGTAGTTATATTACTTATTGATTGTCACTATGGAGGACGCTATCATCTAATAGGATCCACATGCAGAGTCGGCTATGGGCCTGCGGCTGCCTATAATCGTGTGTTTCGGTCGATAGATAACTCTATTTGCACCTATATAGACGCCAAGGACCCAGAACAGCGAGCGTCTTATGGATTCAATAGTGTTATTATCACATGGGTCAGAGAAGGTGAAGGATAAAGACACAGAATCCAAGGTGAAGTCCCTGGGAAGAGGAAAGATGGTCTCCAGGGTATCTGTAAATCCATATGTCACCTGATACGACTATCTTATAGGTTACATGGTCACATTATCACTATACAGTATATATATATATATATATATATATATATATATATATATATATATATACAGTGATGCCTTAACAAGCATAATTCGTTTCGGGGCCGTGCTTGTGATCTAAATCCACTCTTAAACCAAAGCAAATTTTCCCATAAGAAATCACTGATATGCAGAAATTTGGTTCCACACCCCAAAAATAGTGATCTATTATTCTGAATAACATGTAAAACAGATGAAACAAACATTCAGAAACGGCTGAATATGTGATATTATAAGTTACTGTACAGTATAGCAGCATGTGGTGTATAATGTATAGTAGCTGTATAACCCTGATAACACAGCAGCTGGATATGTGATATATAAGTTACTGTACAGTATAACAACCAGCATGTGGTGTATAATGTATAGTAACTGTATAACCCTGATAACACAGCAGCTGGATATGTGATATATAAGTTACTGTACAGTATAGCAGCATGTGGTGTATAATGTATAGTAGCTGTATAACCCTGATAACACAGCAGCTGGATATGTGATATATAAGTTACTGTACAGTATAGCAGCATGTGGTGTATAATGTATCGTAACTGCATAACCCTGATAACACAGCAGCTGGATATGTGATATATAAGTTACTGTACAGTATAGCAGCATGTGGTGTATAATGTATAGTAAGAGCATAACCCTGATAACACAGCAGCTGGATATGTGATATATAAGTTACTGTACAGTATAGCAATCAGCATGTGATGTGTAATGTATAGTAACTGTATAACCCTGATAACACAGCAGCTGGATATGTGATATATAAGTTACTGTACAGTATAGCAATCAGCATGTGGTGTATAATGTATAGTAACTGTATAACCCTGATAACCAGGGGCGGGCTGGGCCGGGGGGCAGGGGGGCATATGCCCCCGGGCCGGTCTTCCCCCAGTTGTCAGGGCCGCCTGGCTGCTGACAGCTGGCTGGAGTCCTCAGTACCTCCCCTGCTTACAGCCCCGCCCTCTTCTGTCATATTTACCTGTGGCTGTGGTGGATCCGGACTGTGATGGAAGCGGCCGCCGAAGCCCCGCCCCCATACCGGTAAGCCCCGCCCCCTGTATGACCACTATGCTTTCCTATAAGCCTATGAGGCTTATGGTAAAAAGCAAACTGCTGTACGCAGTATCTTCCTCCGGCCACCAGAGGCCGCTCTCTCCTCCCAGCTGGTTCTCCTGCAACTGGGCTAGAAGAGCCTGAAGACAGAGAAGATGGTGTCTGCAGCAAGCAAGGTACCTACACAGGAGGAGATCTACACAGCAGGACATAGGGCAGAGGTAGGGAACCAAGGCTCTCCAGCTGCTGCAAAACTACAACTCCCATCATAGCTGGAGAGTGATAGGCTGTCCATGGATGATGGGAGTTGTAGTTTTGCAACAGCTGAAGAGCCAAGGTTCCCCCTCCCTGACATAGAGGATACATATATACAGGAGACCTACACAGGAGGATACATATATACAGGAGACCTACACAGGAGGATACATATATACAGGAGGAGACATACAGAGGAGTATATAGAGCATACATATATACAGGAGGAAGCATATATACAGGGGTACATAGAGGATACATATATACAGGAGACCTACACAGTAGGATTCATATATACAGGAGGAGACATACAAAGGGGTACATAGAGCATACATATATACAGGAGGAAGCATATATACAGGGGTACATAGAGGATACATATATACAGGAGGAGGCATATATACAGGGGTACATAGAGGATACATATATACAAGAGGAGACATACTGAGGAGTATATAGAGGATACATATATACAGGAGGAGACATACAGAGGGGTTCATAGAGGATACATATATACAGGAGGAGACATACAGAGGATACATATATACAGGAGGAAGCATATATACAGGGGTACATAGAGGATACATATATACAGGAGGAGACATACTGAGGAGTATATAGAGGATACATATATACAGGAGGAGACATACAGAGGGGTACATAGAGGATACATATATACAGGAGGAGACATATATACAGGGGTACATAGAGGATACATATATACAGGAGGATACATCTATACAGGGGTACATATAGGATACATATATACAGGAGGAGACATATACAGGGGTACATAGAGAAAAAGAAATGGTGTGGAGACAGCATCCATCCAGTGAAAAAATATTTTTACTTTATTTTAAGCCATTGCATATAAAAAGATTACCGACGTTTCGGCTCTAACACTTGAGAAAGGCTCAGGAGTGTTAGAGCCGAAACGTCGGTAATCTTTTTATATGCAATGGCTTAAAATAAAGTAAAAATATTTTTTCACTGGATGGATGCTGTCTCCACACCATTTCTTTTTCGCTATTGAGTATCAGGTGTGGGCCCACCTGACGGAGACTGTGCATCCCTGGGAGGTTCCGCTGTTCCAACCTTGGACTTTACCAGGGGTACATAGAGGATACATATATACAGGAGGAGACATATATACAGGAGGAGACATACAGAGGATACATATATACAGGAGGAGACATATATACAGGGGTACATATAGGATATGTATATACAGGAGGAGACATACAGAGGGGTACATAGAGGATACATATATACAGGAGGAGACATACAGAGGGGTACATAGAGGATACATATATACAGGAGGAGACATATATACAGGAGGAGACATACAGAGGATACATATATACAGGAGGAGACATATATACAGGGGTACATAGAGGATACATATATACAGGAGGAGACATACAGAGGATACATATATACAGGAGGAGACATATATACAGGGGTACATAGAGGATACATATATACAGGAGGAGACTTATATACAGGAGGAGACATACAGAGGATACATATATACAGGAGGAGACATATATACAGGGGTACATAGAGGATACATACATACAGGAGGAGACATATATACAGGAGGAGACATACAGAGGATACATATATACAGGAGGAGACATATATACAGGGGTACATAGAGGATACATACATACAGGAGGAGACATACAGAGGATACATATATACAGGAGGAGACATATATACAGGGGTACATAGAGGATACATACATACAGGAGGAGACATATATACAGGAGGAGACATATATACAGGGGTGCATAGAGGATACATACATACAGAGGAGTTAGGGCTGGGCGATTAATCAAATTAATTTGCCCAGAAGGTTAGAATCAATTTCGATTAAAACCATAAATTCAATTTTCACAAAAAATCATTGCAGGTGGAGCAGCGTAGAGTGACGGGTTGGCGGCCGGGCAAGAGGTGCAGGTCAAGCAGGCGGCGCGGAGGTGAGGTGCATGTCAGTATAATGAGGGTCAGGCAGCTTTCCCAGCATCTTGTATTTGTAGTCAGTATAATGGAGGTCACCCAGCTTTCCCACCATCTTATACTCAGTATGATGGAGGTCACCCAGCTTTCCCACCATCTTATACTCAGTATGATGGAGGTCACCCAGCTTTCCCACCATCTTATACTCAGTATGATGGAGGTCACCCAGCCTTCCAGCATCTTGTACACAGTTTTATGGGGGTCACCAGCTTTTCCACCATCTTATACTTAGTATAATGGAGGTCACCCAGCTTTCCAGCATCTTGTACACAGTATTATGGGGGTCACCAGCTTTTCCACCATCTTATACTCAGTATGACGGGGGTCACCCAGCTTTCCCACCATCCTATACTCAGTATAATGGAGGTCACCCAGCTTTCCCAGCATCTTATACTAAATATGATGGAGGTCACACAGCTTTCCCAGTATCTTGTAGTCAGTATGATGGAGGTCACCCAGCTTTCCCACCATCTTATACTCAGTATGACGGGGGTCACCCAGCTTTCCCACCATCCTATACTCAGTATAATGGAGGTCACCCAGCTTTCACAGCATCTTATACTTAGTATCATGGAGGTCACCCAGCTTTCCCAGCATCTTATAATCAGTATAATGGAGGTCACCCAGCTTTCCAGCATCTTATACTCAGTATGATAGAGGTCACCCAGCCTTCCCACCATCCTATACTCAGTATAATGGAGGTCACCCAACTTTCACAGCATCTTATACTTAGTATCATGGAGTTCACCCAGCTTTCCCAGCATCTTATACTCAGTATGATGGAGGTCACCCAGCTTTCCAGCATCTTGTACTCAGTATGATAGAGGTCACCCAGCTTTCCTAGCATCTGTCTATGGGACCATTCTGTGTCATCACTGAGCCGCCCCATAGACTTATACAGGAAAGTGAGTTCTGACCCTTTCACAGGGCACAGTAGGATATTTGGTCACAAATGACTGGAAGGACCGAAGATGTTATAGGTAAGAGGTTAGAGGCCAGAGTGGTCCTTTAAGGATGGGCCGCCAGCCTGCTACTCATGGGCCAGTGCTGTGTACTTGCCCCCCGGGCTAAAATTTGCCAGCCAGCCCCTGCTGATAACACAGCAGCTGGATATGTGATATATAAGTTACTGTACAGTATAGCAATCAGCATGTGGTGTATAATGTATAGTAACTGTATAACCCTGATAACACAGCAGCTGGATATGTGATATATAAGTTACTGTACAGTATAGCAATCAGCATGTGGTGTATAATGTATAGTAACTGTATAACCCTGATAACACAGCAGCTGGATATGTGATATATAAGTTACTGTACAGTATAGCAGCATGTGGTATATAATGTATAGTAAGTGTATAACCCTGATAAAACAGCAGCAGCTGGATATGTGATATATAAGTTACTGTACAGTATAGCAGCATGTGGTATATAATGTATAGTAAGTGTATAACCCTGATAACACAGCAGCAGGATATGTGATATATAAGTTACTGTACAGTATAGCAGCATGTGGTGTATAATGTATAGTAACTGTATAACCCTGATAACACAGCAGCAGGATATGTGATATATAAGTTACTGTACAGTATAGCAGCATGTGGTGTATAATGTATAGTAACTGTATAACCCTGATAACACAGCAGCTGGATATGTGATATATAAGTTACTGTACAGTATAGCAGCATGTGGTGTATAATGTATAGTAACTGTATAACCCTGATAACACAGCAGCAGGTTGTAGATACAGGATGGAACTGTAGATCCCCATAATGCAGTAGTGTAGTACAACAGACTAGACTAGAGGAGCAGGGCTGCTGTCAGAGGTCTGTGTGGTCACATGACAGCAATGGGGAAGGGGGTGTGTTCAGCATGGACCATCAGTATGGTGGGAGTTGTAGCTTTGCGACAAATGGAGAGCCACAGGTTGGGGAACCCAGCCCTCAGGTGCGAGGAGGGGTGAGCCGCTGCCAGACAGTTCTGGTGGTGGCTTATCTCTGAGAACTATAGGGTATGGTAGAGTAATTTCAACATGCTGGGAGGCCCCATACAATTTAGAGCCGGGGTGGGGAACCTTTCTCCTGTCCAGGGACATTTGGGCATCTATAAAATTATTTGAGGGCCATACAATACACAGAGCCCTCACTCAATGTTATGGCAGTGGCAAGGCGTGGGTTGGCAGTACCCGGGAAAGGCAAAGTATTGCGTCCCCAATGCCCCTAGTATTGTAGTTGACCTCAATGACACCCCTAGTATTGTAGTAAACCTCCAATGATGCCCCTAGTATTGTCATTAACTCCCCTACAGTCAATGTTATACTGTGCATGGCACCTGCCGGAGACAGGACGATGTGCGCGGCACACCCAGGGCCGCTTTAACCAGAGGGCACATGGTGCCCGTGCACCGGGCCCACTGGTTAAAGGGGCCCCCCGAGCAGGCCGGCCGTTGCTATGTGCGACCAGTGCGGTTGCACAGGGCTCCGGCCACCAGCCTGTCAGGGGGGAGCGAAATGGATGGGTAATCTACTTACCCCTCCATGGCGCCCCCTGCAGGGCCCCCCCGTCCGCCGCTGCCCCCGCCCGCCCGCTGCTGCTGCACTTCAGCAGCAGCGATACTGACAGAGAGAGAGCCATTGGCTCCGTCCCTGTCAGTCACTCTTGAGGCCGCACTTCGCAGGAAATGCGGCCACAAGAGGGAAAAGAAGAGGAACGCGTGGACCTAGGTGAGTAACAGTGCTTGTTTTTTTCACTGTTATATGGGAGGGGGAGCGCATATACTATTGGGGAGCACAGGGGGCTATATACTATGGGGGAGCACAGGGGAGCTATATACTATGGGGGAGCACAGGGGAGCTATATACTATGGGGGAGCACAGGGGAGCTATATACAATGGGGGGGCACAGGGGGCTATATACTATGGGGGAGCACAGGGGCCTATATACTATTAGGGAGCACAGGGGGCTATATACAATGGGGGAGCACAGGGGAGCTATATACTATGGGGGAGCACAGGGGAGCTATATACAATGGGGGGGCACAGGGAGCTATACACTATGGGGGAGCACAGGGGAGCTATATACTATGGGGGGGGGGCGGCTACATACTATGGGGGAGCTATATACTATGGGAGGGGCGGCTATATACTATGGGGGAGCTATATACTATGGGAGGGGCGGCTATATACTATGGCGGAGCACAGGGGAGCTATATACTATGGGGGAGCACAGGGGAGCTATATACTATGGGGGAGCACAGGGGGCTATATACTATGGGGGAGCACAGGGGAGCTATATACTATGGGGGGGCGGCTATATACTATGGGGGAGCTATATACTATGGGAGGGGCGGCTATATACTATGGGGGAGCTATATACTATGGGAGGGGCGGCTATATACTATGGGGGAGCACAGGGGAGCTATATACTATGGGGGAGCACAGGGGAGCTATATACTATGGGGGAGCACAGGGGGCTATATACTATGGGGGAGCACAGGGGAGCTATGTACTATGGGGGGGCGGCTATATACTATGGGGGAGCACAGGGAGCTATGTACTATGGGGGAGCACAGGGGAGCTATATACTATGGGGGGGCGGCTATATACTATTGGGGAGCACAGGGAAGCTTTATACTATGGGGGGTTATATACTATTGGGGAGCACAGGGGAGCTATGTACTATGGGGGGGGGGGCGGCTATATACTATGGGGGAGCACAGGGGAGCTATGTACTATGGGGGGTTGTATACTATTGGGGAGCACAGGGGAGCTATGTACTATGGGGGGGGCGGCTATATACTATGGGGGAGCACAGGGGAGCTATGTACTATGGGGGGGCGGCTATATACTATGGGGGAGCACAGGGGAGCTATATACTATGGGGGAGCACAGGGGGCTATATACTATGGGGGAGCACAGGGGAGCTATATACTATGGGGGGGCGGCTATATACTATGGGGGAGCTATATACTATGGGAGGGGCGGCTATATACTATGGGGGAGCTATATACTATGGGAGGGGCGGCTATATACTATGGGGGAGCACAGGGGAGCTATATACTATGGGGGAGCACAGGGGAGCTATATACTATGGGGGAGCACAGGGGGCTATATACTATGGGGGAGCACAGGGGAGCTATGTACTATGGGGGGGCGGCTATATACTATGGGGGAACACAGGGAGCTATGTACTATGGGGGAGCACAGGGGAGCTATATACTATGGGGGGGCGGCTATATACTATTGGGGAGCACAGGGAAGCTATATACTATGGGGAGTTATATACTATTGGGGAGCACAGGGGAGCTATGTACTATGGGGGGGGCGGCTATATACTATGGGGGAGCACAGGGGAGCTATGTACTATGGGGGGTTATATACTATTGGGGAGCACAGGGGAGCTATGTACTATGGGGGGGCAGCTATATACTATGGGGGAGCACAGGGGAGCTATGTACTATGGGGGGGGTGGCTATATACTATGGGGGAGCACAGGGGAGCTATATACTATGGGGGAGCACAGGGGGCTATATACTATGGGGGAGCACAGGGGAGCTATATACTATGGGGGGGCGGCTATATACTATGGGGGAGCTATATACTATGGGAGGGGCGGCTATATAATATGGGGGAGCTATATACTATGGGAGGGGCGGCTATATACTATGGGGGAGCACAGGGGAGCTATATACTATGGGGGAGCACAGGGGAGCTATATACTATGGGGGAGCACAGGGGGCTACATACTATGGGGGAGCACAGGGGAGCTATGTACTATGGGGGGGCGGCTATATACTATGGGGGAGCACAGGGGAGCTATATACTATGGGGGGGGCGGCTATATACTATTGGGGAGCACAGGGAAGCTATATACTATGGGGGGTTATATACTATTGGGGAGCACAGGGGAGCTATGTACTATGGGGGGGGGGCGGCTATATACTATGGGGGAGCACAGGGGAGCTATGTACTATGGGGGGCGGCTATATACTATGGGGGAGCACAGGGGAGCTATATACTATGGGGGAGCACAGGGGAGCTATATACTATGGGGGAGCACAGGGGGCTTTATACTATGGGGGAGCACAGGGGAGCTATATACTATGGGGGAGCACAGTGGGGCTATATACTATAGGGGAGCACAGGGGAGCTATATACTATGGGGGAGCACAGGGAAGCTATATACTATTGGGGAGCACAGGGGAGCTATATACTATTGGGGAGCACAGGAGAGCTATATACTATTGGGGAGCACAGGGGGCTATATACTATGGGGGAGCACAGGGGGCTATATACTATGGGGGAGCACAGGGAGCTATATACTATTGGGGAGCACAGGGGAGCTATATACTATTGGGGAGCACAGGGGGCTATATACTATTGGGGAGCACAGGGGTCTATATACTATTGGGGAGCACAGGGGTCTATATACTATGGGGGAGAGCACAGTGGGGCTATATATTGGGGAGAGCACAGGGGGGCTATATACTATTGGGGAGAGCACAGGGGTGCTATATACTATTGTGGGAGAGCACAGGGGGGCTATATACTATTGTGGGAGAGCACAGGGGGGCTATATACTATTGGAGAGCACAGGGGGGCTATATACTATTGGGGAGAGCACATGGGGGGCTATATACTATTGGGGGAGAGCACAGGGGGGCTATATACTAATGGGGGAACGCACAGGAGGGCTGTATATAACTGGAGGAGCACATGAGGGTCTATATACTACAGGGACACCTTAAAACTATGGAGGCACAGAGGGGTGTAACTATGTAGGGGTACAGAGGGGTGTAACTACTGTATGTGTTGGAGCCTAAAATATTTCTCTGGCAGATTCTGGAGAGAAGATTCACAGCCAGGAGAAGACTTCAAGGTGGCCCAGGCTGGATGGAGAGAAAAAGAAAAGGTGACAGACTCTGATCGGAGAAGACACCCCCGGTGAGTCACTGGATGTAACTGCACTCTGTTATAGGGTTGTAGTGTTAGGGGTCATGATATGGCGGTATTATGTAATGGTATCATTGGTGATATCTTTCTGTTTTGTTTAGTGCAGTTTTTATGTAATATGTAATCACTGTATGGTGGAAATAGTGTTATAAGGTAACTACTGTATGTATTGGGGCTCTTGATACAGTGGGGGGGCAAATTTAGTACATTATACAATGTGCCAAAAGGGAAGGGGGGGAGCACTCTTGAGGGCTGTGCACTGGGCCCACCAATGTATTAAAACGGCCCTGGGCACACCCTGCGGGCCGGAGGTTCCCCATCCCTGCTTTAGAGAATCGGCTGGTTGCGCCAATGTCAATGATTTTGCACAACATAATTTCCCAGACAACCCCTTTAAGACTTATCTTCCTTATAACAAGAGGAAGGAGCAGTTGAAATTCAACATGTCCGACTCTTATGTTCCCAGATAGAGAGACACTGCCCATGGGCTGTCAGGACATTGGGGGATGTTGGTTTATATCATATTATTTACTTTAAGTTCTCTCATAAAAAGAAAATCCTTTTAGTAATTGTTATAAAAATATTTAATAAAACTCTAACAATTGAGCAGCGCTCACCGGAGACCCAGGCGGCAGCGGCGGCGGCCCGCCATTCCTTCTCATACCGGCAGATTGGGCTTCTTAGTAATTCAGACATTGATCAAATCTTGTTTTTTCTTTGTCCTTTCAATAAAGAATTATAGATTCGTTCATCTCCCGTTTTAATTACAATTGTTTATTAGGTTTAAATGAAAATTCTTCCAGAAGCTAAAGTGCAGATGGCTGGAAAATGACAGCGCTCACATATCCATGGGCTTTACCTGCAGGGCAGGAGGTTACCGTGCAGAGATATTTATGATCAATAAACGGCACTTAAAGCCTCCGACGTGTCCGCGCCGCCCGCAGAGGACCCCAGCCGCTCCACGCCTTATCGATTAGATCATTCATAATAAACAGCACATTCTGCATGATGCTCATTTTCTGATCTTTATTCAAAACCGATAAAATAGGATTCAGTAACTGCGTAATGACAGAAAAGCTTCCAAGGTTAATGTGGAGGAGACGGCGACGCTGCTGCCGCCGCTGCCGGGATCCTTCTCTATGTTTCATATGGCGGCTTCGGTTTACAGATAGTATTGTAGATATGAAAGCCATCCGATGGGTCATTTAGTCTCGGTTACAGGATGTCTCGGGAAACTTAACGATAGTTTGTAAGCAGGATGAATTAATAATAAGTATCCTTTTATAAATAGCCGCCTGTCACTTTAAATGGCAATTTTATACCTTAGAGATAGCACCGAGAATATTGTTTTTTAAAGGGGAACTATTAGCAGGTTAGATGACGGAGAGGAGGAAGCTTTGTCTCTTACCTTCCTCACTAGTGTTTTGCTGCACGGTCCGATGAGACCGTTAGAAGCACTGCCCGCCGCCATAGCGGTGCCATAATGGAGCCGTATCATAGAGGGGTGGTAGTTTCCTCCCACTAGGGGTGGGCCAGCCCGCCTCCAGTGCTTCACCTCCGTCCCGTGCCCATGAATAGAATGGCGCCGTACACAAGAACCAGACCGTGATTCAAAAAAAGGACCACAGCACCACCTTCCCCGCGTCGGCACCGTTCTACTCACAACATGAAACTGTGGTGCAGCCCGGTGTGAGGCTCGACCGGTCACTTGCTAGATGGTGAAGTGTGACCCCACTACTGTGGTGGTTGGTCGGGGAATAGCTCAGCCAGATGTTAAGTTTTCGTGACTCCAGTGCCGGTTGGGCACACAGGTATGGTGGCACACCTGCTTTTATTTTAGAGTGGTGAGCTATACCCTTCCCCCTGTGGTCGGTGACCTGCCAGGTTGTAAGAGGATCCCTTGGGCGCTTATCACGGTGGTCAGAAGTGGAGCTGTGACCCACCAGGACTATCGGTACCGCCACCCACAGAAAGGGGAGATGAACCAGGGAAGGTGCTGTGACTGTGTAGGTGCTTGAATAAGAATCACTGAGTCCCGTTACAATAAATGAACTCTTCTTTACTGCAGGAATACTTGATACAGAGATATACAATATGTTGTGTCCCACTACGGGTGTTGCTCCTATTTACACCCTTTGTAAAAGTCTGTACTTTTGTGTGGTCTTATTGCAGCTACAGTATTACTAGAGATGATCACTAGATGTTGCTGTATTGTGTAACTTAAAGCGTAACTGTCATTTTTTTTTTTTTATTGCAGAAATCAGTAGTATAAGCGATTTTAAGAAACTCTGTAATAGGTTTTATTAGCCAAAAAAGCCTCCTTCTGTACTCAAGAAGCAATCTCCCAGCCTCCCCCCCTGACTTCCTATCTGTGCATTATCAGGCAAACACGTCTTCATTACAGAGAAGCCAGTGAAGACGGGCTCTGCTCTCTCCATTGTAAGCCTATGAAGGGGGGAGGGGCTGAGGGAGATGAGGGAGCAGGAAGAGGTGACATGAAGGTCAGCTGTTTGTAGACTCTCTGGGCACCTAAACTGCAGGATTCAGGGGTCAGAGAGGTCAGTGCTTATCTATGAACTTACTGAGAGAAGATTGCAGGGTGTTGTGCTGTGCAGAAATCCTCCGTGCTCAGTCACTCCTAACAGCCCCTCCCCTCTCCATAGCCACATAATGGAGACAGAAATCCTGCTTCATCTGATGAGAGGGGGGAGGCTGGGAGATAGCTTTTTCAGTACAGAAGGAAACTCTTTTAGTACATAAAACCTATTACAGAGTTTCTTAAAATCGCTTGTACTGTATCCTATAACTAGAATTCCTCCTATAGGATACTGTCCTTTTAGACTTGTTCACGACGTGGGCTGTTATGATTCCTGACTTGTCCTCTCCAAGAGTGTGTAACACTGCATAGTGTGTAGAAGAGCTGCTTTCAAGAATCAAGTGTCCGTGCTTCCCATGTGTGTCTGTTCTGACTAAGACTCACTGGACTTGTCCTCTCACAGGGGACCTGGCATAAGCCAGGGCCCAACTTGGCTACTGTAGGGACCGTGCTGGCTAGCGTCCTCTCTGTTCAGCAACGTGACTAAGTATCCCTAACACTTCCTCTCCCTATGTGACTACCTCCTACAGGGTATCTAATACCTGCTGTGAGTGGGTGAGAAGAGAGTGTAAGAGAAGAAAGGAGAAAAGAGATAGGTAGAGAAGAAGAAAGAGCTCTCATTGGTGCACAAGTCACAAACAACAATAACCCCTTGAGTACTACAGCTGTGCAATCCATTGGTACAATGCATACATACTAGCAACATCTAGTGGCGAAACTTAGGTACGACTACATCACCGCTTACACTTGTAGTACAGGCTTTTGCGAAGGGTGTATCTACTAGAAACACCCGTGGTGGGACAAAACAAAGCACTGGCCGTTCTGTGACCTAGCCAGGTTACAGAACGGACAGTGTTAGTGAAGATCATCCAGTATCGGCCGGATGATCTTCATTTCTGATGAATTGGGATGCGGGACCATCAGTGTGCGCCCACATTTCAATTCACCATAGCTGAGAATGGAGCGTGCGGCCAGAGCCACACTCTCTATTGTGCGACCTGTCAGTCTTGTGTGGCTGCTATTCGAAGAATATCGGCTTCACAAAACTGACATGTCTGTTTTTTGTACGGCCACTAGCGATCCCGGACGGGGTGTATACTATGTGCATACACTCCGGCCGGGATCCCTTAGACTGCAGTGCACATAAGTTGTGTATTAATTACGACCGTTGTTGCACATTGACAACAACGGCCATAATTAATACACAACTTACATTGTGTGAACCCGGGCCTAAATATGAATATAACAAGGATCTCTAGGAGCAGCCAGAGTAATGGTCCGGCATTTTAGAATACAATAGGCCGTAGATTCTATTATTCTGTATATCATTGGCTCCATGTAGGCTGAGGCTATATATGAGGAGAGCGAGGTTACTGATTCAGGGAACGTCCTCAGTGTAACACCGTGTCTACATACACTACGTCCTCCATGTTGTACAATACTCCTGTCATTTCCTAATGTTTATTCATGAGTTTGTTATAAGACTTAGCAAATTCAGCTATTTTCCCTCTTTTGCTGATGGTAAGCACACGGCATCCGCTTTTAATAAGTTAATTGTTTCTCTGCAATCTTCCTGAAGAGCATCGCGGAGCGGGGGCCATGCTAGGTATGTGCATGAAGGAGAGGGGTTCGGAAGACTGCGCAAGGTGGAAGAAAACTCACAGGTGGGGACGGACCTGAATACTTTCATCAGGGTGGAAACAATCTGGGACCTTCAACAGTGCATTGTGTTATAGTCATGCAGGTGTTTAAGCCAGCAAAAATGTTTTTCTTTCAAATTTAAAGGTATCTAAAACATATGATTGCTGATTTATTCTATTTAAAAAAAAATCCAGTCTTCCAGTACTTATCAGCTGCTGTACATCCTGCAGGAAGTGGTGTATTCCAGTCTGACACAGCACCCCCAAGTGTTTGAAAGTTTTGGCCAAAAGATCTTTCATTCTGGAAAAATTCGCAGAAAGGTCATTTACAGAATGGATCCCTCCGGAAATCTAGTAACCATAACCGTAACCTTGTAGTTTTCAAGAGCTTCAACCCATTTCATAAGTCAACCATCAAAACAGAGTGTGGTAGTTCTATAGTGCTGTGCGGTTAGTTGTACTGTTGGTTGTGCAGTATGGTTAGTTGTACGGTTGGTTGTTTGGTACGGTTGGTTGTACAGTACGGTTAGTTGTACGGTACAGTTGGTTGTATGGTATGGTACGGTTGGTTGTACAGTATGGTTGGTTGTATGGTACGGTTAGTTGTACAGTTGGTTGTATGGTACGGTTGGTTGTACGGTTAGTTGTGCGGTACAGTTGGTTGTATGGTATGGTACAGTTGGTTGTACAGTATGGTTGGTTGTACAGTATGGTTAGTTGTACGGTTGGTTGTATGGTACGGTTAGTTGTACGGTTGGTTGTATGGTACGGTTAATTGTAAGGTACATTTAGTTGTACGGTACAGTTGGTTGTACGGTACGGTTGGTTGTACAGTACGGTTGGTTGTACAGTACGGTTAGTTGTACGGTACAGTTGGTTGTATGGTATGCTACGGTTAGTTGTACAGTGAGGATTCCACATGATGATCTATTACAGCGTGATTTATTCTTTACATGCTAGAAAGCTTCCAGCATCAGGCAGCACAGAATTGTCAGTGATTGCCGTATGCAGCACAGTAATGTGTCTGAAGATCAGACAATGGCTGCCAATCAGGGATGTCTGACATCTCCGCGGGCCGCTCACTCTGCCAGCAAACACCTCCAGCAATGAGCATTTATTCCTCATGTTTAGGAGTAAACTGTAATGAAACATCATTTTCTTCATGTCACTATGTGCATTGTCCTTCTACTCTGACATCACTAGGTGCATTGTCCTTCTACTCTGACATCACTAGGTGCATTGTCCTTCTACTCTGACATCACTAGGTGCATTGTCCTTCTACTCTGACATCACTAGGTGCAGTATCCTTCTACTCTGACATCACTAGGTGCATTGTCCTTCTACTCTGACATCACTATGTGCATTGTCCTTCTACTCTGACATCACTAGGTGCAGTATCCTTCTACTCTGACGTCACTAGGTGCAGTATCCTTCTAATCTGACATCACTATGTGCATTATATTTCTACTCTGACATCACTATCTGCAGTATCCTTCTACTCTGACATCACTAGGTGCAGTATCCTTCTAATCTGACATCACTATGTGCAGTATCCTTCTAATCTGACATCACTATGAGCATTATATTTCTACTCTGACATCACTATGTGCATTGTCCTTCTACTCTGACATCACTAGGTGCATTGTACTTCTGCTCTGACATCACTATGTGCAGTATCCTTCTACTCCGACATCACTAGGTGCATTGTCCTTCTACTCTGACGTCACTATGTGCATTGTCCTTCTACTCTGACATCACTAGGTGCATTGTCCTTCTGCTCTGACATCACTATGTGCAGTATCCTTCTACTCCGACATCACTATGTGCATTGTCCTTCTACTCTGACATCACGAGGTGCATTGTCCTTCTACTCTGACATCACTATGTGCATTGTCCTTCTACTCTGACATCACTAGGTGCATTGTCCTTCTACCCTGACATCACTAGGTGCATTGTCCTTCTACTCTGACATCACTATGTGCAGTATCCTTCTACTCTGACATCACTAGGTGCATTGTCCTTCTACCCTGACATCACTAGGTGCATTTTCCTTCTACCCTGACATCACTATGTGCATTGTCCTTCTACCCTGACATCACTATGTGCATTGTCCTTCTACTCTGACATCACTATGTGCATTGTCCTTCTACTCTGACATCACTAGGTGCATTGTCCTTCTACTCTGACATCACTATGTGCATTGTCCTTCTACTCTGACATCACTAGGTGCATTGTCCTTCTACTCTGACATCACTAGGTGCATTGTCCTTCTACCCTGACATCACTAGGTGCATTGTCCTTCTACCCTGACATCACTATGTGCATTGTCCTTCTACCCTGACATCACTAGGTGCATTGTCCTTCTACCCTGACATCACTATGTGCATTGTCCTTCTACTCTGACATCACTATGTGCATTGTCCTTCTACTCGGACATCACTATGTGCATTGAGTTTCTACTCTGACATCACTATGTGCATTGTCCTTCTACTCTGACATCACTATGTGCATTGTCCTTCTACTCTGACATCACTATGTGCATTATCTTTCTTCTCTGACATCACTATGTGCATTGTCCTTCTACTCTGACATCACTATGTGCAGTATCCTTCTACTCTGACATCACTAGGTGCATTGTCCTTTTACTCTGACATCACTAGGTGCATTGTCCTTCTACTCTGACATCCCTAGGTGCATTGTCCTTCTACTCTGACATCACTAGGTGCATTGTCCTTCTACTCTGACATCACTATGTAAATTGTCCTTCAACTCTGACATCACTAGGTGCATTGTCCTTTTACTCTGACATCACTATGTGCAGTATCCTTCTACTCTGACATCACTAGGTGCATTGTCCTTTTACTCTGACATCACTAGGTGCATTGTCCTTCTACTCTGACATCACTAGGTGCATTGTCCTTCTACTCTGACATCACTAGGTGCATTGTCCTTCTACTCTGACATCACTAGGTGCATTGTCCTTCTACTCTGACATCACTATTAGAGATGAGCGAATCTGCTGGATTTCTGGTTCATATGAACCAGAAATCTCGGCGTCTGATTCCCGCTGTTTGCTCGCTCCGTGCAGATACAGCGTAAGGATTGCCTAGAAAACTGGGATACAGCCAATGCCAATGAGTGTATCCCAGTTTTCCAGGCGTTCCTTATGCTGTATCCACCCGCTGCACGGAGCGAGCAGACAGCAGGAATCAGACGCTGAGATTTCTGGTTTATACGAACCAGAAATCCGTCAAGTTCGTTTATCTCTAATTACTATGTGAAGATTCTAATGATGTGACATCACTGCGAATGATCCCTGTACTGTAACTTCACAGTGTTCAATATTTTTAAGCATGGATATCAGTGTGTTTAATTTCCCTGTTACTATGACATCACTGTGCACATTATTGCATTACTGACATCACTGTGCACATTAGTCCATTACTATGACATCACTGTGCACATTATTGCATTACTATGACATCACTGTACACATTAGTCCATTACTATGACATCACTGCGGGGAAGCTGGGGTTAGGGGGGGCTGGGGCTCAGGGGAGGAGCTCGGGTTCAGGGGGAGAGGCTGGGGGTCAGGGGAAGCGGTAGGGGGGCAGGGCAGAAGCTGGGATTCAGGGGAAGAAGCTGGGGATCAGAGGGAGAAGCTGGGGGTCAGGGGGAGGGGGAGAGTCTGGGGGGCAGGGGAGAAGCTGGGGGGGCAGGGGAGAGTCTGGGGGGCAGGGGAGAGGTTGGGGGGCAGGGGAGAGTCTGGGGGGCAGGAGAGAGTCTGGGGGCAGGGGAGAGGCTGGGGGGCAGGGGAGAGGTTGGGGGGCAGGGGAGAGTCTGGGGGGGAGACGGGGCGGCCGGGAGCAGGATGGGCAGGCAGGCTGGTTTCCTCCCCCCATGCAGCACCGAGGTCCGGGGTCCGGGGCAGGTGTTGAGCTTCCGGCACACACAGCCTGACAGAGGCCGGAAGATCACAGCTTCAGCCCCGCGATCCCCGATCTTCTCTCCTGCGATGACGTCACATCACGTGAGCACTGCCGAGCAGGAGAGAAGATCCGGGACCGCGGGGCTGCAGCTGTGATCTTCCGGCCTCTGTCAGGCTGTGTGTGCCGGAAGCTCACCCCCTGCCCCGCACCCCGGACCCCGGACCTCGGTGCTGCATGGGGGGAGGGAACCAGCCTGCCTGCCCATCCTGCTCCCGGCCGCTCCGTCACCCCCCCCCCCCCCCCGGCGCGGACTAGGCACCCCTGGCCTGGTGCCTACGGTGGGTTTTTTAAAAAAAAAAAATAAAAAAAGTGTTCCCTGCGGGTGCCTGGTGGCATATACAGCCCTGTGTGTGTGTGTGTAGGATTCCTTCCTGACTCCACATGGCGTCAGAATAAATCCCTGGATCAACGTCCGACCCCTGGAAATCTAATGCCCATAACTTGTATTCCTATATCCAGGCCCTCTTTGTATAATGAATCAGCCATCACAGCATCACGTGGCAGCGGGCTCCATAGTCTCACTGCTCTTACAGTAAAGAATCCCTGTCTATGATGATAGTGAGACCTTCTCTCCTCTAGATGTGCAGGATGCCCCCTTGTCACGCCGGATGCCCCCCATAGCAGGATTAGGGTGGCTGTTATGTGACGGCTGGGGCAATGAGGTGACATCACTCCCATCCAGACGCCAGAACTTTTGAGAACTTAAACAACTTGATGTAATAAAGAAAAGGCATAAAAACTAAATCAAATTGAATTTAACAGGAAAGCGGTTAGTGATGATTTCCATTCAGATCTGTAAGTACAAGAATAATTAGTCCTGGAAAGCTACGAAGTGTTAATCTCATTACATTAAGCATTTGAGATGTCAAAAGGATGATTATAAAAATGACCTGCCTCCTTCATGCCAGTGATCCGGTGCCCCCTCCATGGCGCACTTCATATCTCAAAGTCATTAATGTCATCTGCTAGGAACAATTAATGGGAATGTAGAATAATTACATTGGGGATCTGGAGACTTCACCAATTCTGCCCATTAATATTCAACTTGCATTCGCTGTGTAAAATTCAGAATTCTTTGTTCCTTCTTGGCCAGAAGACGTTGGTCGGGAGCCGCTCCTTACACCCATCTGTTTACTTATTCCGAGAGTATGTCATGAAGTGACCCTCGAGAGTGTGACACCTGAATTATAGAGAGTCTCTAAACGGGAACAATTCCTAGAAAGTGAGAATGAAGAATGCGCAGTCATGGGCAGGCGGCATGGAGGCGCTGACGTCATCCACTCTCCACAAATAAGAGACCAGACCCTCCTGGTAATCTACATAAATCACTGTAAGAGCAAGTGTGGTGATGGGGTATACACTGGAAGATGTTTATTAAAAAGGACTGAATTAACCCTCTAAGTCTCTCGGCGAGAGTACTCAGTTTGTTTTATTTGTTGAACACCACCAAGGGATACATTAAGCTCTCTGTAGCATCCACATGGTGTGATCTACATCACAAGTACCGGAGCAGTGCTAGAGAGAGTCACAAGTACCGGAGCAGTGCTAGAGAGAGCCACAAGTACCGGAGCAGTGCTAGAGAGAGCCACAAGTACCGGAGCAGTGCTAGAGAGAGCCACAAGTACTGGAGCAGTGCTAGAGAGAGCCACAAGTACCGGAGCAGTGCTAGAGAGAGCCACAAGTACCGGAGCAGTGCTAGAGAGAGTCACAAGTACCGGAGCAGTGCTAGAGAGAGCCACAAGTACTGGAGCAGTGCTAGAGAGAGTCACAAGTACCGGAGCAGTGCTAGAGATAGTCACAAGTACTGGAGCAGTGCTAGAGAGAGTCACAAGTACCGGAGCAGTGCTAGAGAGAGCCACAAGTACCGGAGCAGTGCTAGAGAGAGCCACAAGTACCGGAGCAGTGCTAGAGAGAGTCACAAGTACTGGAGCAGTGCTAGAGAGAGTCACAAGTACTGGGGCAGTGCTAGAGAGAGTCACAAGTACCGGAGCAGTGCTAGAGAGAGCCACAAGTACTGGAGCAGTGACAGAGAGAGTCACAAGTACTGGAGCAGTGCTAGAGAGAGCCACAAGTACCGGAGCAGTGACAGAGAGAGTCACAAGTACTGGAGCAGTGACAGAGAGAGTCACAAGTACCGGAGCAGTGCTAGAGAGAGTCACAAGTACCGGAGCAGTGCTAGAGAGAGCCACAAGTACCGGAGCAGTGCTAGAGAGAGTCACAAGTACTGGGGCAGTGCTAGAGAGAGTCACAAGTACCGGAGCAGTGCTAGAGAGAGTCACAAGTACTGGGGCAGTGCTAGAGAGAGTCACAAGTACTGGGGCAGTGCTAGAGAGAGTCACAAGTACTGGAGCAGTGCTAGAGAGAGCCACAAGTACCGGAGCAGTGCTAGAGAGAGTCACAAGTACCGGAGCAGTGCTAGAGAGAGTCACAAGTACCGGAGCAGTGCTAGAGAGAGTCACAAGTACCGGAGCAGTGCTAGAGAGAGTCACAAGTACTGGAGCAGTGACAGAGAGAGCCACAAGTACTGGAGCAGTGCTAGAGAGAGTCACAAGTACTGGAGCAGTGCTAGAGATAGTCACAAGTACTGGAGCAGTGCTAGAGAGAGTCACAAGTACTGGAGCAGTGACAGAGAGAGCCACAAGTACTGGAGCAGTGCTAGAGAGAGTCACAAGTACTGGAGCAGTGCTAGAGATAGTCACAAGTACTGGAGCAGTGCTAGAGAGAGTCACAAGTACTGGAGCAGTGCTAGAGAGAGTCACAAGTACTGGAGCAGTGACAGAGAGAGCCACAAGTACCGGAGCAGTGCTAGAGAGAGTCACAAGTACTGGAGCAGTGCTAGAGAGAGTCACAAGTACTGGAGCAGTGCTAGAGATAGTCACAAGTACCGGAGCATTGCTAGAGAGAGCCACAAGTACCGGAGCAGTGCCAGAGAGAGTCACAAGTACCGGAGCAGTGCCAGAGAGAGTCACAAGTACCGGAGCAGTGCTAGAGAGAGTCACAAGTACCGGAGCAGTGCTAGAGAGAGTCACAAGCACTGGAGCAGAGCTAGAGAGAGTCACAAGTACTGGAGCAGTGACAGAGAGAGTCACAAGTACCGGAGCAGTGACAGAGAGAGTCACAAGTACTTAAGCAGTGAGAGAGAGAGTCACAAGTACCGGAGCAGTGACAGAGAGAGCCACGAGTGTGATAGACCAGTGTGGTAGTAGTATAGCCTACTGCTCAGCTGGTTGTGTTCTACTACACTCTGCCTTTGAACCAGATGTTGGTGGTCTTTAGCTGCCCCAATAGTCGGTAACCTCCGGGAGTGTTTAGGGTCACTTGGGCACCTGTCACGGTAACCTGGAGTGGTAGCAGACCCACCCAGGTTGTTGGTACTGCCACTCACTGAAAAGGGGAAATAACCCAAGTATATGGTGGTGTATGTGGGTGCAGATGCTGATAGATTTGACCAGAGTCCTGTGTGTTTAGTATAAAATATAATACTTTATATTACATAATACCTAAAATACTTATAATACTTAAAATATATTGCTGAAGTATGATTGAAGTTGAACAATACACGTAATAACAGTAGTGCAAATCTTGACATACAACTTGGGTGCTGACACCAAGGTTACCAGTGCTTGTAGAAGTAGAAGGTGCTTTGTGGTAGAGAGAGGAGTTGCCAGAGAAGCCCTGCCCAAAGTAGTGAATGTGCTCTGCCGTTAGAGGTGTATAGGTAGAGAGATAAGAGGATACTCGTACTCACAGATGCCAATAGTGGCTCTGAACCGCCTTAAGCCCCCTAGTTGCGAGGTACTCGTCCTAGGTAAATAATACAAGCCCCAGTCGTCGGTTAACTGGGTGTAGCAGACTTCCGAGGTTTCCCAGTTGTCTTGTGCTGCGCGGTAGGATACGTAGACCTTACACGGTAGCTTTGTCCTACTAGGGTCAGTTCCTCTTGCTTCAGAAGACTGCCCTGAACTTTTTAGAGAGGTTCCTGGTGTGGGCTAAGGTGATTCTAGGTGGCTTCTTTCCTCTAAGTAGAGCTTAGCACTGCATACTTGCGTTAGTTACTTGCATAGAGGAATCTTAATCTTAGGTCCCTGTCAGAGGTCCTGGCCAAAGCCAGGCCCTGGCTTAACTTCTGCAGAGACTAAGCTTGTCTGCTTCCTCTCACACTGAATACTAAGTAAAGACTGACTCCCTTCCTCCACCAATCTAACACCTTCTTCAAGTGCTAAAACTAAACCCTCCTGTGAGTGATGGGGCTGAGTGTGTTTCCAAGCCAATTTGATTTGAACACAGTGTGGGAGGAGCTTAACTTTACGATTTCATACAGTCAAGACAAGGTTAATTTTTTAGACACCACTGTTTCCTTTGATGAACAGAGACATCTATGTACTGACATTTACCGTAAAGAGACAGATCGTAATAGTCTCTTATTGTACAGAAGTGGTCACCCCTATTCAACAAAACGAGCGATACTGATTTCACAATTCAAACGGGTAAGGAATATTGTGACCCATCCCGAGACTAGAGAGGTGAGATTGAGAGAAATGGAAGAGAAGTTCCTCATGAGAGGTTATCCCAGTAACATTTTAAAATCTGCACTTAGTGAGGGTCCCAGGCAGCCGAGGCAACAGTCTAACCGTATTCCATTCGTGAGGAAATTTCATCCTCTAAATTATAAAGTTGATACCACCATAAGGAAATATTGGCACATTTTACGGGATTCCCATCCTGACATTCCAGAATTTAAGGACTTTCCTCTTATGTGCAACAAGAAAGCACCCAATTTACACAATAAATTGGTACGCGCAGACTTAGGGGTTGAACAAAAAGCGTGGCGTCAAAGGATACTTACAATTCAGAAGAATGGTACTTTTCCATGTCTGAATTGCCAGTCTTGTTCTAATATTATTCGGGGTGATAAATTTTATCACCCACACACTGGGAAAGAGTTCAACGTTCGGGGCCACCATACGTGCAACAGTAGTTGTGTGATTTATCTGATTAAATGCCCGTGTGGGCTTCTATACATTGGTGAGACTGTAAGGGGTGCAGGTGGATGGCGACAAACTCACTCTGACAGCTGAGTAATGTTGGGATAACTTTACTGTAGATAATTCAGCAGTACAACCACAACTCTTTATGAAGCTAGATAAGTAGCAGGGAGGATATCACTTCAGTCTATGTGGTGTAGCACAACTATATACAGTCTCTCAGGGGGCCCCACTTCCTGATCCTGCTGGTAACAATGGGCTCCCCTGCAGCACCAGCTCTGTCTCCCCTGAGCAGTACCTTCCTCCTTGCTGCAGTGATGAGGCTGGCTGGACACTCCTGTGTCAGTGTCTCTTTGTCCCAGGTGCGCTGCACTCCACTTGCTAGCACTGGGCTGTGTTGCTCTCTTCCCTCACTGCTGCACACTGCTCTGTCTGCTGTAGCTCTTATGGACCTGGCTGAGCTGTCCTGCTTTCTGTGGATCACCTTGTCACAGATCTCTTTAGCTCTGGCACAGGTCACTGCCCTTGACCTCCAGCACTGGAATCTTCTCTCTCTACAGGAACTGGATGGGTCACACTTCCTGAGTCTCTGGCTTTTCCTTCCCCAGTTACCTCTGTTACTCCTAGCTGGGAACTGACTCCCTCTGCTGGACGGAGGTGATAACATCCAACCTCTATGCTCTAATACTGCAGCAGAACCTTCTGGCATTACACCTTCCCCCCCTCGTTTGAGGGTAGCCGTCCCGGCAACCTGCATACCCAAGACATAGTCCTCATAACGTGCAGGCATCCTTCCAAAGTTAGCACGTCCAGAATGTCTTAGCTCAACTGAAGGCTCCACAGAGGGAGCGTTGTTCTCCTCTTGCTGCATATCTTCCCTTCTTTCCAAGGGGGTTGGATCTGGGTGGGGTGGTACCCACCATTCCTCTTCCCCAGAGGGTACCGTGGGCATGTTGATACTCTCTGGCTGGGGTTCAGGAACTCTTCTCAGAAAAGTGCATGGTCTAAGCATATTTCGATGCACTATGCGCATCGGTCCAGTTGCACCCTCCGGTCTTACCTCATACACTGGTATGGTTGGGTTGGGTTGCCGGATCACCTCATATGGCGTGACTTCCCACCGCCACTGCAGCTTTCCAGCCCTTCTGGCTGTGCGATTGCGTACCATTACCCGATCTCCCACCTGTAACGGCAACTCCTTCAATTTCTTGTTTGCTGGTAATGTGCGGGGGCCAAGGCGCTGGGCGACCAGGTCGTACATTTCTTGTACCTTCTTCCGATGGTCTCCCATCCAAGTCTCAGGGGTCCACCCTTCACCTTCTCCACTGTCAGGCATCATCATGGTCAGAGGGCATCTCCCATTTCTCCCAAACATCAACAAGAAGGGTGAATAACCCGTGGCTGAGTGTAAAGTGTTGTTGTACACCCACACTAACTCTGCAATGTAGTCTGGCCATCTCTCCTTTTTCTGTTCCTCCAGTGTCCTCAAGAGCTGTAGAAGGGTTCTGTTCAGGCGCTCACATGCGCCATTTCCCTGTGGATGGTAAGGTGTTGTGCGTGTCTTCCGAATCTGGTACAACCGACAGAGCTCCTCTATCACTCTTCCTTCAAAGCAAGCCCCTTGGTCAGAGTGCAGTTGTGTAGGACAGCCATAAGGCAGAATGAAATTTTTCCACAGGCACTGTGCTGCTGATTCAGCAGTTTGGTCCCGGGTGGGGACCGCTACAGCAAACTTCGTAAAGTGGTCCACCATGACCAGCAAATACTTGTATCCTCTCGGGGACTCTCCTACTGTAAGATAGTCCATCATCACAAGTTGTAGTGGGTAGCTTGTCTGTATAACACCAATTGGGGCCTGCTGATCCCCAGCTCTTGCTAGGTTGCAGTTTCGGCAGCTTCTGCAAATGTCCTGGGCCACCTTTTGTGAGTTAGGATGATAGAAGAATCTCTGTAGCCATGCCCAAGTCTTGGCAGGTCCAAAATGCCCTTTCCTTTCATGCATCCACTCAGCTACGTTCCTTACCTCACTATCTGGTATTACTACTTGCCAGGTGGGACCAATCTCTGTGGGGAGTTGTACTCTTCTGCATAGGACTCCCTCGCGGAAGGTCAGACGGCCCCTCTGCAGCCACAACTTCTTTCCAAATGATGTCAAGGTCTCACACTCCCTGTACGCTGGCTGGTGATCAGTAAGGAGCCATTCTCTTACTCTGGCAATTTGTGGGTCTTGCTGTTGGCAGTCCTGCCACTCCTCCATGGACCTTCCCGCAGTGATCTCGACAGCCTGCTCCACCCCCTGAACCGGAGCACTCTTCAGTGGTTTAGGCACTTTCATGAAATTGGGGGTCTCGACCTCTTCCCGCTCTTCGTCTGTGGGGCCACTGGGATTCTCCAACGGGTTACGAGACAAGGCATCTGCATTAGCATTACTCCGCCCCGGCCTGTATTGTGTCTTGAAGTTAAATTTACTAAGTCGAGCTGCCCACCGCTGCTCCAAGGCACCCAGCTTGGCATTATTCAGGTGAACCAGTGGGTTATTGTCAGTCATCAACACAAACTCGACTCCTGTCAAGATGTCCGCAAACTTTTCTGTCACCGCCCACACCACTGCCAGGAGCTCAAGTTTGAAGGAGCTGTAGTTGTCGGGGTTCTTCTCACTCTCCCGCAGAGTTCTGCTGGCATATGCTATTACTCGTTCTTGACCATCTTGCTCTTGGGTCAGTACAGCTCCAAGTCCCCTCAGGCTTCCATCAGTTTGCAGCACAAATGGCTTTGTGAAATCAGCATAGGCCAGGATAGGGGCACTGGTCAACAATTTCTTCAGCTCCCTAAAGGCCAGTTCGGCCTCCTCAGCCCAGACGAATGGCTTTCCTTTTGTATCTCCAGGCAAGCACCCCTGGAGGAGCGCATACAGAGGTGCTGCTACCTGGGCAAACTCCTTGATGAATCGCCGGTAATATCCAACCAGCCCCAGGAAGGCCCGAAGCTCACTGCTGTTGCTGGGTGTGGGCCACTGTTTAACGGCCTGAATCTTTGAGTCTATGGGCTGGACTCCTTGCCTTGTTACCACATGACCTAGATACTCAATGCTCTTCTGGAACAAGTGGCACTTAGTGGGTTTTAACTTCAGCCCATGCTCCTCTAGGCGGCCGAGGACCACGTCTAACCGCTCTAAATGTTCTGCAAAACTTGATGAAAAGATGATTATGTCATCTAGGTAGATCAGCAGGCATTCAAAATTCAGATCACCCAAGCACAGTTCCATTAGCCTCTGGAATGTAGCTGGTGCATTGTTCAGTCCAAAAGGCATGCGGAGGAACTCATACAGTCCCATAGGTGTAACAAAGGCAGTCTTCTCTCTGTCTTTTTCTGCCATTGGCACTTGCCAGTACCCACTTGCCAGGTCAAGGGTAGAGAAGAATTTGGCACGGCCTAGCGCTGCCAAAGATTCCTCAATTCGAGGTAATGGGTAGGCATCCCGGACTGTACATGCATTGAGGCGCCTGTAGTCAACACAGAATCGCAGGGTCCCATCCTTTTTCTTTACCAGCACAATTGGTGAGGCCCAGGGGCTCCTGCTAGGCTGAATGATGTGACTTTCCTGCATATGTTTCAGCAGGGCCTTGACCTCCTGATACAGTGCTGGGGGTATTTGTCGGTACCGTTCCCGTACTGGTCGAGCATCTCCAATTGGAATTTCATGTTCAAGCGTCTGTGTCTTCCCAAAGTCTGCTTCGTGCCGGGAAAAAGCATTTGGGTGAGATCCCAGGACCCTGACTAACTTCTCCCTCTCCTCGGGAGTCATCTCTGCACCTTCCAAATGTACTTCGTTCAAGAGCTGCCCTCCTGTAGTCCTGACAGCTTCAGTTCTTACTTGGCACAATGTCAGGGTGGTGGTGGCCATATCAGTTGACTTGATGTGCCAGCTAGGCTCCTGTATGGCTTCAACCTCCTCAATAGGAAACACATCTGCCACCAGTTCTCTAGGTGCCAGTACCACACTGTGGCTGTTAATGTTCATTATTCTCATCAGGACTTGGCCACTCTGGACTGTGCACAAGGTTCGTCCCACTGCTACCCCTTCTTTCTGTAGCACAGGCTCTACCATC
The DNA here is from genome assembly GCF_027789765.1 of Dendropsophus ebraccatus. Taxonomy (NCBI): domain Eukaryota; kingdom Metazoa; phylum Chordata; class Amphibia; order Anura; family Hylidae; genus Dendropsophus; species Dendropsophus ebraccatus. Next base: position 10,508,333 of record NC_091462.1, on the reverse strand, counting down.
ACTGTAGCTCCTAGCAATTGGTGGCTGGTGCCCACTGGTAAGGGTACTACTACTTCATGGCCTGCTGGCACTTCCAAAGAAGTTGAACAGGGTACTCTCACACATCCCACTTTTCCTACAAGGCAGGACAGGGTTGCCTGCATCCGGCACTGTTTCAGCGATCTCTGGAGGGCCACTTGTGGAGGTTTCAGGTTTGGGACATTCTTCCAATACTTGGGACCCAGCTCTTGAGCCATCAGACCATCTAATTCTTTTAACACATTCATTCCCAATATCACAGGGACTTCTGGGTCCATTGCACTCTGTACCACCACCACTCCTTTCTTCTTCATAAATCGGCCCCAAAGCTCAATGTCAACTTGCATGACTCCAACTATTGGAATAGGCAGACTATTGGCAGCTTTAAGATTTACCCATTCTGTACTTCCCTGGTGCAAGGAGGAGGGAAAGTAAGTCTCAAAGACTTTCCTGGCCATTGTCGTCACTTGTGACCCCGTGTCTAGTAGACAGGACAGTTCTATTCCATTAAACTTGGCTCTAACGACTGGACTTTCTCCTACTAAGTCCATAGCTTCCAGAAGGGGGCACAAATCTGTACTTCCTCCTGCGATTCGCCCCTCAATCGCAGGTGGAACTAGTTTAAATCTCTCCTGTTGCTGACAAAGCCACGGTTGGGGCAGTTTCTGGCTAGGTGCCCCTCCTGATTACATGTCCAGCATCTTCTTGCAGGTTGAGCCTCTCTGTAGGACTGTCTGGATGCAGGACAGGACTCCCCTCGGTAATGAGTCTGAGGTGCAGCCCTCTCCACTGTTATAGTCAGTGCCTCCTTGAGTTCTCTAATCACTTCTTCCAATGATGAGACACGTGCCTCCATACTTTTCTCTTTGACTGGCAGCACCTCTGCTTGCTGGGCTATTGTGACAATAGTACCTTGTTCCTCCTTTTCCAGAGTAATAGCTTCCTTAAGCACCTCATGTAAGGTTGAGTGTGGCTCTAGCTTGAATCTCTCACGTAGGGTTCTCCTTAAAGGCTGGCTCCTCAGGCCGAGAAGAAACTGATCACGCAACACTACTTCCGCATTAGTAAAGGAGGTGGCTCCCCGTCCTTCTTTTCTTTGTAATGTGGCCATAAGCTCTTGCAAGCTATTTGCATAATGGGGCAATGACTCATCTTCCCCCTGATATCTGGTGAAGAATTTCTTCCTCAGCATAGCTTCAGATGTTGTATCCCCATACACATCTTCAAGGATGCTTGAGATCTGTTCAAACGTCTGTCTCAGCCTTGCTGGCTGTAGCAATACTGTTTTTCTGGCTTCCCCTTCTAATGTGTTCAAGGCTAGCTCTGCTCTCAGATGTGGGGCAATATTACACAGGCGTGCGGCTCCCTCCAGCCGCTCTCTCCAGTCCTCTAGTAACACACTGGATCCATTAAACTTAGGCAGATGACTCAGTAGCGCCCCCACTGGAATCATGGGCTGCATGCCGCTAACAGATGATGTTGCGCCTTCTGTCGCCATATCCATTTCCATCCTGCCGACTACGCCACGTGTAAGGGGTGCAGGTGGATGGCGACAAACTCACTCTGACAGCTGAGTAATGTTGGGATAACTTTACTGTAGATAATTCAGCAGTACAACCACAACTCTTTATGAAGCTAGATAAGTAGCAGGGAGGATATCACTTCAGTCTATGTGGTGTAGCACAACTATATACAGTCTCTCAGGGGGCCCCACTTCCTGATCCTGCTGGTAACAATGGGCTCCCCTGCAGCACCAGCTCTGTCTCCCCTGAGCAGTACCTTCCTCCTTGCTGCAGTGATGAGGCTGGCTGGACACTCCTGTGTCAGTGTCTCTTTGTCCCAGGTGCGCTGCACTCCACTTGCTAGCACTGGGCTGTGTTGCTCTCTTCCCTCACTGCTGCACACTGCTCTGTCTGCTGTAGCTCTTATGGACCTGGCTGAGCTGTCCTGCTTTCTGTGGATCACCTTGTCACAGATCTCTTTAGCTCTGGCACAGGTCACTGCCCTTGACCTCCAGCACTGGAATCTTCTCTCTCTACAGGAACTGGATGGGTCACACTTCCTGAGTCTCTGGCTTTTCCTTCCCCAGTTACCTCTGTTACTCCTAGCTGGGAACTGACTCCCTCTGCTGGACGGAGGTGATAACATCCAACCTCTATGCTCTAATACTGCAGCAGAACCTTCTGGCATTACAAGACTATGCAAAGAATTAGACAGCGCATGAGCCAGCATAAGTCCACTATCCGATGTCATAATACCTTACTTCCTTTGCCAGCACACTTTGAAAAATGTCATCATAACTTATCACAGTTTAAGTTTCAGATTATCGAGAAAGTACAAACTCCCAGACGTGGTGGTGATATTAAAAAACTTTTATTATATAGAGAGGCTTACTGGATTCACGTCCTTAACACATTAGAACCGCATGGTCTGAACAGAGATTATGAAGTCAGCCAGTTTTCATAAGTGTTTTCTTCTTTCTTTTTTCTTTTTCTTTATACTTATTGTGTTTTGCACATTTTATTCACAGCTTCTACAATCGGGAGAAAATCAATACTAAATCGGAAGACTAGATGTTATACGTCTTGTTATATATTTTCCATGTGAATTGTAACAGGGCTAGTCATGGGTTAATGACTCAGGATTTCATGGGCCATTCTCATGACTTACCTGATGACGTCATTTTTGTGAGCCTGTTTGCTGATAAAAAGCTGCACTTTGTGTTCATCTGTATGCTGTTGAAAAAGGCCTGATGGCCGGAACGCGTGATAAACACAGAACCTTATCTTACTTCGCAATACGTGAGTGCCAGGATTTATTTCTTTATACAGGGGCTGAGTGTGTGTGAGAGAGATAAGAAAAGAGATAGAACAAAAGAAAACAAGCACCTGGGATTGGTCAGCAATACAACACATGGTACAAAACAATCAACCCTTGGCAACTTCAGCTGTGCAACAAGTTAGACAAAACAGTAGTGACGCCTAGTGGGGAAAAAACAGTACTACATCTCCCACTCTTGTGAACCTGACTTACTAAGGTGCCATAAACAGCACAAGTGGTAGGACACCACACAAGTACCGGAGCAGTGCTAGAGAGAGTGACATGTATTGGAGCAGTGCTAGAGAGAGTGACATGTATTGGAGCAGTGCTAGAGAGAGTGACATGTACTGGAGCAGTGACAAAGTGAGTCACAAATACTGGAGCAGTGCTGGTGTCACAAGCCTGGGTACCAGGGTAGTGATGGCTCTGATGGCTACATAAGAGAAGACAACAAAAAGTAAGATGCTGCGGTTGGCACTACCAAACAGTTCACATTGGACTCCTAGAAAAGACGCAGAAAATGGAATGTGTAATGTTTTGTGGTGGTGCTCTCTCCTCATAGAAAAGCCAGGTAGGTACAATTCCAAAAATCATAGGAAAAGATGTAAGGGAGGGCACTCACCATTAAAATGTAGCCTTTATATACAACCCAACAATCAACAGAAAGGAAACATTGAGTGTCCTTCTCTTATGTAGGTACAATTCCAAAAATCATAGAAAAAGATGTAAGGGAGGGCCTTCACCTTCGGTATGTGAACCTAGTCAGCGTCTGCAGAAGCACGAATCACGTGTGAAACAGCTGTCACGCCCCTCACAATCACGCTGGAGCTGGCGTCCTCGTACCTGTCTGCATGGACGATTTTAAATATATGAAATAAAGGCTACATTTTAATGGTGAGTGCCCTCCCTTACATCTTTTTATGATATCTATGATTCTATGATTTTTGGAATTGTACCTACATAAGAGAAGGACACTCAATGTTCCCTTTCTGTTGATTGTTGGGTTGTATATATATATATATATATATATATATATATATATACACAGAGTGGTGAGTGCTGCCGCTTTTCTTCTTTTATAAACGGGATTGAACAGCATGAACTTGCGTCCTCTTTATGTTTTACCTTTTTTTTTCTTCAAATAATAGTAAATAGAAACAGTAGAGACAGCAGTGAATACAAGAGGGAGACAGACAAGTAGGCAGCAGAAATGTGCGGAGCTACAGAAGCTATAGGTTGTCTCACTGAGCAGCAGCATGGACAGTCTGCGCTGGCAGTGAATGGAATAAAAATAGAATAATGGACACGGTATAGTACATCACCACGCACTTCAGCAGTCAGAGATGTAAAGAAGAGTAAAGAAGTCCTGGGATCATAGTTACCTGTTTTATTGAACATTTTTAAAATCATTACTTTCTGATATCCAGGAGGTTTTTCTTTTTCCATTAACAAATCAGTTACTGAGCTTCATCTGTAGGACGAGTTGTACTTAGTAACGTCCGTTAGTGACGTCCTCCATCATATAACGTACTGCAAAACCAACAATAAATAGATTAGTTAGTTTGGAAAAAAAAACTATTTGGGGACTTTTTATGGCATTCTCTGTGCAGATCAGGGCCTGAACAGCAGCACCAAGCTTATATTATTTTTATATGTTTTACCATCACCATGCCTTATTTATCACTTGGTTTTTCCATCTATGGAGCTCTTTGCGTGGTGATATGATGTCATTTTTATTGGTTCCAGTCGGGGGATGATGAAGGTTTTTCATATATTTCATCCTTTAAAAAAAAAAAAAAAAAAAATGCTGGGATAGCGTTGTTATTTTTAACAATAGGCAATGTCCACTCCATATGTCCCTAGTATTCCCCAACATGTGTCATACATGTAGATCATATGTGGGGAAGATGTTAGAGAGGACCACATTTACTCATAGTGTTGCATTTTGCTGTTCCAGTTATTCCAGCCCCCTTCACACGTCCGGAAAATCTATCTGGATCGATTCCTGACCCATAGGCTCCTATTGGGCATGGATACCCTCCAGGGTTCTTTTATCTGAAGGATGTCTATGATGAAAAATAGGCAAGTGAAACATAGGATATGTCCTATAATTCAGAAACTGTGAACCACTACGTGGCAGTTTGGACCAGCGCCAGCACCTGGGCAAGTGCCACTACATGGCTTTTTAGCTGTATGTGCTCCTAATTAGGAGCATATACAGTTAAATGTGGCACTGCTATTGACAGGGCCGGGAGCCCAGCAGCATTATGCCTCCAGCCACTAGAGGCCGCCCCCCCAGTCCTCTATCCTTATGCATCAGTATTTCATTTACTTTATTCATGTCTTTTTTTTATTATTTTATGTTATATTACTGCATGTGTAAATTCTGTATGTTACCCCTTATCCTTTGTACATCGCTCTGGATTCAAAGGAAATATATAATAATAGGGGCACCCCCCCAACTGGTGACACCCCATTGGCTATTTATTCACACATTTCTAGTAAGACTAAGGGCCCTATTCCACCGGACGATTATTGTTCGCATAATCGTTAACGATAAACCATCCAAACGACCGCTATTACGAAAGACCTGAAATCGTTCACCCATTTACATGGAAAGATTATCGTTACTTATGATCGTTCTTGCGGTTGTCTTGTCACTATTGCGTTCGTCACTACTGCGAACGACTTCTTATTCAATGAGAACGATTTGCGAACGAGCAACGATAAAAATAGGTCCAGGTCTTATTAAACGATCAACGATTTCTCGTTTGGTCGTTAGTCGTTAACTGCTATTCAACCGAACGATTATCATTAAGATTCGAACGATTTAACAATAATCTGAACTATAATCATCTGGTGGAATAGGTGGAGGGGGGGGGGTCTATGTAAAGTTTTATCTAATAGTTTTAAAAGAATATCAAAAGTACTCCTGTGGGTCCCCTAGGAAATAGTGACCACAACATAATACGTTTTCAGTTATCCTTTAATAAATGCTTAGTAGTGGAGCTACAAAAACACTAAACTCCAGGAATGGCAAAAACTAGGACAATGTCCTCAAGAATAAAAGAACACAAACTAAACTGGACATTTTAAAGATCATCCTAAATAGATCCTGTGAGCGATATAAACCTAATAGGAATAAACAAATGAGAAACAGGAGAAAACAAATGTGGTTAAATAAAACTATAAGGTGTGTGATAAATGATAAAAGAAATCATTAAAACACCAAAACAAGAAGGGAGGGAAGAAACATAAAAAGATTTGCAAAGAGGAAAATAAACTGTGTGAAAGACAAAGGCAACAAAGATTGTAACAGAGTAAACCATTGGCACAGAACACAAAAGAAGCCAGAGATATTCTTTACCTAAATAAATATAAAACTTAAAACCAAAAGTGTTGGCCCCTAAGAAATTATCTGGATGAGGAGGATGAGGAAAAGGCCAATCTATTAAATGCATTCTTCTCTACTGTATATAAACAGGAAAATACAGTGACAGATTAGGAAAGTAGGCATAATGTAAATTCTTTATGACTGTCAACAGCTTAATCCAGGGATGGGGAACCTGTGGCCCTCCAGCTGTGGAGTGAATGGTGTCTATCTAGAGAGGACCATGGTTAGGCTGTGGATAGGGTGTATCTAGACTGGACCGGGGTTAGGCTGTGGATGGTGTGTATCTAGACTGGACCGGGGTTAGGCTGTGGATAATGTGCAACTAGACTGGACCTGGGTTAGGCTGTGGCTGGTGTGTATCTAGACTGGACCGGGGTTAGACTGTGGATAGGGTTTATCTAGATTGGACTGGAGTTAGGTTGTGGATGGTGTGTATCTAGACTGGACTGTGGTTATACTGTGGATGGTGTGTATCTAGACTTTACCGGGGTTAGGCTGTGGCTGGTGTGTATCTAGACTGGACTGTGGTTATGCTGTGGATAGTATATATCTAGACTGGACCGGGGGTAGGCTGTGTATCTAGACTTTATCGGGGTTAGGCTGGGGATGGTGTGTATCTAGACTGGACTGTGGTTAGGCTGTGGATGGTATGTATCTAGACTGGACCAGGGTTAGGCTGTGGCTGGTGTGTATCTAGACTGGACCGGGGTTAGGCTGTGGCTGGTGTGTATCTAGACTGGACCGGGGTTAGGCTGTGGCTGGTGTGTATCTAGACTGGACTGTGGTTAGGCTGTGGATGGTATGTATCTAGACTGGACCAGGGTTAGGCTGTGGCTGGTGTGTATCTAGACTGGACCGGGGTTAGGCTGTGGATGGTGTGTATCTAGACTGGACCAGGGTTAGGCTGTGGCTGGTGTGTATCTAGACTGGACCAGGGTTAGGCTGTGGATGGTGTGTATCTAGACTGGACTGTGGTTAGGCTGTGGATGGTATGTATCTAGACTGGACCAGGGTTAGGCTGTGGCTGGTGTGTATCTAGACTGGACCAGGGTTAGGCTGTGGATGGTGTGTATCTAGACTGGACTATGGTTAGGCTGTGGCTGGTGTGTATCTAGACTGGACCAGGGTTAGGCTGTGGCTGGTGTGTATCTAGACTGGACCAGGGTTAGGCTGTGGATGGTGTGTATCTAGACTGGACTGTGGTTAGGCTGTGGATAATGTGCAGCTAGACTGGACCGGGGTTAGGCTGTGGCTGGTGTGTATCTAGACTGGACCGGGGTTAGGCTGTGGCTGGTGTGTATCTAGACTGGACCGGGGTTAGGCTGTGGATGGTGTGTATCTAGACTGGACCAGGGTTAGGCTGTGGATGGTGTGTATCTAGACTGGACCGGGGTTAGGCTGTGGCTGGTGTGTATCTAGACTGGACCGGGGTTAGGCTGTGGATGGTGTGTATCTAGACTGGACCGGGGTTAGGCTGTGGCTGGTGTGTATCTAGACTGGACCAGGGTTAGGCTGTGGATGGTGTGTATCTAGACAAGACCGGGTTAGGCTGTGGCTGGTGTGTATCTAGACTGGACCGGGGTTAGGCTGTGGATGGTGTGTACAGTAGTGGATTATAATAGGGGCGTTTCGGGCGGCAGCCCGGGGCCCTGAGCTCATGGGGGGCCCATGACCACCCAAAAAGACTTATACTTTCAGTGGTGTACTGTCTCCTGGCTACACTTCCGACATGATTTGCAAAAAATCACTGTTTTTTTATGGCAATTTTGCACAAATCAGGACATCATGACATTATCTGTCCTGTACTATGAACGCCAGGCTAGTGCCACCATAGTTACTGTGGGGTGGGGGGGCCCAGACTTGGTAAACAGCCCGGGGCCTATGGTAAAGTTAATCCGCCCCTGGGTGTGTATCTAGACTGGACTGTGGTTAGGCTGTGGATGGTGTGTATCTAGACTGGACCGGGGTTAGGCTGTAGATAATGTGCAGCTAGACTGGACAGGAATAAAGTATATGGGATAAGGGGAAAAAAGGCCAAGGCAACAAAATGTACAACTATATGCCAAATAGTAGAGGTAACAGTAAACTCAACTTCAGTCACCAGGAAGCTGCTGCCATGGCTAATAAGTATGAGGCAACAGGCATCTCCCTTGAAGGGGTGTTTGAAGCCTCTATTACACGGGGCGACAGAGAGAAGCAAACGAGCGCTGTCAGCGCTCGCTTGCTCCTCTCTCCCCGCTCGCTGCCAGCACTATTACATACATCGGCAGCAAGCGGGTGAGTACAACAGGGGGGTTGATCGTCTGGTTGATCGCTTGATCGTCTGGTTGATCGCTTGATCGTCTGGGCAACCCATTGCAGTTGGCAGCGGTCTGCTGCCGCCGCTCCTGTTCCATAGTAGTTTGTCTTTCAACATGTTGAAAGACAACCGACAGCAACTATCAGCCGACATCGTTCATGTCGACTGATCTTTGCCTTCTATTACACAAGACAATTATTGGCTGTAACGGCCAAATGCGGGCGATAATCGTTTCATGTAATAGAGCCTTCACCTTCCTCTGGATCAACGCAGCCGCATTATAAATCCTTCAAGTCTGTCACGTTCCAACATCCTCGGCATCTGCATTTCGCCCAACTCTGAGGAATCCATATGTAAGTTACTCCAGAACGAGATTTCTATTCTATATTTTAAGATCCTCCATAGCAGCCCACTCGCACGGGTCGCAGACCTCAGCTATAGCAGCTCCTGGGTCAGATTGTTCTTTACAGCAAAAAAATAGTCTGGTACCATGTTAGCAAGATCAATCTCTGTCATTGTTATATAGTTCTGTTTTGTAAAAAAAAAAACATAAAGTATATATATATTCTAGGAATGCGACCATTATTGGCTGAGGAGAAACATTATTTCTGCAAGTTTTCCGAGGACAAGCAAGTCAACAAATAAATGACTGAGAGATCAGCACAATACCAAGGCGATGTTATGTGGGGATACAGCCTGAGTGATATAGCAGAGGTCTTTGTTATAGACAGAAGGATAATGGAGGTGATGACCGAGCAGATATCTGCCAAATGGCCAACAGCCCTCTCTCCCAATCACCCCGTATACATGACAGTTCAGCTTGGCCAACTATAAGACACTTACTTTTTAGCAGCCCCTGCATCTTATAGCCCCCAGAGGTGGCACACTCTCATCAGTAAGTGCTCGGAGGGGTGAAGGAAGTGTTCTGTCCCACCACGAGTGTTTCTAGTCTATACACCCCTCCCAAAAGCCTGTAGTACAAGTAAATGTGGTAATGAAATAGTATCTAAGTTTTACCACTAGATGTCGCTATTGTTTGTATATGCACTTGTATATTGCACAGCTGTAGTGAACAGGGGGTTATTGTTTGTTTGTTATCTGCGTACAAATAAGAGCTCTTCTCTCTTCTTCAACTATCTCTATTTTCCTTTTCTGTACTGCACTTTCTTCTCCACCACTCACAGGAGGTATTACACACCCTGTAGGAAGTTGTCACATGGGGAGAGAAAATACACACCCAAACTTAGGGAGTCTTATCCAAGTCTTAGTGAAGAGAGGACGCATCCCTGCTGTAGGTCAGCTGGGTCCTGGCTCTGTCAGGTCCCCCATCAGTCCAGTGTAGTCTAGTCGTGAGTGTGGTATTGGACAGATGTATGGGAAGCACTGAGACTCTTTTCTTCTCTGAAGCCACACTTGTTCTTATTATGCAGTGCTAAACTGTTCAGGAGAGGATGTCAGAAATCACCCCAACCCATGCCGTGAACATCTCTAACAGTGCAGGACAGTATCCTGAAACAAGAGGAACTGATCCGGATAGAACAAAGTTGCTACAAGCCTACGTACTCTAGCAGCACAGGTGTAACCAGGTAATTTGGCCATCACCCTTGAAGGACGGGTCACCCGACACTGTAGGGCAACAGGTGGTACAGCGAAAACAAAGGTCGAAACACAGGCACAAGTAGTCTTTTATTTTCAAGTCTTCAGTATTCTACTTCTTCTTCTAAAGTTCCAGCAGAGCACACTTCTACCCTGGGTTGGGACTCTCAGCACAAACTCCTCTGTACTACTCTGAACTCTCAACACAAACTCTTCTCTACTACTCTAAGCTCGCTCTACTTCCCAGCACACAGCCAAGTCAGTTCAGCTCTCCTGCTCCAAAAGCTCTTAACGCAGATTGTGTCTAGTCAGAAGTCTATTATCTGCTGCTGAATCAAGTATTCCTGCAGTAAAGAAGATTTTTTTTATAGTAACAGGACTGATTATTGTTCCGGCACCTACACAGTCACACCACCATCCTTGGGTCATCTCCCCTTTCTGTGGGTGGCAGTACCAATAGTCCAGGTGGGTCGCAGCTGCACTCCGGACCACTGTGATAAGCCTGGCAGGTCACCGACCACAAGGGAAAGGGTATAGCAGGTGTGCCTCCATACCTGTGTGCCCAACCGGCACTGACGTCACGACAACCTAGCATCTGGCTGAGCTATATTCCAACCAACCACAACAGTAGCGGCGTCACACAGTACCATCTAGCAAGTGGCCGGTCAAGCACCCCAGGGGTGCACCACAGAAGGTGCCACACCAGGTGGGTCACAAGAAGGTCTCCACGATAAAAGTAGACAAGCATGGTTGACCTGCAGCATCCGGCCATGACCAGCAGCACACCAGTTTTGTAGATAGCCTGCTTGATGGTGGGATAGAATGTGTGAGTTGTTAGGGTCCTTTTCCATGGCCCAACATGGTGCGATGCCCTGGCCCCTGGGGGCCACTTCCGCAGTGCTGGTGTTATGAGCGGGCAATGACCGGGGCAGCTGCAGGGGTTATACTTGTCACGGTATAGGCCTGAGGGCAGCACAGCTGCAGGGCCGGTCTGAGGAATCTGCGGGTGATGATGGGCATGCGATTCTTCGCTGCACTTAGTCGGGGCACCAGTTAGTGGACACCAATGCCAGGGTTCAGTAACAGCGGTTTTATTATAGATAAGGTAACTAGTAGCAACAGTTCTGTCCGGATGCAACCGGGTATATAGCAGGCTTTGACAAATAAAGCAGGAGTGGTGCTGCATAGGCTGTGAGAATACGTGCCGGATGATGGGAGTAGGAGTATGAGAGAAATAGCGTTGCTGGGTGGATTAGCTTGAGAATAATACTTGCTGTGAATCCTTGCAGCGATGAGGAGAGATAACGGAATGACACCCAGATGAGAGAGAAGAATCCGGTCACTTGAGCAGGCAGATACAGCCGAAGACTTGAATACAGCAGCAGAATCAGTCACTCTTCTTATGGTGAAAAGGCTGCAGAGAAGAAGCCCAACTCCTCTGAGGCAGGAGAGGGACGACACACATCCTCCTTGCTTGGAAGCAGGGGGAAGACTAACTTGTTAGGAGGAAGTGGGAGGTCACATGGTTGCTCCTGGCCAGAACCAGTCGGCCATTGGAGGAACCATGGTTACAGGTCACGTGATCAACAGCCTTGCATACCACTGTACACTGTAATAATACACAGGAATACATGACAATACACATGAAAATGCACATTACCAGAGAATACTAGGGGAAAACCAGCAGCAGTTGCAGTGCAAACACTTACCAGAACAGGCATTGACACAGCAATAGAAATGGCCATAATAGGAGTAGTAGTCTGCATGTTCTGGGACACTGCATACCTCCCTAGCAAATTTGAGCCGACCTCGGCGAATCTAGAAGGCAGCAAACATGAATAGACTGGACAATCAAACAACAGGAATGAATGATGAGAGTGAGTGTGATGAGGTGTGTGTTTCCCACGCCCAAGGCACAGGTGAGAAGAGAGAGAAGATGAGAAACCCTAGTGGCAGGACTTCACCTAGGGGTGCCTAACGTACTCTGGCGACCAGGTAGCTAGTGCGTGAACCATCTGACGTGTAAGCCAGGACAACTTAACTGCTGGCGGGGGACCCTCAATATTCCAGCCAGTTAGACAGTAGGTTTTCTGTTAAATGTGTTACCCTACTGGAAAAGAGAACTGTGAAGACCTGTGTACTATCTTGGCGTGTCTGAGTAGTGTCTTGGATACCTGGAAGAGGAAAGAACAAAATAATAAAAGCAAACATACATGGGGGCCCCTTACATACCGGTCAATCATACAACACAATTATCCAATAGGCCAAACACACGAAAGGGTATCCAAGGTGCAATATGTATGGACCAGTGTGAATATTAGGTAAGACTATGTGTGATAACTACTGCGTTGGGACAAGACAGAGGTAAACAAATACTGGAAACAAAAGGAAGGGAAACACAAGGAACAACAAATACTGCGAGGTCTTGGGGAGAACTGGCTCACATGAATCTGAATGAAACCTGAGAGAAATCTGAATGAAAATCTGAGAAAAATCTGAATACAAACTGGCTCAACTAAATCTTTCCAGCTATAGAGATAATATAGACAATAATGAGACTGGATGAGAAAATACACTCCTACATAAACTGGACTTTCTCTGAGGTATATGTAAACTGACTTCTCTTACTCAGAGGAGGAGCTATCTGACTTAGACACTGGAAAATATACTGTTTTACAAAAGAGGCGCTCTACTCTGAGGCTATCTATGTAACCTTGTGCTTACTCAGAGGAGGAAATACAAAGACTTTGATAACACTGGAATGCAATAGTACAATAAGTGCCATAATGAAATAAGTGCAATAATACCCTGTGTGGAACACACAATCGCAGGAAAGGGCATTAGGAAGGAATGGGTTAAGTGTCTCTGTTAGGTGGAGTCTCTTTTAGGCAATTGGAACATCGTCCATGTAAAAGGCTCTGGGACAGGCACTAGAGAACCTTTTGTTATTGTAAGTGTCCATCAGCTCATGGCTGGTTAGTACAGGGAACTTGGTCAGGAGGACCAGGCACGAACCTTGAACGTTGCAGGAACTGGAACAAAACAGTTAAGGACTCTGGTCTCTGTAGCGAAGTGGAGGAATTCCTCTGGTAGAGCGCTCAGACCGTCTCAGCGGAGGATCCTCTTCAACAGTGATTGGTGCAGGTACAGGTGGAAGATCACGCCCAGTGTCTGGTTGTAGAGCTGGAGTTGTTGGAGGCACAATTGGAAGTGGAGGGGCCACTGGAATGTGTACAGGGATTGCTGGATAGCCTATGGCCATGAGGAACGGTTCAACTTGGAACATTTCTTCCAGAGAGAGAGGTTTAGCTGGAGCTGCTGGGGGAGCCGGAGGTGTGGATGCAGGTACCGGACACGGTGCTGTAAGGCCCTGTAGGTCCTCCTTAGTGCAACGTTTTATCCTATTCCGGTGCACCGTCTGCGGGGCTAGCCCTGGTTTTTTTACTTCATACACATCAGTCTCTGGGTAAGGGATAGAAGAGATGACATAGGGCTCAGGCTCCCAAAGGCTTTCAAGTTTGTGAGAGCGATGATATTTCTTTAGCCAAACTTTATCTCCCACTTGTAGTGGTGTGGCATTCGCCCTTTGGTTGTAGGCATCCTCTTGGCGCTGCTGAGCTTCCCCCATCCTCCGGTCAACAATTTCCCGGGCATCCTGGATTCTCCTCTGATGCTCCCGAACCCAGTCAGTTTCAGGTAGGGGGTTGAAGGTGTCAGGAGCTTGGACTCCCAGAGCACGGTCCTGAGGAAGTTGGCCTTGGCGGCCGAACATCAGGTAGAACGGGGAGTAGCCAGTGGAACAATGAGTGGTATTGTTATAGATCTCCACTAGTTCATCCAACAAGTGGGGCCACTCTACTCTCTTCGTCACTGAAGCCGTTCGGAGCATGTTGATAAAGACCTGGTTAACTTTTTCACACAGACCATTCCCTTGAGGGTGATAGGCCGTGGTACGGAGCTTCTTACATTCATGGTAGGCACACAGCTCCTGGAAAAGTTGCGACTCGAAGGCCGGTCCCCGGTCCGTCAGCAGAGACTCTGGGCACCCATAGTGCTTTACATACTCCTTGTAAAAAGTAAGGGCGGTGGTCTTGGCGGTCAAGTCCCTGACAGGTACCACGACTACCCACTTGGAGTAATGGTCGACCATGGTGAGGGCGTAGGTATACCCGCATCTTGTAGGGGCCAGCTTCACATGGTCCAGGGCGACTAGCTGATTCGGCCGGTGGGAGGTGATTGGATGCAAAGGGGCCCTGACTTCTCTTCCCCCAGCTTTGGAGATATTACAGGCAGGGCACTCGGCACACCAGTTCTCGATGTCAGCCCTCATCCCGATCCAGTAGAACCGCTGTCGGATAGTGGCCTCCGTCTTGTGTACCCCGAAATGACCGGACCGGTCATGGTAGGCATCTAGCACCATCTTAGCGTCTCGTCGGGGAATGAGGATCTGGTGGCACCTCTCCCCGGAGACCGGGTCAAGAGAGTTCCGCAGGATCAGTCCCTTCTGTAGGAAGAGCCTCTTTCTTTGCCTCCAGAGTCGCCTTAGCTCGACATCAGGATAGGGCCTCTTTATCCGCATGGGGACCCGACCAGTAGAGAGGTAGTCATAGATCTCCCCCAGGATGCGGGACTCTTCCTGGATGGTCTGCCACCTGGCCAAGTCTTGCGGGGCCCTAGGTGGAGGCGAAGGCGTTTCAGGCCTAGCTGCATCAATAGCACTCTGGGTAGCGAACCTTTGGTAGAAGGGAGGCATTTCTACATCTTCCCAATCGCTGTCCTCTGGGGCCTCTTCGCCCTTGGGTAGTCGGGACAGGAGGTCTGCATTGACATTAGCCTTGCCACTGCGGTACTTAATTTCAAACTGGAAATTGGCCAGTCGAGAAGCCCACCGCTGTTCCAGGGCGCCCAGCCGAGCAGTGTTGAGATGCGCCAACGGGTTGTTATCCGTATAGATGGTAACAGGGGTGGCAGCCAGGTAGTCCTTGAACTTTTCGGTGACGGCCCACACTAGGGCTAGTAACTCCAACTTGAAGGAGCTATAATTGTTGTCGTTCTTTTCAGCGCCCCGAAGACTCCGGCTGGCATAAGCTACAACTCTCTCTTGGCCATCTTGAACCTGGGACAGCACAGCTCCCAGGCCTTGGAAGCTGGCGTCCGTGTAGAGCCGGAAAGGAAGGTTATAGTCCGGGTAGGCCAGGATAGGAGGCGTAGTCAACAGGCGTTTCAGGGTTTGAAAGGCAATCTCCTGCCGTTCGGACCACTCGACGGGGAGCCGTCGGTTGTAGCTTTCTCGAGGGCAACCCCGGAGTAACTCATTGAGGGGCTCGGCCACTTGGGCAAAGTGGGGAATGAAGCGGCGGTAATAGCCGGCAAATCCCAGAAAACTTCTCACCTCCTTGACTGTCTTAGGGGTATCCCAGTGTTCCACAGCCGAGATCTTCTCTGGATCGGGTTGTATCCCCTCAGCACTCACAACATGCCCCAGATAGTTCACTTGGGGTTTGAGAAGGTGGCACTTGGAAGGCTTGATTTTCAGGCCGTGATCGATTAGGACCTGGAACACTTCAGCCAGATGATGGACGTGATCTTCGTAGGTACGTGAATAGACAATCACATCATCTAGGTAGAGCAGGACACTCTGAAAGTTGAGATGGCCGAGACACCTTTCCATCAACCGCTGGAAGGTAGCGGGGGCGTTGCACAGACCGAAGGGCATGCTGGTGAATTCAAAGAGCCCCATGGGGGTGGTGAAGGCCGTCTTCTCACGGTCTTCGGGTGCCATGGGCACCTGCCAGTACCCACTGGTGAGGTCCAAGGTGGAGAAGTAGGCGGCTGACCCCAAAGCAGCAATAGACTCTTCGATCCGGGGCAAAGGATAGGCATCCTTGTGGGTGATTGTGTTTATCTTCCTATAATCCACGCAGAACCGGATGTTACCGTCTTTCTTTTTCACAAGGACAATAGGGGCAGCCCACGGACTCTGACTTTCTTGGATAACGTTAGAGTCTTTCATCTCCTTGAGCAGTTTCTTGACCTGCTGATAGTTGGCAGGGGGGATTGGCCGATGTTTCTCTTTGATAGGCAAATGGTCCCCAGTGTTGATCCGATGCTGGACCAGATTGGTCTTTCCGAAATCGAGAGAGTGTTTGCTGAAGGCCTCGTGATACCTTTTGGCCACCTTGAGGATGCCGTGGAGGTATTCAAGTGGGGTATTGGCATCGCCAATATGGAGCTCGTCCCACCAAGGGGCGAGAGCCCTGTTTGAGTCCCTTTGAGTGCCACGGATGGATCTCTGATAGGCAATGGTCTCCTCACAGACGATGTCCTCAGGATCGAGTTGGTATAGCATGGCCACGGTGGTGAACTTGGGTAGGTCAGCTGGGGAGTCTCCAAGGTTCACCAGACGGACAGGGACCTGACCATTGGAGACGGTCACCAGGCTTCTAGCGGCCCTGACAAGAGGTTGCCCCTCAATTTCAATAGCATCCAGAAGGGCCACATAGTCAGCATTGTTAAGGCCCGGACGGACCCTGCACCAGATGAGGAACTCACTGTTAGCTGGGATGATGATCGGACGAGCATCTCTAGTGCGGACACGGCAGATTTCTCCTCGAGGATTGGCAAACTTCCGCTGAGCGGTGAGCACTTTAATGGTCTTCTGGACGGCTTGCCTGTACTGAGGAGAAGCACAAGACATAGAGGCATTCAAGGCATCCAACACTTCAGTGAATACATGACGGATAATATTCATGCCTAATACCACGGTCCTACTATCTCCCTGAGCCTCAGTAACAATGATACCCTGACGTGCTAGCTCTTGCTTCCCTATGCAGACAGTGGGTTCCCAGTAACCTAGTTGCACAATAGGACGACCATTACTAGCAATAAGTTTCAGACGGTATTTCTCAACTGGACCTAGGGTTCTCAGATCCCAATGTTCTTCAAACACATGCCTCGGGATAGTGGTAACCTGGGAACCTGTATCTACCAGAGCCTCCAGGGGGACTCCGTCCACCCAGAGAGTCACATGCGGGCATTGTGAGAGGAACCTTGAGAACCACTGTGCTTCCTGCGGGCCTGGATCTCGACCTCCTGGGTATTGGCCCTCGGACCCAGGGGTAGCCCCGTTTAACTGATAGCATTGGGAGCGGTAGTGTCCATGTCGCCTACAGTGGCGGCAATAGGGGCGCTCAGGGGATCTAAGTCTCTGTGGAGGAGGCCGATCGGGAACTGCATACTCAGGGCAGGGGTCCTGTGGTGGTGGAGGTGTTGGATAGGCCCCTTGTAGCCCCCTTAGGGCTTGGCAGAGAGAGTCAACCACTTGCGTAAGGAGAGCAGGGATCGCTGGTGAGCTAGTCGGGATAGACTGTTGGGCAGCTTGTATAGCGGAAACCGGCGGAACCATATTGGGCACTGGAGGTGAGGGTATAGATCCCACCGGGTCCGGGCAATCTGAACCTGGAGTACAGCCGGCACAGGGATTGTCAATGCCAACCACCCTCAGAGCCAGAGTCTTGAAGTCCAGGAAAGGCATTGTAGGGTTTTGGGCAGCTAGCATACGCAGTTGGCTCTGGATGAGTCTAGAGTCCACCCCCTCTATGAAGCGGTCAGTGATCATACTCTCCACAGCCGAGGGGGCTATGGTATCAACCTGTCTCAGGGCCCGGTAGGCAGATTGGAGGGCTAGTGCATAGTCTCTGAGGGTCTCACCTGGCCTTTGTCGTCGGTCATAAAACTTAAGGCGGACCTCCGTGGGTGACTGTACCTCAAATTCTTTACTCAGCCGGGCCAGGATCTGTTGTACATTAGCTTTCTCCGTAGCTGGCCACGACCGCACCTCCTCTGCAGCGGGACCCTCAAGTTGTCCTAGCAGCAACTGCACCTGCTGAGTGGGAGAGAATGAGACAAGTTCAAGGGTGCGGGAAATTTTTTCCTTGAAATCAGCCAACGTGTGGGGTTCCCCTTTATAACTGGGAAGATTGTTGGGCCCAATGAAGAACGGGACCGCTGCGGTAGCCATAGCAACGGGAGCCGCGGGAAGTCTTCGCCGGGCCATCGGCGGACTGCCGGACCCGTCAGAGTCACTGTGATGGCCGGTGGACATGATGAGGGGTTCTGGTGTAAGGCGTCTGGAAGAGAGCAGAGGTGAGGAGAGCTTGCGGGAACAGCAGGCACCGATAGGCAGGGTGTCCGGGACCGGAGAGGGATAGGGCGGAAGTCAGCACCAACACTTCCGGCGGTCCGGGCACAATCTCCTTCCCTCCTGCAACAGAGGCTTGGATACTGCAGGGCCGGGGCGGAGCTTGAGTGGAGCGCGCGCGCGCGCGAAGACAGTGCGTCACAAGCTGACTTGACCCCTTAGCAGGCCGCAGCGCGGCAATAGCAGAGTCTCTGAGGATGATGAGGGGTAGCAGTACAGTTCTGGGGACACTGACAGTTGGCACAACACAGTCTGTATCCTGTTCGTGACGCCAAATGCGATGCCCTGGCCCCTGGGGGCCACTTCCGCAGTGCTGGTGTTATGAGCGGGCAATGACCGGGGCAGCTGCAGGGTGTATACTTGTCACGGTATAGGCCTGAGGGCAGCACAGCTGCAGGGCCGGTCTGAGGAATCTGCGGGTGATGATGGGCATGCGATTCTTCGCTGCACTTAGTCGGGGCACCAGTTAGTGGACACCAATGCCAGGGTTCAGTAACAGCGGTTTTATTATAGATAAGGTAACTAGTAGCAACAGTTCTGTCCGGATGCAACCGGGTATATAGCAGGCTTTGACAAATAAAGCAGGAGTGGTGCTGCATAGGCTGTGAGAATACGTGCCGGATGATGGGAGTAGGAGTATGAGAGAAATAGCGTTGCTGGGTGGATTAGCTTGAGAATAATACTTGCTGTGAATCCTTGCAGCGATGAGGAGAGATAACGGAATGACACCCAGATGAGAGAGAAGAATCCGGTCACTTGAGCAGGCAGATACAGCCGAAGACTTGAATACAGCAGCAGAATCAGTCACTCTTCTTATGGTGAAAAGGCTGCAGAGAAGAAGCCCAACTCCTCTGAGGCAGGAGAGGGACGACACACATCCTCCTTGCTTGGAAGCAGGGGGAAGACTAACTTGTTAGGAGGAAGTGGGAGGTCACATGGTTGCTCCTGGCCAGAACCAGTCGGCCATTGGAGGAACCATGGTTACAGGTCACGTGATCAACAGCCTTGCATACCACTGTACACTGTAATAATACACAGGAATACATGACAATACACATGAAAATGCACATTACCAGAGAATACTAGGGGAAAACCAGCAGCAGTTGCAGTGCAAACACTTACCAGAACAGGCATTGACACAGAAATAGAAATGGCCATAATAGGAGTAGTAGTCTGCATGTTCTGGGACACTGCAATGGGGCTGTGCAAGGATGTAAACAAGCAAGGTCAGCGCTTTACAAGGCATAATAAATCAAGCAGCTGGGCTGCACGAATGATCCTTGTATCGTTCGTGCAGCCTTGGAAACTGACAGCACATATATACATATATACATGGTGTAAATTTTAACATCACAGAGAACATACAAGTGCACCACTGTGTGATCCAGCATCCCGCTCTCCTGTCTTCTGGATATCTCCGAAGCTGGAGAGATGGAGAGGAGGATGCCGGATCACACAGTGGCGCACTAAGTATGTTGGCACTGCACGTGTGATGTGGAAACTGACAGGCATGTATATCCGTGCTGTCAGTTTTACCTTTGCTTTTGGCCACACATCTGTTTACACAGGGAGGTGTGCGGATGATAACATTACATTTTAAAGCAGACTCAAAAGATGTGATAAGCCAAGCAGCAGGCGTTTTCCCCGTCCTTGGCTGACCACTGTTGCTTTTACACAGGCCGATTCACACACTCTCCTGATAATCAGCCCATGTAAGAGGCCCTTCAGTGTTAGCCACCTGGGAGCTGAGGAAGTGTCAGGTATAAATGTGGCGCTTGGTCCAACTCATCGGGGGCACAAAGTGGGAGCTGTCCACAAAGTGCAAGTGGACACTGCAAGACCATGTTGAATATTTTTCTACTCCCCGGGATCAGAGGACCAAACATTCCCATTGGGACCCTCTGCTGAGGTGTGGGCTGCGAGAGGTCACTAGTGGTCAAAGAGGGAAACGTCCAGGCCTGACAGGAACCAGGAGCAGTGAGTACTCTAACAAAGCCTCTCTGAGATATTTTCTCCTCCGCAGGCTATACGCCAGTGATCGCTCTCACATGGGGGAGGTTTTTTTCTTTTTTTTGCTTTCACATTCATTAACTTTTTACTCCACAGTTACTTGGAAAAATGCAGAAAATCCATCAGTTTCCGTGGCCCAGCCTGGCGCTGTCCTGATGATGTGAGGTATTGATTAAGTCTCTGAGAGTTGTGTGAACGCTGGAGTAGCAGACTATTCATCGTACGTTATACTATATTATGGATGAAGGCTAAAAAATTCATGTGCTGCGCAGGTGTTTTCTTCCATCTGACGATCGCCGCTTTGTGCTTGTTTAGCTGAACACATGGAACGTTGCTTTCAAGTTTTTTCTGATAGAAGAGAAGAGGTGACTAAAAAAAACATGCCGAGAAAACTTGTCCGAATTCGGGTTCCCGGGACGCACAGCATGTTTTTGCTGACTTTACACTTGTACTTGGAAAACTGCAGTGGAATTTAGCGCTATTTCTATTTTTGACTGATTTTGTCCCCTCAACTTTTTTTATTTTACTCTTTAATCTATAGATGGTTATGGGGGCGGCCATCTTTCCTCAGCTGCTGCTCTAAGTTATCATCATCAGCAGATTTACCTTAGGCTGCTATGAGAAAGACAATTAACCATATCTATCACCCTTTGTCTTCTATGGTCCCTTGTTATGGGCACTGTGTGTGTCAGGGGATTGTTCAGTGTTCCCATGTAATGGATGGACCAAGCTCGAGGAGGTGGATCCCCTGGATTACAGAGGAGTGCTGACGTTCCTTCCCCGAGGATCAGAGTCTAAGGAGCTCCTGGTTGTAAACAGCACCTGCCGCAAGGCCGGTTGGACTTCTCTGCTGGAAACTCCCAGGTCACCACCCTCAGAGAAGGACTCTCTCCACATCCTCCCCTCTACTCTTCTGATCCTCTCTTCCACCTCTCATGACGCAACTCAGTCAGCACGACTGTATCAGTCCTTCTACTCTCCGGACAGATCTGAACTCTAAGTAACTTATCAAGTGTAAAGTATTGTATTAAGGCAAAGCTGTATTATCTGCTGCCTCAAGTATCTTCAGAGTAAACAAGATTATATTTATGCTAAAGAGACTCTGTGGTTCCTTGTCAAACACCAACACAACACACACACCTTCCTTGGGTCATCTCCCCTTTGTGTGGGTGGCAGTGCCATTAGTCCGGGTGGGTCACTATTCCACTCCGGACCACCGTGATAAGTCAGCTCGGGGGTCAGTCGCAGTGATCACGGCACGGTGTGGTGTTTCTTAAGGAGGTTTACCCAAGACAGTCGACAGTCCATGCTATGAAAGCATTAATCCATACAATTCTGTTCCTGCTCCAAGAGGGAGACATAGATGTACAAGGACTCTCCTGCAATCACTTAAATGGGCACTGCTATCACTTTATGGAAAACTGTAGTTGAGGCTCCGTCACTAAGGCCGTTCTGTCTTTACTAACAGCAAAAAAAGAGACCAAATGCAGGAAGTGATGTCAGTGAAGATGAATGCTGATTGGCCAGCAGCTGTAACAAAATGATAAAAAGGCCCCGCCCACCGGCTCAGAGTGAGATGCAGAAGCATGAGCAGCACAATGGGGCACTATACAGGCCACCGGAGCTGCAAAATGAAAGTAAAAAAGACCCTAGGACTTAGGCTTCTCCAGTTTTATAATAGGGGTGTTACCAGTAGTGACCCCGCCCCCATATGGTAATGACTGCTGAGAAGTGATCTCCACTAGACAGGAAGTGTCAGCCTATTGTGAGACTCAGCAATATGTGTAAAAACTGCAAAACGTCCCCTAGATAGTAACGGGGAAAATGGAATAAGAAATTGTCAAAAATGTCTAATGATATTGGTTTCATGGGAATTTAATGTGATTTAAACATTGGGTCATTTTCTGATAAAAGATTTCCATGACATCGCTGGCCTGGTCTCTGGATTCCTACAATTACCATCATTTACTAAATTAGTCCCCTGATCGGAACGTTCCTGCACAGGTCTCTAGTTCCTCTATATTTCTCCTATACCTTCCCTATACATCTCTTCTATTTCTTATATCTATAATATATATATTTTATGTCTTTCCTATGTATTCTCTTATATGTTTCCTCCATATCTCTTATGCACAGGTCGCCTATGTATAATTTATTGATTTTTTCTGATATATTTCTCATGTGTTTTCTATGTATTTTTTATGTATTGTTTGTTTTATATGTTTCTTTCATGTCTCTTATGTACAGATTTCTTACATATACTATATATATTATTTCTCATAGATTTCTTATGCACTTTGTATCCCCGTTTCTTCCCTTATGTCTCTTACATATTGCTATATATATATTTATATGTGCTTCTTACACACAGGTTGCCTATGTATATTTTATATATCATGCTATTTCTAAATAATTTCCTATTTATATAATAATAATAATAATAATTATTATTATTATTATTATTATTATTTCTTTTGTATATATATTTCTTATATGTTTTTTATATAATACGTATGTATGTAGATTTTATGTATATTTTTTATGTACAAGTTGCTTACATATATGTTTTATATATTTGTGGTATGCTTCTCATGTATTTTATATATTTTTCTTACATATTTTTATGCGTATAATATGTATGTATGTATATATATATATATATATATATATATATATATATATATATAGCGGTGACCATTATCTCAGTGCTGTCAGCCCATCATCCCCCCTACTTGTCTGAGGCCGGTGTGGTGAGCGCTTCCTGCTAGTATGTTATTTGTGTTATTGATTGGTTTCAGTAGGGGTCCCAATAGTCAGGACGTCATCAGAACAAGAAAAACCAGGACCACAGCGGGACCTGAGAGATCTCACAGTAACAGCAGGCAGAGAGCGGGGGAGGTGAGTATGGCGGCTTTTGTTGTTTTACATGTACATGCTAAACTTTTATATTACCTTGAAAAACCCCTTTAAGGGTGCCTTCTCACGTACAGGATCTGCAGCAGATTTGATGGCGCAGATTTGATTTGCTTTGAATCTGCAGCTTCAAATCTGCTGCACATCCTGTACGTGTGAACACACCCTAAGGCCCTTTCAGACCGGCCGATTATTGAGCAAATGAGTGTTTATAAGAATGTCCATTCTGGATGTCAACAAATGAGAAAAATGCATAGCTGGTTTAATTTAATGGTGGTCTGGCTAGTGTTAGGAAACTAGTGCTAAGAACTTTCTAGTGATCTCCATAGGCGGTCAGTAGTGGGGGATCAGTCATATCGCTGTAGGGATTTCACTATAGTGAGTTGTCGCTGAAGAGTCTGTGGGGAAGTAGTCAGACAGAAGCCTAATGGTTGTGCACATTATTGCTCCTATGGGCGCACTACCTTGGGCGCTGCCTCTTCCCCAGTTACCGGCTGAGTCTCTCAGTAGACTGTACAGAAGCAGGGACTCCCTGCTCCTTTATATGCTTTGTATGGGCAATTGGGGCAATTTCAAATCAGAAGCAGAATCTAAATCTGAAAGAAATCTGACAGATTCCCTAAATAAGACCTAAAAGAATCCTCTAGTGATTATCAAACATGTCTCTGTGGTTTGGACCCAAACCCCAGCATTATAATTTACATGTCAGAATAGCCCAGATACTAGTGCAGCCATAACCCTGTTCTGTATAGCCTGGATACTAGTGCGGCCATAACCCTATTCTGTATAGCCTGGATACTAGTGCAGCTATAACCCTATTCTGTATAGCCTGGATACTAGTGCAGCCATAACCCTATTCTGTATAGCCTGGATACAGGTGCAGCCATAACCCTATTCTGTATAGCCTGGATACAGGTGCAGCCATATCCCTATTCTGTATAGCCTGGATACTAGTGCAGCCATAACCCTATTCTGTATAGCCTGGATACTAGTGCAGCCATAACCCTATTCTGTATAGCCTGGATACAGGTGCAGCCATAACCCTATTCTGTATAGCCTGGATACTAGTGCAGCCATAACCCTGTTCTGTATAGCCTGGATACTAGTGCGGCCATAACCCTATTCTGTATAGCCTGGATACTAGTGCAGCCATAACCCTGTTCTGTATAGCCTGGATACTAGTGCGGCCATAACCCTATTCTGTATAGCCTGGATACTAGTGCAGCCATAACCCTATTCTGTATAGCCTGGATACTAGTGCAGCCATAACCCTATTCTGTGTAGCCTGGATACTAATGCAGCCATAACCCTATTCTGTATAGCCTGGATACTAGTGCAGCCATAACCCTGTTCTGTATAGCCTGGATACTAGTGCAGCCATAACCCTATTCTGTATAGCCTGGATACTAGTGCAGCTATAACCCTATTCTGTATAGCCTGGATACTGGTGCAGCCATAACCCTATTCTGTATAGCCTGGATACTAGTGCAGCTATAACCCTATTCTGTATAGCCTGGATACTAGTGCAGCCATAACCTTATTCTGTATAGCCTGGATACTAGTGCAGCCATAACCCTATTCTGTATAGCCTGGATACTAGTGCAGCTATAACCCTATTCTGTATAGCCTGGATACTAGTGCAGCTATAACCCTATTCTGTATAGCCTGGATACTAGTGCAGCCATAACCCTGTTCTGTATAGCCTGGATACTAGTGCGGCCATAACCCTATTCTGTATAGCCTGGATACTAGTGCAGCCATAACCCTATTCTGTATAGTCTGGATACAGGGGCAGCCATAACCCTATTCTGTATAGCCTGGATACTAGTGCAGCCATAACCCTATTCTGTATAGCCTGGATACAGGTACAGCCATAACCCTATTCTGTATAGCCTGGATACTAGTGCAGCCATAACCCTGTTCTGTATAGCCTGGATACTAGTGCAGCCATAACCCTATTCTGTATAGCCTGGATACTAGTGCAGCCATAACCCTATTCTGTATAGCCTGGATACTGGTGCAGCCATAACCCTATTCTGTATAGCCTGGATACAGGTGCAGCCATAACCCTATTCTGTATAGCCTGGATACTAGTGCGGCCATAACCCTATTCTGTATAGCCTGGATACAGGTGCAGCCATAACCCTATTCTGTATAGTCTGGATACAGGTGCAGCCATAACCCTGTTCTGTATAGCCTGGATACTAGTGCAGCCATAACCCTATTCTGTATAGCCTGGATACTAGTGCAGCCATAACCCTGTTCTGTATAGCCTGGATACTAGTGCAGCCATAACCGTATTCTGTATAGCCTGGATACAGGTGCAGCCATAACCCTATTCTGTATAGCCTGGATACTAGTGCAGCCATAACCCTGTTCTGTATAGCCTGGATACTAGTGCAGCCATAACCCTATTCTGTATAGCCTGGATACTAGTGCAGCCATAACCCTATTCTGTATAGCCTGGATACTAGTGCAGCCATAACCCTATTCTGTATAGCCTGGATACTAGTGCAGCTATAACCCTATTCTGTATAGCCTGGATACTAGTGCAGCCATAACCCTATTCTGTATAGCCTGGATACTAGTGCAGCCATAACCCTATTCTGTATAGCCTGGATACAGGTGCAGCCATAACCCTATTCTGTATAGCCTGGATACAGGTGCAGCCATAACCCTATTCTGTATAGCCTGGATACTAGTGCGGCCATAACCCTATTCTGTATAGCCTGGATACAGGTGCAGCCATAACCCTATTCTGTATAGTCTGGATACAGGTGCAGCCATAACCCTGTTCTGTATAGCCTGGATACTAGTGCAGCCATAACCCTATTCTGTATAGCCTGGATACTAGTGCAGCCATAACCCTATTCTGTATAGCCTGGATACTAGTGCAGCCATAACCCTGTTCTGTATAGCCTGGATACTAGTGCAGCCATAACCGTATTCTGTATAGCCTGGATACAGGTGCAGCCATAACCCTATTCTGTATAGCCTGGATACTAATGCAGCCATAACCCTATTCTGTATAGCCTGGATACAGGTGCAGCCATAACCCTATTCTGTATAGCCTGGATACTAGTGCAGCCATAACCCTATTCTGTATAGCCTGGATACTAGTGCAGCCATTACCCTATTCTGTATAGCCTGGATACTGGTGCAGCCATAACCCTATTCTGTATAGCCTGGATACTAGTGCAGCCATAACCCTATTCTGTATAGCCTGGATACTAGTGCAGCCATAACCCTATTCTGTATAGCCTGGATACTAGTGCAGCCATAACCCTATTCTGTATAGCCTGGATACTAGTGCAGCCATAACCCTATTCTGTATAGCCTGGATACTAGTGCAGCCATAACCCTATTCTGTATAGCCTGGATACTAGTGCAGCCATAACCCTATTCTGTATAGCCTGGATACTAGTGCAGCCATAACCCTATTCTGTATAGCCTGGATACTAAGTGCAGCCATAACCCTATTCTGTATAGCCTGGATACTAGTGCAGCCATAACCCTATTCTGTATAGCCTGGATACTAGTGCAGCCATAACCCTATTCTGTATAGCCTGGATACTAGTGCAGCCATAACCCTATTCTGTATAGCCTGGATACTGGTGCAGCCATAACCCTATTCTGTATAACCTGGATACTAGTGCAGCCATAACCCTATTCTGTATAGCCTGGATACTAGTGCAGCCATAACCCTATTCTGTATAGCCTGGATACTAGTGCAGCCATAACCCTATTCTGTATAGCCTGGATACTAGTGCAGCCATAACCCTATTCTGTATAGCCTGGATACTAGTGCAGCCATAACCCCTATTCTGTATAGCCTGGATACTAGTGCAGCCATAACCCTATTCTGTATAGCCTGGATACTAGTGCAGCCATAACCCTATTCTGTATAGCCTGGATACTAGTGCAGCTATAACCCTATTCTGTATAGCCTGGATACTAGTGCAGCCATAACCCTATTCTGTATAGCCTGGATACAGGTGCAGCCATAACCCTATTCTGTATAGCCTGGATACTGGTGCAGCCATAACCCTATTCTGTATAGCCTGGATACTAGTGCAGCCATAACCCTATTCTGTATAGTCTGGATACTAGTGCAGCCATAACCCTATTCTGTATAGCCTGGATACTAGTGCAGCCATAACCCTATTCTGTATAGCCTGGATACTAGTGCAGCCATAACCCTATTCTGTGTAGCCTGGATACTAATGCAGCCATAACCCTATTCTGTATAGCCTGGATACAGGTGCAGCCATAACCCTATTCTGTATAGCCTGGATACTAGTGCAGCCATAACCCTATTCTGTATAGCCTGGATACTAGTGCAGCCATAACCCTATTCTGTATAGCCTGGATACTGGTGCAGCCATAACCCTATTCTGTATAGCCTGGATACTAGTGCGGTCCTAACCCTATTCTGTATAGCCTGGATACAGGTGCAGCCATAACCCTATTCTGTATAGCCTGGATACTAGTGCAGCCATAACCCTATTCTGTATAGCCTGGATACAGGTGCAGCCATAACCCTATTCTGTATAGCCTGGATACTAGTGCAGCCATAACCCTATTCTGTATAGCCTGGATACTAGTGCGGCCATAACCCTATTCTGTATAGCCTGGATACTAGTGCAGCCATAACCCTATTCTGTATAGCCTGGATACAGGTGCAGCCATAACCCTATTCTGTATAGCCTGGATACTAGTGCAGCCATAACCGTATTCTGTATAGCCCGGATACTAGTGCAGCCATAACCCTATTCTGTATAGCCTGGATACTAGTGCAGCCATAACCCTATTCTGTATAGCCTGGATACTAGTGCAGCCATAACCCTGTTCTGTATAGCCTGGATACTAGTGCAGCCATAACCCTATTCTGTATAGCCTGGATACTAGTGCAGCCATAACCCTATTCTGTATAGCCTGGATACTAGTGCAGCCATAACCCTATTCTGTATAGCCTGGATACTAGTGCAGCCATAACCCTATTCTGTATAGCCTGGATACTAGTGCAGCCATAACCCTATTCTGTATAGCCTGGATACAGGTGCAGCCATAACCCTATTCTGTATAGTCTGGATACAGGTGCAGCCATAACCCTATTCTGTATAGCCTGGATACAGGTGCAGCCATAACCCTATTCTGTATAGCCTGGATACTAGTGCAGCTATAACCCTATTCTGTATAGCCTGGATACTAGTGCAGCCATAACCCTATTCTGTATAGCCTGGATACTAGTGCAGCCATAACCTTATTCTGTATAGCCTGGATACTAGTGCAGCCATAACCCTATTCTGTATAGCCTGGATACTAGTGCGGCCATAACCCTGTTCTGTATAGCCTGGATACTAGTGCAGCCATAACCCTATTCTGTATAGCCTGGATACAGGTGCAGCCATAACCCTATTCTGTATAGCCTGGATACTAGTGCAGCCATAACCCTATTCTGTATAGCCTGGATACTAGTGCAGCCATAACCCTATTCTGGATAGCCTGGATACTAGTGCAGCCATAACCCTATTCTGTATAGCCCGGATACTAGTGCAGCTATAACCCTATTCTGTATAGCCTGGATACAGGTGCAGCTATAACCCTATTCTGTATAGTCTGGATACTAGTGCAGCTATAACCGTATTCTGTATAGCCTGGATACTAGTGCAGCCATTACCTTATTCTGTATAGCCTGGATACAGGTGCAGCCATAACCCTATTCTGTATAGCCTGGATACAGGTGCAGCCATATCCCTATTCTGTATAGCCTGGATACTAGTGCAGCCATAACCCTATTCTGTATAGCCTGGATACTAGTGCGGCCATAACCCTATTCTGTATAGCCTGGATACTAGTGCAGCCATAACCCTATTCTGTATAGCCTGGATACTAGTGCAGCCATAACCCTATTCTGTATAGCCTGGATACAGGTGCAGTCATAACCCTATTCTGTATAGCCTGGATACTAGTGCGGTCCTAACTCTATTCTGTATAGCCTGGATACTAGTGCAGCCATAACCCTATTCTGTATAGCCTGGATACTGGTGCAGCCATAACCCTATTCTGTATAGCCTGGATACTAGTGCGGTCCTAACCCTATTCTGTATAGCCTGGATACAGGTGCAGCCATAACCCTATTCTGTATAGCCTGGATACAGGTGCAGCCATAACCCTATTCTGTATAGCCTGGATACTAGTGCAGCCATAACCCTATTCTGTATAGCCTGGATACAGGTGCAGCCATAACCCTATTCTGTATAGCCTGGATACTGGTGCAGCCATAACCCTATTCTGTATAGCCTGGATACTGGTGCAGCCATAACCCTATTCTGTATAGCCTGGATACTAGTGCAGCCATAACCCTATTCTGTATAGTCTGGATACTAGTGCAGCCATAACCCTATTCTGTATAGCCTGGATACAGGTGCAGTCATAACCCTATTCTGTATAGCCTGGATACAGGTGCAGCCATAACCCTATTCTGTATAGCCTGGATACTAGTGCAGCCATAACCCTATTCTGTATAGCCTGGATACTAGTGCAGCCATAACCCTATTCTGTATAGCCTGGATACAGGTGCAGCCATAACCCTATTCTGTATAGTCTGGATACAGGTGCAGCCATAACCCTATTCTGTATAGCCTGGATACAGGTGCAGCCATAACCCTATTCTGTATAGCCTGGATACTAGTGCAGCTATAACCCTATTCTGTATAGCCTGGATACTAGTGCAGCCATAACCCTATTCTGTATAGCCTGGATACTAGTGCAGCCATAACCTTATTCTGTATAGCCTGGATACTAGTGCAGCCATAACCCTATTCTGTATAGCCTGGATACTGGTGCAGCCATAACCCTATTCTGTATAGCCTGGATACTAGTGCAGCCATAACCCTATTCTGTATAGCCTGGATACAGGTGCAGCCATAACCCTATTCTGTATAGCCTGGATACTAGTGCAGCCATAACCCTATTCTGTATAGCCTGGATACTAGTGCAGCCATAACCCTATTCTGTATAGCCTGGATACAGGTGCAGCCATAACCCTATTCTGTATAGTCTGGATACAGGTGCAGCCATAACCCTATTCTGTATAGCCTGGATACAGGTGCAGCCATAACCCTATTCTGTATAGCCTGGATACTAGTGCAGCCATAACCCTATTCTGTATAGCCTGGATACTGGTGCAGCCATAACCCTATTCTGTATAGCCTGGATACTAGTGCGGCCATAACCCTATTCTGTATAGCCTGGATACTAGTGCAGCTATAACCCTATTCTGTATAGCCTGGATACTAGTTTAGCCATAACCCTATTCTGTATAGCCTGGATACTAGTGCAGCCATAACCTTATTCTGTATAGCCTGGATACTAGTGCAGCCATAACCCTATTCTGTATAGCCTGGATACTGGTGCAGCCATAACCCTATTCTGTATAGCCTGGATACTAGTGCAGCCATAACCCTATTCTGTATAGCCTGGATACAGGTGCAGCCATAACCCTATTCTGTATAGCCTGGATACTAGTGCAGCCATAACCCTATTCTGTATAGCCTGGATACAGGTGCAGCCATAACCCTATTCTGTATAGCCTGGATACTAGTGCAGCCATAACCCTATTCTGTATAGCCTGGATACTAGTGCAGCCATAACCCTATTCTGGATAGCCTGGATACTAGTGCAGCCATAACCCTATTCTGTATAGCCTGGATACTAGTGCAGCCATAACCCTATTCTGTATAGCCCGGATACTAGTGCAGCTATAACCCTATTCTGTATAGCCTGGATACAGGTGCAGCTATAACCCTATTCTGTATAGTCTGGATACTAGTGCAGCCATTACCTTATTCTGTATAGCCTGGATACAGGTGCAGCCATAACCCTATTCTGTATAGCCTGGATACAGGTGCAGCCATATCCCTATTCTGTATAGCCTGGATACTAGTGCAGCCATAACCCTATTCTGTATAGCCTGGATACTAGTGCGGCCATAACCCTATTCTGTATAGCCTGGATACTAGTGCAGCCATAACCCTATTCTGTATAGCCTGGATACTGGTGCAGCCATAACCCTATTCTGTATAGCCTGGATACTAGTGCGGTCCTAACCCTATTCTGTATAGCCTGGATACAGGTGCAGCCATAACCCTATTCTGTATAGCCTGGATACTAGTGCAGCCATAACCCTATTCTGTATAGTCTGGATACTAGTGCAGCCATAACCCTATTCTGTATAGCCTGGATACTAGTGCAGCCATAACCCTATTCTGTATAGCCTGGATACTAGTGCAGCCATAACCCTATTCTGTATAGCCTGGATACTAGTGCAGCCATAACCCTATTCTGTATAGCCTGGATACTTGTGCAGCCATAACCCTATTCTGTATAGCCTGGATACTAGTGCAGCCATAACCCTATTCTGTATAGCCTGGATACTAGTGCAGCCATAACCCTATTCTGTATAGCCTGGATACTGGTGCAGCCATAACCCTATTCTGTATAGCCTGGATACTAGTGCAGCCATAACCCTATTCTGTATAGCCTGGATACTAGTGCAGCCATAACCCTATTCTGTATAGCCTGGATACTGGTGCAGTCATAACCCTATTCTGTATAGCCTGGATACAGGTGCAGCCATAACCCTGTTCTGTATAGCCTGGATACTAGTGCAGCCATAACCCTATTCTGTATAGCCTGGATACTAGTGCAGCCATAACCCTATTCTGTATAGCCTGGATACAGGTGCAGCCATAACCCTATTCTGTATAGCCTGGATACTAATGCTGCCATAACCCTGTTCTGTATAGCCTGGATACTAGCGCAGCCATAACCCTATTCTGTATAGCCTGGATACTAATGCTGCCATAACCCTGTTCTGTATAGCCTGGATACAGGTGCAGCCATAACCCTATTCTGTATAGCCTGGATACTAGTGCAGCTATAACCGTATTCTGTATAGCCTGGATACTAGTGCAGCCATAACCCTATTCTGTATAGCCTGGATACTAGTGCAGCCATAACCCTATTCTGTATAGCCTGGATACTAGTGCAGCTATAACCCTATTCTGTATAGCCTGGATACTAGTGCAGCCATAACCCTATTCTGTATAGCCTGGATACTAGTGCAGCCATAACCCTATTCTGTATAGCCTGGATACTAGTGCAGCCATAACCCTATTCTGTATAGCCTGGATACAGGTGCAGCCATAACCCTATTCTGTATAGCCTGGATACTAGTGCGGTCCTAACCCTATTCTGTATAGCCTGGATACTAGTGCAGCCATAACCCTGTTCTGTATAGCCTGGATACTAGTGCAGCTATAACCCTATTCTGTATAGCCTGGATACTAGTGCAGCCATAACCCTATTCTGTATAGCCTGGATACTAGTGCGGTCCTAACCCTATTCTGTATAGCCTGGATACAGGTGCAGCCATAACCCTATTCTGTATAGCCTGGATACTAGTGCAGCCATAACCCTATTCTGTATAGCCTGGATACTAGTGCAGCCATAACCTTATTCTGTATAGCCTGGATACTAGTGCAGCCATAACCCTATTCTGTATAGCCTGGATACTAGTGCAGCCATAACCCTATTCTGTATAGCCTGGATACAGGTGCAGCCATAACCCTATTCTGTATAGCCTGGATACAGGTGCAGCCATAACCCTATTCTGTATAGCCTGGATACTAGCGCAGCCATAACCCTATTCTGTATAGCCTGGATACTAGTGCAGCCATAACCCTATTCTGTATAGCCTGGATACTAGTGCAGCCATAACCCTGTTCTGTATAGCCTGGATACTAGCGCAGTCCTAACCTTCCCATCTCTTTACGCTTCACTCCTATCATGAGGAAATGCGACATAAAGACTATGAAGGACTGCCCCATGGTATTGTAATAAATGCCATGTAAACACTGAGAGACTGTTCAGGGTACAAGATACGTCGGCTCTTATCCGATCTGAGAAGGACGCCGGGTGGAAGCACAGAGGGTCTGATAAGTGAATCCAGAGCCGCGACATAACAGATGAGGCTCCACAACTCAACCAACTAAATTCATTTTCTATCCCAAACCAAGTGTCCAGTGAGAATGAATCTCTCCATTATGAGCTCATTTGAGTCCCTTATCTGATGCTGGAGCTTCACGTACGAGGCTGCGGCCTTCATTCAATCCATCTTGGTGTCAGGCTCAGCACACCCGGTTTCGTAAGGCAATTTATTGGTACTTTGGGAACTGCCTGGAGTCGTCCTGTAGTTATCTCCTCTTTCCAAATGTAATTTCTGATGACCGTGACAAAATGGTAGATTTAGAGGAAAGTATTGAGAGCAGATAGCGGAGCAGACAAATGGAACGGGGAGGCGGTAATTTAGTGCAGCCACTCTGGAGGCATCTGCTCTTCACGTCTTTCATGTTACGTATAAGCTGGGGCCATATGGATCAGTCTTGCCTCATTGCATCTCACTATTTGGTGAGGTTTTGGAGGTTTGTGGTTACATCACTGTTACCTGTTATATTTTACTGTACCCTGTCACCCATAATAACCTACAGCAACCCTATCACCGGTTATAACACACCAGACCTTGTCACCCGTAGTAACCTACTGTTACATCACCCGTAATAACCTACTGTACCCTGTCACCCATAATAACCTACTGTACCGTCATCCGTAATAACCTACTGCACCCTGTCACCCGTAATAACCTACTCTACCCTGTCACCCTTTATAACCTACTGTACCCTGTCACCCACAATAACCTACTGTACCCTGTCACCCACAATAACCTACTGTACCCTGACACCTGTTATAACCTACTGCACCCTGTCACCTGTTATAACCTACTGTACCCTGTCACCCACAACAACCTACTGTACCCTGACACCTGTTATAACCTACTGTACCCTGTCACCCACAATAACCTACTGTACCCTGTCACCCACAATAACCTACTGTACCCTGTCACCCGTAATAACCTACTATACCCTATCACCCGTAATAACCTACTGTACCCTGTCACCTGTTATAACCTACTGTACCCTGTCACCCGCAATAACCTACTGTACCCTGTCACCCTCAGTAACCTACTGCACCCTGTCACCTGTTATAACACACTACAGCTTGTCATCTGTTATAACCCAATGAAGGATTTACTGCAGCAATGGAACCCTATAACATGGCCACATTGACTCCTCCTGACTGTGAAGTAACCCTGTCCCCTGTTACCTCACACAGCACCCTGTCCCCTGTTACCTCACATAGCACCCTTTCCTCTCCCACTGCCTCAGACAGCACCCTCTACCGTTACCTCTCACAGCTCCCTGTCCTCTCCCGTTACCTCACACAGCACCTTGTCCCCTTCCGTTACCTCACACAGCACCATGTCCCCCGTTACCTCACACAACACCCTGTCCGCTGTT
The DNA here is from genome assembly GCF_027789765.1 of Dendropsophus ebraccatus. Taxonomy (NCBI): domain Eukaryota; kingdom Metazoa; phylum Chordata; class Amphibia; order Anura; family Hylidae; genus Dendropsophus; species Dendropsophus ebraccatus. The sequence continues at coordinate 10,473,663 of NC_091462.1, read as the reverse complement.
AGCTCACACAGCACCCTGTCCCGTTACCTTACACAGCACCCTGTCCCCTCCTGTTACCTCACACAATACCCTGTCCCCGGTTACCTCACACAGCACCCTGTTCCCTGTTACCTCACACAGCACCCTGTTCCCTGTTACCTCACACAGCACCCTGTTCCCTGTTACCTCACACAGCACCCTGTCCCCTGTTACCTCACACAGCACTCTGCCCTGTTACCTGACACGGCACCCTGTCCCTCATTACCTCACACAGCACCCTGTCCCCTGTAACTTCACACAACACCCTGTCCGCTGTTACCTCACACAGCACCCTGTCCCGTTACCTTACACAGCACCCTGTCCCCTGTTACCTCACACAGCACCCTGTTCCCTGTTACCTCACACAGCACCCTGTCCCCTGTTACCTCACACAGCACTCTGCCCTGTTACCTGACACGGCACCCTGTCCCCTGTAACCTCACACAGCACCTTGTCCCCTGTTACCTCACACAGCACCCTGTTCCATTACCTCACACAGTACGCTGTCCCCTTACACAGCACTGGGACTATAAACAATCCTTCAGGCTCCTGAAAGATTCTCTCATGTTCTTCCTCTTGGCTGAATGTCTTGGAAATATCAGAAAGATGAAAACCGAAGAAAGTAGAAACTTAGTGACACCTCGGTAACTAGAAATAAATGTGTATTTCCTGTATTATGTCTGGAGACTATTAACAGCGCAACTGAATTATGAACGTAACGCGTCGGGCCGAGGCCGAGCTCCATTTGTGCTGAAGAATTCACAATGGAAAAGTACAAAATAATAATGTTACTTATAGGTAATGGGAAAGAGCGGAGAGGCAGCTTCTTTCTGTGGAGATGAAGCTTTCTGTGTCTGCAGCATTAATGGGGCGACTCGTGATAACACACTCTTCTCTGCTATCTCACTTCTAGATCAGCTGGATTGAATTTCCTGCATATTGCACATTTCCAGACTCCCATTCTCTTTCATTGACGCTACAAGGTCAGACGCAGATTTACTTAGAATTCAAGGTTTTATAATGCAAAAGGCATCGGCAAGTCTGAAAAAAGATAAAATAAAAGGCAGAAGCCGAGAGTTTCTCCATCTATCAATGCCCTTCAATGGCAAAGGATCCAAGCACACTTTGGATCATTTTGCTAAAATAATCCAAAAATAGCAAAAGAGAAACACATACTATAGAGACAGACTATGTGGCGGATATGGGGCCCCCCATCCTCAGTATCCTGCTATGGGAGTACATTACATCTCATACAAATAGACTATGTGGTGGATATGGGGCCCCCCATCCTCAGTATCCTGCTATGGGAATACATTACATCTCATACAAATAGACTATGTGGTTGATATGGGGCCCCCCATCCTCAGTATCCTGCTATGGGAGTACATTACATCTCATACAAATAGACTATGTGGTGGATATGGGGCCCCCATCCTCAGTATCCTGCTATGGGAGTACATTACATCTCATACAAATAGACTATGTGGTGGATATGGGCCCCCCCAGCCTCAGTATCCTGCTATGGGAGTACATTACATCTCATACAAATAGACTATGTGGTGGATATGGGGCCCCCATCCTCAGTATCCAGCTATGGGAGTACATTACATCTCATACAAATAGACTATGTGGCGGATATGGGGCCCCCCATCCTCAGTATCCTGCTATGGGAGTACATTACATCTCATACAAATAGACTATGTGGCGGATATGGGGCTCCCATCCTCAGTATCCTGCTATGGGAGTACATTACATCCCATACAAATAGACTATGTGGTGGATATGGGGCCCCTCATCCTCAGTATCCAGCTATGGGAGTACATTACATCCCATACAAATAGACTATGTGGTGGATATGGGGCCCCTCATCCTCGGTATCTAGCTATAGAAGCACATACCATAGAGACAGACTATGTGGCGGATATGGGGCCCTCGTCCTCAGTATTCAGCTATGGGAGAATATTGTATCCCACACAGATAGACTATGTGGTGGATATGGGGCCCCCTGTCCTCTCTGTATCCGGCAATGGGAGCACATACCATAGAGACAGACTATGTGGCGGATATGGGGCCCCCTGTCCTCTCTGTATCCGGCAATGGGAGCACATACCATAGAGACAGACTATGTGGCGGATATGCCCTCCCCCAGTAGCTCTGTATCCAGCCATAGGAGTACATGTGAGCCATGTGGCAGATATGGGGCCTCCATCTTTTCAGTATCCTGCTAAGAGGATGCATACCATAAAGGAAGACCATGCCGCGATGGGGCCCCTCTTTTTGTATCCAGCCACTGGAATAGATACCATAAAGACATCCTTTCTGTATCCAGGAAAGAGGGTAGACACCAGAGAGGAAGACTATGCAGCAGGGGTTAGGTTCTTTCCCCTCGGTATCCAGCCAAGGAGGGGCATACCAAAAAGAGAGATCGGGAGGCAATCATGGGGCCCCAAACCCATCAGTACCAGCCACTGGAGCACATACTATAGACAGGCCATGCAGCAGTCATGGGGCCCCATCCTCTTTGTATGCAGGCAATGCAATATATACTGTATATTATATGGAGGAACAGCACCTATGGGTCCTCCTTTTCTCTGTATATAGTAATAATTGTAATGATAATATTTATTTGTATAGCGCCAACAGATTCCGCAGAGATGTATCCAGCCATAGGTATACATACCATAGACAGAGACCATGGGACAACTATGGCATCTCCATTCTCGCTTTACTGCACCACTGGTGTACATACTATAGAGACAGGCCATGGAACATTCGTGGGGCCCCATTCTCTCGGTATCAAGACAAATGGGAACAAACCATAGAGGAAGAGCATGTGGTATATCTGGGGTCCGTCCTCTCCGTATCCAGCTAAGGGGTCAATATCATAGAGGAATAGAATATAGCAGCTCTGAAGCCACCATGTTCTCTCTATCCAGCCCAATACGATGAGAACCACGCTGTATGGTAGCTATAGTGCTCTTTTCCTCTCTCTTAAGCCAAAGGAATACGTCATAGGGGCTGACCATACGGCAGCTAAGGGGCCTTTATCCTCTGCATAGAGTCAAGGAAAAATGTATTATAGAGGCTTACAATGTGGCATAAAGTGGCCTCAGTCTTCTATGTATATAATAGCAATGATGCCCCTGATCTTCTGTGTATCCAGTCATAGGGTTACATACCATAGAGGTAAGCATACATCAGCTATGGGGCCCCTGCATTCTCTATGCCACCAGTGAAGGGTAAATATACCATAGAGATGGACCAGGAAGGAGATTAGTGGCTCCTGGGTCCTCTATCCAGTCAAGGGCATGTATCACATAGAGGTGGACCATACAGCAGCTATTGGGATCCTGCATCCTCTATGCCACCAGTCAAGACATACACACTGTAGAGGTGGACCATGTGGCAGATAAGGGGCCCCTGTCTTCTATGTATTCAGACAAGGGCATATGTATCATAGAGAGAGACCATGTAGCAGATAAGGGGCTCCAGTGTCCTCTATACAGTCAAGGGCATGTATACCATAGAGCCGGACCATGCATCAGCTATGGGGCCCCTGTGCCCTCTATCCAGACAAGGGCATGTATACTATAGAGGTGGACCATGCATCAGTTATGGGGCCCCTGTGTCCTCTATCCAGACAAGGGCATTTATACCATGGAGGTGGACCATGCTTCAGCTACGGGGCCCCTGTGTCCTCTATCCAGACAAGGGCATGTATACTATAGAGGTGAACAATGCATCAGTTATTGGGCCCCAGTGTCCTCTATCCAGACAAGGGCATGTATCCCATTGTCGTGGACTATGCATCAGTTATGGGGCCCCTGTGTCCTCTGTCCAGACAAGGGCATTTATACCATAGAGCCGGACCATGCATCAGCTATGGGGCCCCTGTGTCCTCTATCCAGACAAGGGCATGTATCCCATAGAGGTGGACCATGCATTAGCTATGGGGCCCCTGTGTCCTCTATCCAGACAAGGGTATGTATCCCATAGTGGTGGACCATGCAGCAGATAAGGGGCCCCTGCGTCCTCTATGCCTCCAGCATCTGCTGACCGTAGATGACATAACATTTACTAGAAACCAGAAATCCATTGAGCTGCGATGGGGTCCATATGTATCAGATGATGATAAAAGAGACCTCCGGCTCCCGTCACTCTGCAGAGATCTCACAGGGAAGAATATTAGGATTTATGACCTGATTTCTTTTCCCTTTCTGTTACCTTGTGAGTTTATTACCTTCGGCTTCTGGCTCTTTCACTGATCATTGTTATTTCTGGGGATCGGGGCTGAATTATGAGAAAAGTTGTGTAAACTGTGAAAAAAAGTTACTGAGTGATTAACCTTATAGGTTTCAGTCATCAACTCTGTAACTTAAAGCGGCCAATCACAGCGCAGCGTTCATGGTACCAAAACTGTTTAAAATTAAGGGCCAGTTCACACCGAGTAAAACTAGCGGAATTCCGCGGTGGAACTCTCTGCGTCAGCCTCCGTGTCAATACTGGCAGTCCAAGGGAGGGCTCGCACCTCCTCTCTCCGCACGGAAAAATTGACATGTCAATTCTTCCAAACGGAGAGGCGCAGAGAGAGGAGGCGCACGAGCCATTCCATAGACTGCCAGTATTGACAGTGGTGGGATTCCGCGCCAGTTTTACTCTGTGTGAGGGGGCATGTGAGGGGGCAATATAGCAGTATATGTGAGGGGGCATTATAGCAGTATATGTGAGGGGGCATTATAGCAGTATATGTGAGGGGGCATTATAGCAGTATATGTGAGGGGGGGGGCATTATAGCAGTATATGTGAGAAGGCATTATAGCAGTATATGTGAGGGGGCATTATAGCAGTATATGTGAGGGGGCATTATAGCAGTATATGTGAGGGGGTATTATAGCAGTATATGTGAGGGGGCATTATAGCAGTATATGTGAGGGGGCAATATAACAGTATATGTGAGAAGGCATTATAGCAGTATATGTGAGAGCATTATAGCAGTATATGTGAGAAGGCATTGTAGCAGTATATGTGAGGGGGCAATATAACAGTATATGTGAGAGCATTATAGCAGTATATGTGAGAGCATTATAGCAGTATATGTGAGAAGGCATTGTAGCAGTATATGTGAGAAGGCATTATAGCAGTATATGTGAGGGGGCATTATAGCAGTATATGTGAGGGGGTATTATAGCAGTATATGTGAGGGGGCATTATAGCAGTATATGTGAGGAGGCATTATAGCAGTATATGTGAGGGGGCATTATAGCAGTATAAGTGAGAAGGCATTATAGCAGTATATGTGAGAAGGCATTATAGCAGTATATGTGAGGGGGCATTATAGCAGTATATGTGAGGGGGCATTATAGCAGTATATGTGAGGGGGCATTATAGCAGTATATGTGAGGAGGCATTATAGCAGTATATGTGAGAAGGCATTATAGCAGTATATGTGAGGGGGCATTATAGCAGTATATGTGAGGGGGTATTATAGCAGTATATGTGAGGGGGGCATTATAGCAGTATATGTGAGGAGGCATTATAGCAGTATATGTGAGGGGGCATTATAGCAGTATATGTGAGGGGGCATTATAGCAGTATATGTGAGGGGGGGGCATTATAGCAGTATATGTGAGGGGGCATTATAGCAGTATATGTGAGGGGGCATTATAGCAGTATATGTGAGGGGGCATTATAGCAGTATATGTGAGGAGGCATTATAGCAGTATATGTGAGAAGGCATTATAGCAGTATATGTGAGGGGGCATTATAGCAGTATATGTGAGAAGGCATTATAGCAGTATATGTGAGAAGGCATTATAGCAGTATATGTGAGGGGGCATTATAGCAGTATATGTGAGGAGGCATTATAGCAGTATATGTGAGAAGGCATTATAGCAGTATATGTGAGGGGGCATTATAGCAGTATATGTGAGGGGGCATTATAGCAGTATATGTGAGAAGGCATTATAGCAGTATATGTGAGAAGGCATTATAGCAGTATATGTGAGGGGGCATTATAGCAGTATATGTGAGAAGGCATTATAGCAGTATATGTGAGAAGGCATTATAGCAGTATATGTGAGGGGGCATTATAGCAGTATATGTGAGGAGGCATTATAGCAGTATATGTGAGAAGGCATTATAGCAGTATATGTGAGGGGGCATTATAGCAGTATATGTGAGGGGGCATTATAGCAGTATATGTGAGAAGGCATTATAGCAGTATATGTGAGGGGGGGGCATTATAGCAGTATATGTGAGGGGGCATTATAGCAGTATATGTGAGGGGGCATTATAGCAGTATATGTGAGAAGGCATTATAGCAGTATATGTGAGAAGGCATTATAGCAGTATATGTGAGAAGGCATTATAGCAGTATATGTGAGAAGGCATTATAGCAGTATATGTGAGGGGGCATTATAGCAGTATATGTGAGAAGGCATTATAGCAGTATATGTGAGAAGGCATTATAGCAGTATATGTGAGGGGACATTATAGCAGTATATGTAAGAAGGCATTATAGCAGTATATGTGAGGGGGCATTATAGCAGTATATGTGAGGGGGCAATATAGCAGTATATGTGAGGGGGGGCATTATAGCAGTATATGTGAGGGGGCATTATAGCAGTATATGTGAGGGGGGCATTATAGCAGTATATGTGAGGGGGCATTATAGCAGCATATGTGAGGGGGCATTATAGCAGTATATGTGAGAAGGCATTATAGCAGTATATGTGAGGGGGCAATATAGCAGTATATGTGAGGGGGCATTATAGCAGTATATTTGAGGGGGCATTATAGCAGTATATGTGAGGGGGCATTATAGCAGTATATGTGAGGGGGCATTATAGCAGTATATGTGAGAAGGCATTATAGCAGTATATGTGAGGGGGTATTATAGCAGTATATGTGAGGGGGTATTATAGCAGTATATGTGAGGGGGGCATTATAGCAGTATATGTGAGGGGGCATTATAGCAGTATATGTGAGAAGGCATTATAGCAGTATATGTGAGGGGGCATTATAGCAGTATATGTGAGGGGGCATTATAGCAGTATATGTGAGAAGGCATTATAGCAGTATATGTGAGAAGGCATTATAGCAGTATATGTGAGGGGGCAATATAGCAGTATATGTGAGAAGGCATTATAGCAGTATATGTGAGGGGGCATTATAGCAGTATATGTGAGGGGGCATTATAGCAGTATATGTGAGGGGGCATTATAGCAGTATATGTGAGAAGGCATTATAGCAGTATATGTGAGGGGGCAATATAGCAGTATATGTGAGGGGGGGCATTATAGCAGTATATGTGAGGGGGGGCATTATAGCAGTATATGTGAGGGGGCATTATAGCAGTATATGTGAGAAGGCATTATAGCAGTATATGTGAGAAGGCATTATAGCAGTATATGTGAGGAGGCATTATAGCAGTATATGTGAGAAGGCATTATAGCAGTATATGTGAGGGGGGCATTATAGCAGTATATGTGAGGGGGCATTATAGCAGTATATGTGAGGGGGCATTATAGCAGTATATGTGAGGGGGCATTATAGCAGTATATGTGAGGGGGCATTATAGCAGTATATGTGAGGAGGCATTATAGCAGTATATGTGAGAAGGCATTATAGCAGTATATGTGAGGGGGCATTATAGCAGTATATGTGAGAAGGCATTATAGCAGTATATGTGAGGGGGGCATTATAGCAGTATATGTGAGAAGGCATTATAGCAGTATATGTGAGGGGGCATTATAGCAGTATATGTGAGAGCATTATAGCAGTATATGTGAGAAGGCATTATAGCAGTATATGTGAGGGGGCATTATAGCAGTATATGTGAGAAGGCATTATAGCAGTATATGTGAGGGGGCATTATAGCAGTATATGTGAGAGCATTATAGCAGTATATGTGAGAAGGCATTATAGCAGTATATGTGAGGGGGCATTATAGCAGTATATGTGAGGGGGCATTATAGCAGTATATGTGAGAAGGCATTATAGCAGTATATGTGAGGGGGCATTATAGCAGTATATGTGAGGGGGCATTATAGCAGTATATGTGAGGAGGCATTATAGCAGTATATGTGAGAAGGCATTATAGCAGTATATGTGAGAAGGCATTATAGCAGTATATGTGAGAAGGCATTATAGCAGTATATGTGAGGAGGCATTATAGCAGTATATGTGAGGGGGCATTATAGCAGTATATGTGAGGGGGTATTATAGCAGTATATGTGAGGGGGCATTATAGCAGTATATGTGAGGAGGCATTATAGCAGTATATGTGAGGGGGCATTATAGCAGTATATGTGAGGGGGCATTATAGCAGTATATGTGAGGAGGCATTATAGCAGTATATGTGAGAAGGCATTATAGCAGTATATGTGAGGGGGCATTATAGCAGTATATGTGAGAAGGCATTATAGCAGTATATGTGAGGGGGCATTATAGCAGTATATGTGAGAGCATTATAGCAGTATATGTGAGAAGGCATTATAGCAGTATATGTGAGAAGGCATTATAGCAGTATATGTGAGGGGGCATTATAGCAGTATATGTGAGAAGGCATTATAGCAGTATATGTGAGGGGGCATTATAGCAGTATATGTGAGGGGGCATTATAGCAGTATATGTGAGGGGGCATTATAGCAGTATATGTGAGAGCATTATAGCAGTATATGTGAGGGGGCATTATAGCAGTATATGTGAGAGCATTATAGCAGTATATGTGAGAAGGCATTATAGCAGTATATGTGAGAAGGCATTATAGCAGTATATGTGAGGGGGCATTATAGCAGTATATGTGAGGGGGCATTATAGCAGTATATGTGAGGGGGCATTATAGCAGTATATGTGAGAGCATTATAGCAGTATATGTGAGAAGGCATTATAGCAGTATATGTGAGAAGGCATTATAGCAGTATATGTGAGGGGGCATTATAGCAGTATATGTGAGGGGGCATTATAGCAGTATATGTGAGAAGGCATTATAGCAGTATATGTGAGGGGGCATTATAGCAGTATATGTGAGGGGGCATTATAGCAGTATATGTGAGGAGGCATTATAGCAGTATATGTGAGAAGGCATTATAGCAGTATATGTGAGGGGACATTATAGCAGTATATGTGAGAAGGCATTATAGCAGTATATGAGGGGCACTGAGCAGCAGTGTAAGTGGGGGCAGCAGTATACGAGGGGGAGGCTGGGTAGTAGTATACTGTATATGGGGGGCAGGGGCGGATTAAGGGTACCATGGCCCTGGGCTGTTCAGAAATTGTGGTCCATCTGGCCAACCACACCCCCTCTAGCCCTGCCCGCTAACCTGAAGACTCCCCATCTTGAGGAGTATGGGGGAGAGTGGCAAGTATGAACTGGCGGTGGGAGACTAAAAAAGTTAAAACAAGCAAAAAAAAAAGTTTCCTCCCCCTGCTCCCTGGTGCTGCCCCCCTGCAAGGTGCTGCCTTAGGCACCGGACCACGGGTGCCTAGTGGTAAATACGGCCCTGGCCATTAACCATATAAAGTACCACAAAAAAGCCGATATATGGCCTCTACGGGTTACATAGCCTGAGGAGATGGTTCTTTCTGGTTGATTGGAGGGGTTTCAGTCCAGAAGAGAGGTCCTGGGAGCCTGAAGCCAACATTCTGGATCAGAAGCTCATCAAGAGATTGTTACAGGCAAGAAAGAGGGGAAGGCCAGATTGGGGGGGGGGGGGGGGGGGGGGGGGTACTCTCATGGCTGCAGCGACATCCCATGCTCTGGGCCACCGCCACACCTGCACTTCGCCTGCCTCCGCTAGCAAGCCAAGCCAGGGGTAGTGACCTAAGGGTCGTCTGCCTCAGAAAGTCCAACCCTCTTTGTGGTGGGCTCTGGTAAAAACAGCGTCCCCTTAGACTCCACTTCCTGGTGCAGTTGCCGCCATCGCTAGTGCTGGTTGAGCCTTGACTCCTGCCGTTACAGATAGATAGATGGATAGACATGATATTATTTTTAAGCTATGATAGTAAGCATCTAACCTTTTATGTGCACATTACCAGGATCATCCCAGAGTGTTATTTTGCCCCTGTGTATGAGTGGATGTTCTGGTAGAGACGTATACTTAGTATTTTTATGTGGCTCGTGTGTTTCTTTTCTATTCCTGAGCACAGACCTCATAGTGTCGCTATTATCTCCATGTTTGACATTATCCAGGACAAATATGTGATGAAATCTGACACATAATATCGATAAAGTCTTTCACACAGAGTTATATCTCCACGTTTTCTCTTGGTCCCGCACCGACCTAGTTGAAAACACAGGAAGACGGAAATTGCTGCTGTAGAGGGAAGAGGAAGATCTCACGTCTCAGGATCTGCTTTATGACAATGTTTTTTCTTGTAATGAACTGACAAGCCTTTAGCCTCTTCGCGGCTCTTATGATTATCTGTAGTCCCGCTTTCCCGACTTTCTCCTTCTTCTCTGGAAACATTTTCAATGCCTTAAGCAAAACAGAAAAATATTGTAATGAAAATGCTGCCTCCTGGCTGTACCGGAGATGAACCGGGTGATGACCACAAACCCTGAGGCGCTTCTTAGTTTTTACATTGCATTTATAAAATTATTATGAGCAGTCACTGGGCACTCGGCTCACTCCAACACGTCCACAGCTTTTACCCTTTGTTGGCTTATTCCTCCTTAAAGGCCAGAAGAATTACAGACTTCTCTGATGCCAGAGATTTACCGACCAAGATTCATCTACGGGGTTAACTATCCCCATACCGGTGATTCATAGCTTCCAATCAATTTTCCACAACAAAATCATAGACCCTGATTTACTAAGGTTGTCTGTTTTCCAGAACTTTAACCCTCAGAGTTGTAGGTTCCCAAATGGACAGATTTATTAATGTGTCTGAAGCCCTTGGTAAATCGGGAAAGATTTTCATATAACCAGTCTTCCCAACACACTAGCGATGGCTGATTTTTAGAATGGTAAAGACACGGTACCGCCATATTGGAATAAGGAAAGCTTCATCTGTAATGAAAACTACCTTCTGAATTCTGTTGCTTTTCATTAATATTGGCAGGGGCGGGCTGAGCCGGGGGGCAGGGGGGCACATGCCCCCCGGGCCGCTCTTCCCCCAGTTGTCAGGGCCGCCTGGTTGCTGACAGCTGGCTGGAGTCCTCAGTGCCTCCCCTGCTTACAGCCCCGCCCTCTTCTGTCATATTTACCTGTGGCTGTGCTGTGGATCCGGTCTGTGCTGGAAGCGGCTGCTGAAGCCCCGCCCCCATGACGTTAAGCCCCGCCCCCTTTATGGCCATTATGCTTTCTATAAGCCTATGAGGCTTATGGTAAAAAGCAAACTGCTGTACGCAGTATCTTCCTCCGGCCACCAGAGGCCGCTCTCTCCTTCCAGCTGGTTCTCCTGTGTCTGGGCTAGAAGAGCCTGAAGACAGAGAAGATGGTGTCTGCAGGAAGCCAGGTACCTACACAGCAGGCCATAGGGCAGGGGGAGGGAACCAAGGCTCTCCAGATGTTGCAAAACTACTACTACCATCATACCTGGGCAGCCATAGGCTGTCCATGCATGATGGGAGTTGTAGTTTTGCAACAGCTGAAGAGTCAAGGTTCCCTATCCCTGACATAGAGGATACATATATACAGGAGACCTACACAGGAGGATACATATATACAGGAGACCTACACAGGAGGATACATATATACAGGAGACCTACACAGGAGGATACATATATACAGGAGGAGACATACAGAAGAGTATATAGAGGATACATATATACAGGAGGAGACATACAGAGGAGTATATAGAGGATACATATATACAGGAGGATACATACAGAGGAGTATATAGAGGATACATATATACAGGAGGAGACATATATACAGGGGTACATGGAGGATACATATATACAAGAGGAGACATACAGAGGAATTAGGGCTGGGTGAGTAATCAAATTAATTCGCCCAGAAGGTTAGAATCGATTAGATTTTTTGTGAAAATCTTAAATTCAATTTTCACAAAAAATCATTGCAGGCGAAGCAACATGGATTGTCGGGTTGGCGGCCGGGCAAGAGGTGCAGGTCAAGCGGGCGGCGCGGAGGTGAGGTGCATGGCGGGCTTATGGCGGTACGTGGAGTGTCGGGCCGGAGGTGAGGTGCAGGGCGCAGTCCGCCTAACAGAGCCGCGACTGACCTGCCCCAGCTATAAATATCACGTCCTGCTCCCCTCCCGGCCACACATGCAGGTCCCCGGTCTCTGGAGCAGGCCGCAGGGACTGTAGTGGTGATATCACCACTACAGTCCCTGCGGGCTCCTTCAAAGACCGGGGACCTGCATGTGTGGCGGGGAGGGGAACTTGTGTGCCAGGGTGAGAGGAAGAGGAGGAGGGCTATGTGCACTCCTGCCCCAATCACCCCCAGCTGCCCCAGTCCCCCTAGAGTCACCCCCAGTCTGCCTCAGTGCCCTTCAATCACCCCCAGTCTGCCCCAGTCCCCCTCAGTCACCCCCAGTCTTCCCCATTTCCCCTCCGTCATCCCCAGTCTGCCCCAGTCCCCCTTCAGTCAACTCCAACTGTCCCCAGTCCCCCTTCAGTCAACCCCAGTTTGCCCCATACACCCCCAGCTCTCCCAGTCACCCTCAGCTTCCCCAGTTTGCCCCATACACCCCCAGCTCTCCCAGTCACCCCCAGCTCCCCCAGTTTGCCCCATACACCCCCAGCTCTCCCAGTCACCCCAGCTCCCCCAGTTTGCCCCATACACCCCCAGCTCTCCCAGTCACCCCCAGCTCCCCCAGTTTGCCCCATACACCCCCAGCTCTCCCAGTCACCCTCAGCTCCCCCAGTTTGCCCCATACACCCCCAGCTCTCCCAGTCACCCTCAGCTCCCCCAGTTTGCCCCATACACCCCCAGCTCTCCCAGTCACCCCCAGCTCCCCCAGTTTGCCCCATACACCCCCAGCACTCCCAGTCACCCTCAGCTCCCCCAGTTTCCCCCAGTGACCCCTCAGCTATACCCGTATTACTACTACACCCCTCATCTTTACCTGTACTACTACTACAGCCCACATCTGTACCTGTACTACTAATCCCCCTCATCTGTACTACTAATACACCCCTCATTTATACCTGTACTACCTCACCCCTCATCTTTACCTGTACTACTACTACTAATGCCTCTCATCTGTATTACTAATACCCCCCATATCTATACCTGTACTACCTCACCCCTCATCTTTACCTGTACTACTACACCCCTTATTCACTATACCTCCACTACTACACCCTACCTAGATGGAGGCACCAGTGGTATGGTGGTATAAGTAACTATGTGGTGAAGGAGTGGTGATAATATTTGTTACTTATATAATGGTAATAGATGATGTGGCTATGGGGTCATAGAGCGCAGTTATGGGCGTGGCTATGTCCCTCTTTCCCCCCAGCAAAAGTTGGGGGGTATGCATATATACAGGAGTACATAGAGAAGATATATATACAGAAGTATATAGATGATACATACAGTATATACAGTAGTACATAGAGGAGACATATATACAGAAGTATATAGATGATACATATATACAGGAGTACATAGAGGATACATCATATATCCTCTATGTACTCCTGTATATATGCATCCTCTATGTACTGCTGTATATATGTCTCCTCTGTACTGCTGTATATATGTCTCCTCTATGTACTGCTGTATATATGTCTCCTCTATGTACTCCTGTATATATGCATCCTCTATGTACTGCTGTGTAGGTCTCCTCCTGTGTATGTATATATATATATATATATATATATATATATATATATATATATATAGTTACACTGATCAAATTTTCCTGCATTGCATATTCCCTCGTGAATATATATATATATATATATATATATATATATATATATATACGCACACACAGGAGGAGACCTACACAGCAGTACATAGAGGATACATATATACAGCAGTACATAGAGGATACATATATACAGGAGGAGACATACACAGCAGTACATAGAGGATAAATATATACAGGAGTAGACATACACAGCAGTACATAGAGGATACATATATACAGGAGTAGACATACACAGCAGTACATAGAGGGGACATATATACAGGAGGCGACATATACAGGAGTACATAGAGGATACATATATACAGGAGTACATAGAGGATACATATAAGTATGTGTGTTTGTTGTTTTGTTTATTATTATTTTTACTAATGGGGGGTGCACACACGAGGGGGGTGTTCTAAAAAGAAGAATGCCTATACCCACAGGACCACAGCAGTGATATAAACTATTGTAAAAAAAAATACAGAAACCCCAGCTTTCCCAGCATCTTGTATTTGTAGTCAGTATAATGGAGGTCACCCAGCTTTTCCACCATCTTATACTCAGTATGATGGAGGTCACCCAGCTTTCTCACCATCCTATACTCAGTATGATGGAGGTCACCCAGCTTTCCCAGCATCTTATAGTCAGTAGGATGGAGGTCACCCAGCTTTCCAGCATCTTATACTCAGTATGATGGAGGTCACCCAGCTTTCCAGCATCTTATACTCAGTATGATGAAGATCACCCAGCTTTCCAGCATCATATACTCAGTATGATAGAGGTCACCCAGCATTCCTAGCATCTGTCTATGGGTACGTTCCGTGTCATCGCTGAGCCGCCCCATAGACTTATACAGGAAAGTGACTTCTGATCCCTTCACAGGGCACAGTAGGATATTTGGTCACAAATGATGAAGATGTTATAGGTAAGGGCCAGAGTGGTCCTTAAAGGATGGGCCGCCAGCCTGCTACTTATGGGCCAGTGCTGTGTGCTTGCCCCCCGGGCTAAAATTTGCCAGCCAGCCCCTGAATATTGGTCAGGTAGAGGTCTTCTAAGGGCCTCTGTGGCTGCCATAATTCTATTCCATAGGCAGGGTGTAATAGGAGAAAAGCAATATGACAGTATACTGCAATAGTATTGCAGTATACTGTACAAGCAATCTTATAGTTAAGCCACTATTAAAAGGTAATTAAAAAAATAAAGTAAAAATATCTTAAGTATAATTTTTTATATAATAGCTGAAATCACCTAATTTTGCAAATAAAATATTATTAAATATTAATATATAAATCTAAAGAATTGAATTGATATTGTCTGAACTATAAAAATCTTTTACTGTAAGGGAACCTGGGACCTGTGAGCCCTAGCTCTAGGCCTCCCAAGACTATCCCTTAATACTTGCCAGCCCGACCTTAGGTGGACGGCCGGGGGATATTCCCTTCACTAGGTAAGCGAAACACAGAACGAGACAAGACAGACTAACACAATAAAAAATAGTCAGGCAGATACAGGTCAAACTGGAGACAGCAGAACGGTACAAGAACAGCAGGGAAAAACGGAGGTAAGAAGGATAGATGAAGAGGTCAGAATTTCAAGCAATCCAATACAAAGCACCAGCTCTAGCTAGAAGAGATAATGGCAAGCATTGTCCAAGAGCACAAGTGGACTTCTTATGAGATACCAGAGTCCGGGTCCAGGGTGTGATTGGACCGGCCCTCTGGCATCCAGATCACACAGACTGGCAGGGAAGGGAGATAAGTGAAGAAGGCAACTGGAGAAGAAACCAGATGGATGAGGTGGAAACCCAACAAGTGCTGGAATCAGAGTCCAGTGTGCAAAAAACGAGCCCCTGGGAAGCTTCTTAGATGTTACATGGGTCCGAGTGTGGAAATACAAGCAATTAAAGAGGAAAAAATTACAAAAAAATAAATAAAAAGCATTTTCTAGATGCAGGAAAATAGACCAGTACATGTTATTTTGCAGTAGTAGATTATAGCAATATCCTCTCTTTGATTGCTTGTATTGCTACATTCTGACCCCCCCCCCCCCCAGCAGCAGATTTTTCTCTTCTACAGAGTATTGTTTGTACCTGTACTGTTATGCAGTTGATGATATACGGTAACTATATACAGTGTTATTTATAGCCCTTGATGTTAGATCCCTTACTGAACACCAGTTTAATCCATAATTCGAGGCCTTGTCTCTTTCTTATACATTGGGTTAAGTGTTATTGGACTTTCCTGTAACGTGTTACGCCATGATGCAATAATGTTAGCGGTAACAACAGGTCATCATATCATAAAAACTAAAAATGGAAAATTCTCAAACCAGATAATTTGATCAGAAACCTGCATAGTGTATAACTCAGCCAATCAATACCAACCTCACATTACTGTATAAGGTCAAGACAAAGCCACATCTCCCATTAACTGGGAGCAGAAATGGGAATTTATTCCGACTTGTCGCTATTACTTGGTTTCCATGAAACTAATGATCTCTGGGGAAAAAAATTACACATATATGAGTGAGAGACTAACCCATGTGATGACATTGAGATCCCGGCTAATGTGGCCTAGTCCTGGTACCTTACCCTTGTTCTGTTCTGTAGAGACCCTGAGTTATATCACTGCACACATTGGGGATGATTTACTAATGTTGGTCCATCCCTTTTTGTTTCACTATATTTACTAACGTTATGTGCCACAAAAATCTCTAATAACACACCTCTCATTTTGTTATTTAAAGGGGTATTTCACACAAACGTAACTTTTGATATGTTGCTGCCCATGGTGAGACTAACAATTCCTTCCATACTTGTTATTATCTTTAATCAGTCTCCTTCCCCCAGTTCTCAGCTGCTGCTTTCTGCTGAAGAAACAAAAATCTGTGAGTGAGCTTTTCTCTCTGTCTCCCCCTCCCTTCTGAGACAGATGATGTAAACAAGTCCTTGGCAGGCTTTATCTGTAACATTGTAGCTTCTTTGTAATGCTGGGAGGGGTAATCACGGTGAGTTCATCAGCAACTTGACCTCAGAATAGCCCTCCCAGCATTACAGAGAAGTGTCCTCCATAAACCAGGCAGCTATCGGCATCACACCTATAGCGTCAGCTGCCTGCAACCACAGCATTGTCTCCACACTCACTGCTTCCTACTTGAAAATGGAAACTTTTTATAGATTCTTCTAAAAAAAAAACTTTCAGCTTCACTAGGTTTTATTCACACTTCAAGAAACATTTCTAGTTGAATGCCTCGTAATTTTCAGACTGGCCCTCAGTCCTACCAACATCATTCATCCAGACTATAAAATGAACTTGTGTTGTGATTGACTGAGACTGTCCAGCAAAGAAGAGTGTATAAGTGTTTGGATTGAGCTAATGAAAAAAAAAATTGTACTTAGCGGCCCTGATCCCTGAATGCCAGCTGAGAAGTGCATCCTGCTGTTGCTTCAACACACAGGAAGTGCCTGCTCAGCCAATCACTGGCTGTGGTGGAATATTGCTATGGCCAGTGATTGGCTGAGCTGTGTCAGAATGAAAGCAGGAAGTGCTGGTCATCTGGGCAGGACAGACACAGTAAGGACACTGCTATTGTAATTTAGCTTGCAGTTCTGTTGGGTTGGAGATGACCCGTTTATAGTTTCCGGCACAGACTATGGTCCTCTCCATCTTGTACTCCAGAATTCTTAGTTGAGTTGAAATTTCGAAAAGTTCACAAATATTTCACATTCGAATTTTCTTCTTAGCCTTGACTCCTCGATAACCCGACTTATAACAAGAAATCCTCACAAACCTTCATTCACTGAGATCCGGCTACTTATGTTTTTCCAATGAGACGCGACAAATCCCAGTCAGAGTGGCAGAAAAAGTTTAAAGCCTTTTGTGCGGCCGCCAGAACTTCAAGGAAATGTCTGCACAATATTCAAGGAGAGAAAATCAGTTCCCTAAATAACTACAAAGATTCCTCCCCGAACCCAGAAGCCGACAGCAGCCATGTTACTGAGAAACCGCTGAACATGACAGGTATGGCCAAGAAACTGAAAGGGAACGAGAACAGTCTCAGTCGATATCGCAAACGTCTCACCTCTACCGAGAGTCTGAGGAGAAATACAGTGTCCTTTAAAGGGTCTGTTTGACAAAAAAAAATTCTTTCAAATCAACTGGTTCCAGAAAGTGCCAGAGATTTTTAATTTAATTCTATCCAGTTTTCCAGTACTTATCAGCTGCTGTATGTCCTACAGGACATAGTATTCTTTCCAGCCTGGAGAGCAGGAGGGGCTTTCTATGAGGATTTGCTGCTGCTCTGGACAGTTCCTGACATGGACAGAGGTGGCAGCAGAGAGCACTGTGTCAGACTGGAGAGAATACACCACTTCCTGCAGGACTTACAGCAGCTGGTAAGTACTGGAAGATTGTAGTTTTTTTTTTTATAGAAGTAAATTACAAATATCTGGCACTTTCTGGCACCAGAAGATTTGAAAGAAAGAACATTTGGTGAACAACCCCTTTAAGTGATATAACGTGCTGAGGCAACTCTGGAACATAACTGCCAGATACATACTCAGGTCCAGAGGCTGTATAGGTAGAGCTAGAGACATACTCATTGTGGCATTGGGAGGGACAACACATTTTATGCTGATAATTGTTATTTCTTATGGAAAAACGAGAAAAAAATAATTAAAAATGTCAAATGACGTGACATGAGCTGCAAATAAGAGACTCTGCAGGGGTGGAAGTGAAATTTCTAACTACAGGTTCCCCCAACTTACAAATATTCTTATACAGCAAGATGAGGCCGTAGCCAGAGGAGGAGGAGGAGAGGGGGGAGGACACAACACTAGACATGTCGGACACTCGGAGGGAAGGAAGCAGCGCAGCTTCTCCCTGGATTGATGAACTGTGACAAACTGTGAATTAAACCAAAACCAGAAGACCCCAGAGATTCTGCTATGTAAATTACTAGAGATGAGCACAACTTGGGCATACCTGAGTCTGTTCAAACCCAAAAGTCTCAATATTTGAATACCAGAGGAAGAAGTTGGAACTGCTGTTGTCAAAGATCTGTTTTCTTACCTCCCCCCTCACTTCAGAAGAAGCAGGATTTTGGTGTCCATTATGCTCTATGGAGGGGTTGAGGGGGTGAGTGAGCACGGAGAGGAGAATGGCAGCCCTGCACAGAACATCATCCTGCACCTGACCCATTATTAAAGGGATTATGGCTCAAGCTCAGGTCCCGATCGGACACACCCTCTCCGCTCACCCCTGCATCTTTGCTCCCATATTTACTGAAACTCATGTCGACTCTGTGTGGTCCAGATTAGTTCAAATTCCCATATCTGAGTTAATGAAGGACAACCTACCTCCATCACCTGATATAGTCCAATCTCTGCTGGTCCCTTACTCTCCTAATTTCCTACAAAAACATATTATTTAGCAGACATGTTCCACTTTCCTCCGCTCTAGCAAGGCTAAAAGGGAGCTGAACTGGCTGGAGGGGTCCTGCGTCACCAGAGCTGCGAGAAAGCTGAAACTTTCCTTTTACTACTCTCAACTATTCACGGAACGAGCTCAGACCCTCCCATTGTTCTTGCAATCATGGGAAACTGAACTCCAGGTCACCGGAAAGACTGTACCATCTGGGCCTAACATCCACTAAGGAATGCTGGCGCTGTCACTAATGTACACGATCTTTGTCACACATCTGGTGGTCATGCTCACTGTTAACGGCCTTTTGGGCAGAGGTGGAGCGGGTCATCAACGTGGTCTGCGGCACCAACATAACCCTTACGCTCCCGCTAATAACTCCACCACTGCCCCCACCCCATCCCCACAGCTCCCCCCACCCCATTCCCATTCGTGCCTACCGATTCAGTTCTATTTAACAGGCGACAAGGCACTCTGTTTAGTTTCAAATGTACATTTTGAACAGTGTTGTATTTACTCTGTTGTTTCCTCAAAACCTTAAATAATCCTGCAATCTTCTCTTACCAAGCTCCTAGACCAGCACTGACCTTTTTGACCTCTGAATCCAATGTTTTATGTGCCCAGACAGTCTCCAAACTGCATGGGCTGGCTCTGTTCTCTCCCTGCTCACTCAACCCCTTTAGCCCCTCCACTCTCCATAGGATATAATCAACTCAGCATATCCTTCTTTACTTTGTTCCCCTGTAATGAAGACGGCTTTGACTGATAATACACAGATAAGAAGGGGGGGGGGGGGGGGGTTGCTGGGAAACAGATTTTTTTTCTTAAATGACAGTTACACTTTAAGTCTGTAAGTTAGGTAATGCAGAATTCCCATAGACTTCAACAGGAGTTGAACAAAGGTGTAGCCAATGATTCATGGGGCCCCATAGCAGAAAACTGTACAGGGCCCCATGAATCCTGTGCATTCCACCCCTTGGTGCTCCTTTAGTCTCCCAGCTCCCTGGCGCACCAGTGATGTCACTTCCCGGCCCCCTTACTGCACTGGCCCCATAGCAGTTGTGTAGTCTGCCTACTGTAGCTATGCCACTGCCCATGATTTACACTGTTAATGTATCTCAGGAGTCATGCAAATAGCATAGATCATGGAATATGTGCACATTGTATAACTCGCCAGTTTGGGCTCTTATCGGCTTCTCAACAACCAGGCTGGAGGGAGATGGAGAATCTGAAGAGAGGTGCGGGTTTCAGAGGTAGGACCCACATCTTGTGGACACTTATGGCATTTCCTTTGGGTATTCCATAGGTGTGCCACATAAGTACACTCCTTTAGAAAACTATGCAAAGAGGAGACATGGGTTGGGTGATGCCGCCAGGCCAACTAGTCAGCACTCCAGCCTCCGTCTCTACATCATAAAGAGATTATGGTCCTTTCCCATTGTCAGGGCCCTGAAGTCTCCTTGTTCCTCGGCAGGACGTTCTTATAATGAAATTGTCACAAAGAGAAATAATAGGCTGTACGGGAGCAAGAATCCTATTCTAGCGAACATGGTCTCATGGAGCCTCTTCATTGTCCCCATCCTGGGCACACAAATCCATTTCTTATTTTATCAGCGCGGACACAATCTATTCCCTCGCATTCTATTACACCTTCAGCAAATTAAGTAAATAAAATCCGTTCACTTGGGATCGGCTTTCTCCCAGGTGCTTTATTATCTCCTGGTAGATGGGACTGGAGAGTGATTTGTGTGCACGGCACAGAAGGGAGATAAGGAGATTTTTCAAAAGCAATTACTGAAAGGAGTCATTTTAATCATCACTGTTTCAATTTCTTTTTTAAAGTTTCCTTGGGCACATAAATCAAACGCTATTTCCTGCTTTATTTCTTGTCACATTTTTGCATTTCTTATACACTATCTGCTTCATTTTGCATATCGTTGTTGAGTATTGCATTGAAGAGTTATGGTAAATGACCCCGGCGTCACCCGAGGTTCACGGAGCTGCCACTACTGGAATATAAAAACTCGCCCAATGTAATGGAAGGAATGTACAATTAGCATTAGGCTTCATTCAGAATGGAAGAATAGAACAGCATGGAACTGATAAAGTCTCTGTAATTCTCTCTCCTCGTCTTCACCATACCCGGCCTCGATCTTGTCTTTGTGTAAATTCTTCCGTGTCGCAAACTCCAACCTCAAAACAATTTACACAATCAAAGTAACCTCGGAAAATGTAATAGAGATGGAAGAGCGAGAAGCATAGAACTTGACATGACCAAGGCTGCAGCCACTTCTGGGCTATGGTACAAGCGCACAATATTCCATTGTCCGCGTAAGACCACTTGTTATGCCACCTGTAGATGTGGTCGATCTATTTCTTGCAAGCCAATTTGCTCAAGCTAGTCTGGTGTGAAAGATTAGGCTTCACCTTTAGGATTCACAGAGGTTGGGTTGAACCTTGTACAACCTCAGGTTTTTGATGCCCGGTATAGTCTGAATTGGTGGTGACCAAAGAGTAGTCAAACCAGTTGGGATCAACCATCTGAAAACGGGAACCGGAGGTGAACAAACCAGAGGTCAATCCAACAGAACCAAAAGTCATAGTAAGCTGGTTTAAAGCAGAAGATTTGTCAAGGCAGGTCAAAGGTCAATAACAGGAATAGCAGATATGAACAGGTCATTGATACTAAACCTTCAACCAGGTAAGGTCTGCAGGCCAAGACATGGTTTTATGAGTTGCTGTCTATGACATCACTTCTGTTGCCCGTGACATCATCCATCTCAGCAACCCTGCAGCACAGAGCATAAGAGCCGGAATAGAGTCTGGAGGAGACTGGAATAACAGTGTGGATCTTGGTGGTATATATTTATCACTAATATATATATATATATATATATATATATACATACTATCACTACAATAAGAGACACAAGTTTCTGCATTGTGGCAAGATAAATCCTTTTCTTACCTCCTTATCTTGGAGCTGCAGTCTCCCCCTTGTATGTGTTTGTACGGTGTGTGAATGTTTCATTGCGGCTGTTCCTCCCGACTATCTTGCACCTTAGTCCCCATTGGGCGACAACTGTTATGGATGCACCTTAAGAGTTCTGTCATAATGACATAATGTCTGTTCCGTATTACAAGTTATAAAGTTTACAATGCGCACAGAGAATCAAACACTCTGACACAGTAATGGTTAAGGTGGATCTCCTTTATTTAAAGATGGCAGCCAGTATATATATATATATATATATATATATATATATATACTTGGGGGGGGGGGGTTCTTCTGCTAAGACTTGTATCAGTACTTCATTGGCTAAGGTACAAAAAGAGTTACGTAGCAATAGTGTTACTTACATAAGCTTTAGGGCAAGTTCACACAAAGTAAAACTGGCGGAATACGGCTGCGGAGAGTTCCCGCCAGCCTCCGTGTCATACTGGCAGTCTATGGGAGGGCTCACGCCTCCTCTCTCCACGCAGAAGGATTGACATGTCAATTCTTCCGAGCGGAGAGGCGCGAAGAGAGGAGACGTATGACACTGGGGTGGGTGGGATTCCGGGGCAGAGAGTTTCACCGCAGCATTCCACCAGTTTTACTCCATGTGAACTGGCCCCTAAGGAATGTAACATCTCTACCTGTTTAGAAGGTCAGCGCTTTACTAAATATATAAAATATGACATCCTTAACAACTGAATAAGAGTAATAACAGTAAGTCCTAGGGGCACAATATAGGTACACATCAGTCAATGGACAGGGACATTTTTGGTAGGTTTTGCCCATCTTTCTCCCTAATGTACAGTGTGTGGCTCTAGAAGAATCATGCAGTAGACATAGTAAAAGTCGTGCTTCTTCTTTCCACAGACCTTGGTGGTAAAAAAAAACTGTGTGAAAGTTAATGGCGGTGATGAATGCGACAGATATAAGCAAACATGTGCGGTCGATAAATGAGCCGAGCTGTAACCTTGGATACACGTGAGTCGCCCTGACCACAGGCCAGCCACAGTTATAGAAGAAACTTTTTACCTGCGCATAGAAAGTATCAGTGTGTACAGCGGCCATGGAGCCGCCACAGTACTCAGATGGTGACGGACAAACCGATGATTGGGCGTCGCTGACATTATATGTACTACATGAACCATTTTATTTTACTGCTGAAAATTACTGGCAAGACCATATATACGTGTAATATGTGCAGGGTGTGAGTAACGTACGGCGATATGTCTAATACAGAGTCAACTGTTTGAGGAGAAAGAACCAAATGCAAAGTCCCAGAACCCATCTGCCATTGCTGGGCCTGGTATTCTGTGGATAGGAAGGTGCCTATTGCATTTTCACCACTAGGTGTCTCCCTGTATTTTCTGCTATGGTATAAGCACAATTTTCGCGATAAAGATCGCATTTGAGCGATAATCGACTTGTGTAAACACAGCGCACGATCAAGCGACGAGCGAGAAATCGTTCATTGTGATCTTTCAACATGTTCTCAAATCGTTAGTCGTTCGCTAAAAATTCGCAGATCGCTTCGTATAAATAGTCTTTCAGAGATTCACCCTATGTGTGAGAGGGGCTTAAGACATCTTAAAAACTATCGCAATAACGATTTTTCTAACGATTTATTTGTCTAAACGCTGATCGTTATAAAAACCAAATCTCTGCTTCAAAATCGTTAAATGATCGATTGGGCAAATTACTGCTTTGTGTAAACAAACCATAAAGGTATCAATGTAAAGGGTTGATGATGTTTGTGCCTAAACTCATGTTATCACTTGTCTGCCCTGACCTATCCCTATGGAGGTTACCCCACAGAAGCCCCTCCTCTCTATAGCAGCCTATCAGAGGCCTGTCTCCCCAGGTTCTCTCCACCAACCAGTAAGCCCCCTGAGGTGTATTTATACAGTTGGAGCAGACCATGGGGGGCATTTATTGTACACCAGTATGAAATAAAGCCCCGCCCGTCTAACTAAGAGGCTCAAGCCCGGCCTGGCACAGGCTACACCTTCTCAGGAGCACACACAAAAATCTGTTTGTGAGCCTTTCTCTCTGTCTCCCCCTCCTCCCCCCTCCCTTCTGAGACGGCTGATGGAAACAAGTCCCTGGCAGGCCTTATCTGCAACATTGTAGAATTTTTGTAATGCTGGGAGATTAATCACAGTGAGTTCATCAGCAACTTGACCTCAGAATAACCCTCCCAGTATTACAAAGAAGATACAATGTTGCAGATACAGCCTGCAAAGGACTTGTTAACATCAGCCATCTTAGAAGGGATGGGGAGGAGGGGGAGACAGAGAGAAAGGCTCACACACAGATTTTTGTGTCTTCAGCAAAAAGCAGCAGCTGAGAACTGGGGGAAGGAGACTGAATAGATAATAAGTATTGAAGGAATTGTTAGTCTTACTATAGGCAACAACATATCAAAAGTTATGTTTGGGTGGAGTACTTTAACATTATGATTCTGTCCAGGTCATGTGACACAGCGCCAAGAGAGAACACGCTAAGAGCTGACTTCTTCTGGCTCATTCTTACACTGCATCGGGGTCTCTATGACACACCGCATCATTCTTTTATTGATAGAGAGCGTGAGCTTACACTGACCTAACCCTTACGCTGCGCTCGCATACAGTATTTGGGGCTTTTTATGAGCTGTAAAATATTTATAGCTCAAAAACTTTCCTATTTTTTATGCTGAGTTCCATCGAGCTCAATAAAACTTGCCGGGTAACTCTCATTCATTAAAATTTACAGCTGTGATTTTACGGCTGAATAACTAAGTGCAACGCCCTTTTTTTAACCTTTGACGACACTGACTTTAGTTTTTGGAACATTTCTTGCCTATTTTTTTTGTGCTGGTTTGCAAACTGGAAGTGACAAAAGCTGGAAAAAACATTCCAAAAACTTAAAGGGGAACTCCAGTGTTTTACATTTTCCCCTTAATTAACACACATTACAAAGTTATATAACTTTGTAATGTATGTTAATAAGCTATCTGGCCCCACCCCCACCTCTCCAAAGACGCAGACCGGAGGTGAGGAGGACACCGGGAGATTCAAGCAGCGATCGTCATCAGAGGGATGGTATATAAAATGTGTGTGTGTGTCTGTGTTTTTTTTTCCCCACGGCACTGGAGTTCTCCTTTAAAGTATATCTGTCATGATATATATATATATATATATATATATATATATTTATTTATTTTTTTTTTTTTAAGAAATCAACAGGACAACAGGGGTTGTGGTCACAAGCAGTTTTGCAATATACTTGCCTTTTTTTTTTTATTCTATATGTTTAAGCAAACATTATACATACAGCCAAAGTAGGCTCCACGCTCCCTACGTGCTGATATTAGATCTTTTCTCTGTTAAAAAAAAAAAGAGACCACACACAGGAAGTCCCAGTACTTTGTGCGTTCACACAAGGAAAGACACCTGACCATCATGCAGGTTGTATATCATCTGAGGGCATATAACTGAGGCTAATTCTATTATCAGCTCTGCAGCTTACCAGGAGACAATGCTCTTTGTTATGTAACAGTTCAGTCAGTATAATGTCACTGTGTGCTTACATAGGTTTTGGTGCTTTGTGAAAGGAGAGCCGACCATACAATGCGAGCACCCTCAGGATTCTCTGCTACTGAATGTGGAGTGGAATGTGGAATGCACAGTGAAGAATTAGAAATGGGATTTCCTGTGTTTAGTCTCTTTTTTTAAAAAAAGATGTAAGACTAAATATGGACCTGGAGGGAGTATGGAGTACAGTGTGACCATATGTATAATGCTGATTTAAACAGAAAACAATAAAACGCTTGCAAAACTACTTAACATAATGGATTAAAAAAAATGGACCAAACAGCTGAATTGGTCCAACATTCTCAGCTGTTTTTGCAGAATATGGATGATAAAACTGCGCACACAGCCCTCACCCTGAATCAGTAAGTAGCAGAAAGTCTCCAGTGCAAAAAGTAGAAAGAAAGTAAAATAACCCAATTCAAGAAGCATAACAAAAGTTAAAAAAAAATCATACAAACAACTCCTGAACAGACTGAAGCTTGTACCAAACCTGAGACTTCCCGGAATCCACCAACCCTATAGAGGCGATAGATACAGCGGGAATATCCAATCAGAGGATAAAATATGGGTCACCGGCTGAACAACATACAAATAGGCTGGAGCGGGCCCATCTACATTCAGATAAAGGAATCCTTCCTCCTCCCAGCATATCCCAGGCGACTAATCTCCAGCTCACAAAAATGCAGACGCAACCACAAATGCCAAATCCCGACAAAACTCAGGGTCATTATTGACAACCGCGCAAAGGCCAAGGCGGAATCCTTATTATTCCGATAGATTTAACCCTATAAAGCAGCGATCCCCAACCAGTGGCTCTTCAGCTGGGGCATAACTACAACTCCTACAATCCCCTGACAGCCAAAGCAAAGGCTATGAGGGGATGATGGGAATTATAGTGTTACAGCAGCTGACGCGTATGCGGCACAGTCTTTATATTTTACAACTTACTGTTTTGGTTTTTTTTTTGCTCTGTTTTGTTACGATGTTTTGACCCCTATGGTTTGTTTTTCCAGAGTTAGTTGTAGTTTTTACTGTTAGGCTCCTTGACATTTCTGGGTAAATTTCTGAATCCATAGGGTTTCTATTGGACATGGACACCCTTCAGGATTTTTTGAAGGGTGTCCTTGCAGGAAAATAGTTCTGGAAAATAGAAGACATGTTCAGAATTCCGGTCAGCTCCAGATGGAAATCCAGAATCTGCCTGTTATTCCAGGTGCAGTGCATGGCAGCACTTGCCCAGGTGCTGCCATGCACTGCACCTGGAATAACAGGCAGGGCACTAAGCTTAGATACACCCCATGTGGCCACATATCAGCTGCCCAGGGCACTAAGCTTAGATACACCCCCATGTGGCCACATATCAGCTGCCCGGGGCACTAAGCTTAGATACACCCCCATGTGGCCACATATCAGCTGCCCAGGGCACTAAGCTTAGATACACACCCATGTGGCCACATATCAGCTGCCCAGGGCACTAAGCTTAGGTACACCCCCATGTGGCCACATATCAGCTGCCCAGGGCACTAAGCTTAGATACACCCCCATGTGTCCACATATCAGCTGCCCGGGGCACTAAGCTTAGATACACCCCCATGTGTCCACATATCAGCTGCCCGGGGCACTAAGCTTAGATACACCCCCATGTGGCCACATATCAGCTGCCCGGGGCACTAAGCTTAGATACACCCCCATGTGTCCACATATCAGCTGCCCGGGGCACTAAGCTTAGATACACCCCCATGTGTCCACATATCAGCTGCCCGGGGCACTAAGCTTAGATACACCCCCATGTGGCCACATATCAGCTGCCCGGAGCACTAAGCTTAGATACACCCCCATGTGGCCACATATCAGCTGCCCGGGGCACTAAGCTTAGATACACCCCCATGTGTCCACATATCAGCTGCCTGGGGCACTAAGCTTAGATACACCCCCATGTGGCCACATATCAGCTGCCCGGGGCACTAAGCTTAGATACACCCCCATGTGGCCACATATCAGCTGCCCAGGGCACTAAGCTTAGATACACCCCCATGTATCCACATATCAGCTGCCCGGGGCACTAAGCTTAGATACACCCCCATGTGGCCACATATCAGCTGCCCGGGGCACTAAGCTTAGATACACCCCCATGTGGACACATATCAGCTGCCCATGGCACTAAGCTTAGATACACCCCCATGTGGCCACATATCAGCTGCCCGGGGCACTAAGCTTAGATACACCCCCATGTGGCCACATATCAGCTGCCCCGGGCACTAAGCTTAGATACACCCCCATGTGGCCACATATCAGCTGCCCAGGGCACTAAGCTTAGATACACCCCCATGTGGCCACATATCAGCTGCCCGGGGCACTAAGCTTAGATACACCCCCATGTGGCCACATATCAGCTGCCCAGGGCACTAAGCTTAGGTACACCCCCATGTGGCCACATATCAGCTGCCCAGGGCACTAAGCTTAGATACACCCCCATGTGTCCACATATCAGCTGCCCGGGGCACTAAGCTTAGATACACCCCCATGTGTCCACATATCAGCTGCCCGGGGCACTAAGCTTAGATACACCCCCATGTGGCCACATATCAGCTGCCCGGGGCACTAAGCTTAGATACACCCCCATGTGTCCACATATCAGCTGCCCGGGGCACTAAGCTTAGATACACCCCCATGTGTCCACATATCAGCTGCCCAGGGCACTAAGCTTAGATACACCCCCATGTGGCCACATATCAGCTGCCCGGAGCACTAAGCTTAGATACACCCCCATGTGGCCACATATCAGCTGCCCGGAGCACTAAGCTTAGATACACCCCCATGTGGCCACATATCAGCTGCCCGGGGCACTAAGCTTAGATACACCCCCATGTGTCCACATATCAGCTGCCCGGGGCACTAAGCTTAGATACACCCCCATGTGGCCACATATCAGCTGCCCGGGGCACTAAGCTTAGATACACCCCCATGTGGCCACATATTAGCTGCCCGGGGCACTAAGCTTAGATACACCCCCATGTGGCCACATATCAGCTGCCCGGGGCACTAAGCTTAGATACACCCCCATGTGTCCACATATCAGCTGCCTGGGGCACTAAGCTTAGATACACCCCCATGTGGCCACATATCAGCTGCCCGGGGCACTAAGCTTAGATACACCCCCATGTGGCCACATATCAGCTGCCCGGGGCACTAAGCTTAGATACACCCCCATTAGTCCCTATTTAAACTCACCTATTATTCCCATTAATAATTTCTGAACATCATAATGATAGTACCTTAGAGTTAATAAAGGTGAAGACCGACCATTAAACCATCGTTAATCATCTATTGTGATAGTGGAAAAATAATTATCGGCGGCAGAAGAGATAAATGTAAATGCCGCTCACAATGACATTCACACTCGGCCATTTCTGCCTCGCACACAGAAAATGCTAGAAAATAAATAAGACTATATTACGCATAAAGCAAGGAAGACGTTTGTGCAGACTTAAAGGTTTAAGATCACTGGACCAAGGAGGGAATTGCACTCGGTTATTGTCACGGAGGAAGATTAATGTTTTACGTCGTTCTACATTTGCATGACAAGGAAGGAGACAATAAACTTATATGAGGTCCACCGGGCGCCTTATAATAAGGAAGTCATCTTCCCATCTGGACAGTCAGAAAATCAGCTTGTATACTGGCAGAATGCATAAGTACCATAGTTATATACTGTACAGCTTACTCCGCAGCCCCCAGGATTTAGTGCAGTTCTGCATGGCGGCCACCACCTTGTCTTCGTCCATGGGATGAGATGAGCTGGAGCGTCGCTGCAGCTCATCTCGTCCATGGGATGAGATGAGCTGCAGCGACGCTCCTCAATACTCGGGAAGTTAATCACCTGCACATTACTTTGTACTAATTAGCAGCCAGTGAGTGTTACAGAGAAGCAGGCCATCCATCAGTGTGCAGGCCGGGCCCACGAGCCTCTGGACGTTTGCTCTACAAATCAGCACTAGTACTGCGGGGGAGAGGCTGAAGCGTTGATGTGCAATCCGCTGCCCATGTCCTCATAGCTGCAACTGCATAGAAACCCTTGTTATCAAGTCTGGCTGGAGACGGGGAAGGACGGAGGGGAAAGTTTTTATTCTTTGTCCGCTGATGCCGCCTCTTGCAAGGTAACCGCCCTAGGCACTGGCCCTGCACGGTCTAATGGCAAATGCAGCCTTGTCCGCTAGACATCAATGGTATGGAGTGTATTCTAAAAGATGGATGGCGTTCATTATTAGTTATGAATCCAAAACAGATTCATGCAAAACAGGTTGTGGCTCATGACCATGCGTAGTTTCTATGAAGAGGTAAGGGCCAATCTGGATGTAGTTATGTGGCTGATATATTTAGATTTTACAGATGCACTTGATATTGTAGCACGCAAAAGCCTTGTACTGATAGTACAGCTCAGGGACTAAGGACAATACACACCAGGAAAGGATTCGCTAAAAGGGACAGAAACAAAGAGAGACTGTAATTGTACGTAATAAAATTGTCTAAAATTAGCAGCAGAGACTAAAAGGAATTGTAACAGGAGCAGTGGAGACCACAAGGATCTGTACCGGGAGCAGTGGAGACCACAAGGATCTGTACCGGGAGCAGTGGAGACCACAAGGATCTGTACCGGGAGCAGTGGGGACCACAAGGATCTGTACCGGGAGCAGTGGAGACCACAAGGATCTGTACTGGGAGCAGTGGGGATCACAAGGATCTGTACCGGGAGCAGTGGGGACCACAAGGATCTGTACCGGGAGCAGTGGAGACCACAAGGATCTGTACCGGGAGCAGTGGGAACCACAAGGATCTGTACCGGGAGCAGTGGGGACCACAAGGATCTGTACCGGGAGCAGTGGAGACCACAAGGATCTGTACCGGGAGCAGTGGGAACCACAAGGATCTGTACCGGGAGCAGTGGAGACCACAAGGATCTGTACCGGGAGCAGTGGGGACCACAAGGATCTGTACCGGGAGCAGTGGGGACCACAAGGATCTGTACCGGGAGCAGTGGGGACCACAAGGATCTGTACCGGGAGCAGTGGGGACCACAAGGATCTGTACCGGGAGCAGTGGGGACCACAAGGATCTGTACCGGGAGCAGTGGGGACCACAAGGATCTGTACCGGGAGCAGTGGGGACCACAAGGATCTGTACCGGGAGCAGTGGAGACCACAAGGATCTGTACCGGGAGCAGTGGGGACCACAAGGATCTGTACCGGGAGCAGTGGGAACCACAAGGATCTGTACCGGGAGCAGTGGGGACCACAAGGATCTGTACCGGGAGCAGTGGAGACCACAAGGATCTGTACCGGGAGCAGTGGGAACCACAAGGATCTGTACCGGGAGCAGTAAGGACCACAAGGATCTGTACCGGGAGCAGTGGGGACCACAAGGATCTGTACCGGGAGCAGTGGGGACCACAAGGATCTGTACCGGGAGCAGTGGGGACCACAAGGATCTGTACCGGGAGCAGTGGGGACCACAAGGATCTGTACCGGGAGCAGTGGGGACCACAAGGATCTGTACCGGGAGCAGTGGGGACCACAAGGATCTGTACCGGGAGCAGTGGGGACCACAAGGATCTGTACCGGGAGCAGTGGAGACCACAAGGATCTGTACCGGGAGCAGTGGGGACCACAAGGATCTGTATCGGGAGCAGTGGGGACCACAAGGATCTGTACCGGGAGCAGTGGGGACCACAAGGATCTGTACCGGGAGCAGTGGGGACCACAAGGATCTGTACCGGGAGCAGTGGGGACCACAAGGATCTGTACCGGGAGCAGTGGAGACCACAAGGATCTGTACCGGAAGCAGTGGAGACCACAAGGATCTGTATCTGGAGCAGTGGAGACCACAAGGATCTGTATCTGGAGCAGTGGAGACCACAAGGATCTGTATCGGGAGCAGATAGACCACAAGGATCTGTAGCGGGAGCAGTGGGGACCACAAGGATCTGTAGCGGGAGCAGTGGGGACCACAAGGATCTGTACCGGAAGCAGTGGGGACCACAAGGATCTGTACCGGGAGCAGTGGGGACCACAAGGATCTGTACCGGAAGCAGTGGAGACCACAAGGATCTGTACCGGGAGCAGTGGAGACCACAAGGATCTGTACCGGGAGCAGTGGGGACCACAAGGATCTGTACCGGGAGCAGTGGAGACCACAAGGATCTGTACTGGGAGCAGATAGACCACAAGGATCTGTAATGGGAGCAGATAGACCACAAGGATCTGTAATGGGAGCAGATAGACCACAAGGATCTGTACCGGGAGCAGTGGGGACCACAAGGATCTGTACCGGGAGCAGTGGAGACCACAAGGATCTGTACTGGGAGCAGATAGACCACAAGGATCTGTAATGGGAGCAGATAGACCACAAGGATCTGTACCGGGAGCAGTGGGGACCACAAGGATCTGTACCGGGAGCAGTGGGGACCACAAGGATCTGTACCGGGAGCAGTGGGGACCACAAGGATCTGTACCGGGAGCAGTGGGGACCACAAGGATCTGTTCCGGGAGCAGTGGGGACCACAAGGATCTGTACCGGGAGCAGTGGGGACCACAAGGATCTGTACCGGGAGCAGTGGAGACCACAAGGATCTGTACCGGGAGCAGTGGGGACCACAAGGATCTGTATCGGGAGCAGTGGGGGACCACAAGGATCTGTACCGGGAGCAGTGGGGACCACAAGGATCTGTACCGGGAGCAGTGGGGACCACAAGGATCTGTACCGGGAGCAGTGGGGACCACAAGGATCTGTACCGGGAGCAGTGGAGACCACAAGGATCTGTACCGGAAGCAGTGGAGACCACAAGGATCTGTATCTGGAGCAGTGGAGACCACAAGGATCTGTATCTGGAGCAGTGGAGACCACAAGGATCTGTATCGGGAGCAGATAGACCACAAGGATCTGTAGCGGGAGCAGTGGGGACCACAAGGATCTGTAGCGGGAGCAGTGGGGACCACAAGGATCTGTACCGGAAGCAGTGGGGACCACAAGGATCTGTACCGGGAGCAGTGGGGACCACAAGGATCTGTACCGGAAGCAGTGGAGACCACAAGGATCTGTACCGGGAGCAGTGGAGACCACAAGGATCTGTACCGGGAGCAGTGGGGACCACAAGGATCTGTACCGGGAGCAGTGGAGACCACAAGGATCTGTACTGGGAGCAGATAGACCACAAGGATCTGTAATGGGAGCAGATAGACCACAAGGATCTGTAATGGGAGCAGATAGACCACAAGGATCTGTACCGGGAGCAGTGGGGACCACAAGGATCTGTACCGGGAGCAGTGGAGACCACAAGGATCTGTACTGGGAGCAGATAGACCACAAGGATCTGTAATGGGAGCAGATAGACCACAAGGATCTGTACCGGGAGCAGTGGGGACCACAAGGATCTGTACCGGGAGCAGTGAGGACCACAAGGATCTGTACTGGGAGCAGTGGGGATCACAAGGATCTGTACTGGGAGCAGTGGAGACCACAAGGATCTGTACTGGGAGCAGTGGAGACCACAAGGATCTGTACCGGGAGCAGTGGAGACCACAAGGATCTGTACCGGGAGCAGTGGGGACCACAAGGATCTGTACCGGGAGCAGTGGGGACCACAAGGATCTGTAATGGGAGCAGATAGACCACAAGGATCTGTACCGGGAGCAGTGGGGACCACAAGGATCTGTACCGGGAGCAGTGGAGACCACAAGGATCTGTACTGGGAGCAGTGGAGACCACAAGGATCTGTACCGGAAGCAGTGGAGACCACAAGGATCTGAACCGGGAGCAAGGATCAGTACAGAGATCAGCAGTGATCACAGATATCTGTGGATGAGATGGAAAGTGTTACGTTTTGCTGGTGATACGAGACTTTGCAGGATACTTATAACTGGGCTTAAATGTAAAATATGACAGAAATTCCTAGATAAACTAGAAGCATTGGCGAGAACATGGGGAATGAATTTTAATGCTGATAAATGTAAAGTAATTCAGCCGGGCTGCGGTAATCGTGTTATAGACATTACATAGAATAATATTGGGGATAACAGAATGAGAAAAGGGCCTGAGTATTCTGGTTATGAGCGAGCAAAGCAACACTACTCAATGTCAGGCAGCAGCTGCAGGAGCACAGGAGGCTTTATGGTGTATAGAAGGGATGAAGAACATCGTCCTCATGCCAGACCAGATCTCACATAGAAGAGGGAGTCCACATTGTGAAAAAGCGAGACATGCTGCAGCATATAGGATACCCATTAGGCTATGTTCACACAACGTATGTGTTGGAGAAATCACGGCCGTTGCAACAATGGCTGTGATTAATACAGCACACATGTTGTATGTGAAAGCCTAGAATCCTGTCCAGAGTGTATACACATGGTACATGGACATGTTAGTTTTCTGCGGCCGCTATTCATTGAACAGAGGCTGCAGAAAACCTGTCAGTGCTCACAATGCAGCGTGCGGCTCTAGCCGCACGCTCCATTGTGAGCAGTGGGGAATTGGAATGCAGGCACTCACTGATGCGCCCGCATCTGAATTTAGCGGCAGTAAAGATCGTCCAACCGGTACTTCAGTACCGTCCGGGATGATCTTTTCTGACACCGTCTGTTCCGTGACCTGGCCAGCCGGTCTCTTACACCATGTGAACATGGCCTTAGTATAGAACCAGCATCCTGACTAGTGAGACTGAGAGACTGTGCTGCGAGTTGAGAAGGAAGGTACAGTGGTGCCCTGGATTACGAGCATAATCCGTTCCGGGACCGTGCTTGTAATCTAAATCCACTCTTAAACCAAAGCAAATTTTCCCATAAGAAATCACTGATATGCAGACAATTGGTTCCACGCTCCAAAAATAATGATTTTTTTATTCTGAATAATATGTAGAACAGATGAAACAATGAGAAACAGCAGAATCTGTGATATTATAAGTTACTGTACAGTATAGCAATCAGCATGTGGAGTATAATGTATAGTAACTGTATAACCCTGATAACACAGCAGCTGGATATGTGATATATAAGTTACTGTACAGTATAGCAGCATGTGGTATATAATGTATAGTAACTGTATAACCCTGATAACACAGCAGCTGGATATGTGATATATAAGTTACTGTACAGTATAGCAGCATGTGGTGTATAATGTATAGTAACTGTATAACCCTGATAACACAGCAGCTGGATATGTGATATATAAGTTACTATACAGTATAGCAATCAGCATGTGCAGTATAATGTATAGTAAAATGTATAACCCTGATAACACAGCAGCTGGATATGTGATATATAAGTTACTGTACAGTATAGTAATCAGCATGTGGTATATAATGTATAGTAACTGCATAACCCTGATAACACAGCAGCTGGATATGTGATATATAAGTTACTGTACAGTATAGCAATCAGCATGTGGTATATAATGTATAGTAACTGTATAACCCTGATAACACTGCATCTGGATATGTGATATATAAGTTACTGTACAGTATAGCAGCATGTGGTATATAATGTATAGTAACTGCATAACCCTGATAACACAGCAGCTGGATATGTGATATATAAGTTACTGTACAGTATAGCAGCATGTGGTGTATAATGTATAGTAACTGTATAACCCTGATAACACAGCAGCTGGATATGTGATATATAAGCTACTATACAGTATAGCAATCAGCATGTGCAGTATAATGTATAGTAAGTGCATAACCCTGATAACACAGCAGCAGTTTGTAGATACATGATAGAACTGCAGATCTCCATAATGCAGTAGCGTAGTACACCATGCTAGAATAGAGAAGCAGGGCTGCTGTCAGAGGTCTGTGTGGTCACATGACAGCAATGGGGAAGGGGGTGTGTCCAGCATGGACCAATCAGGAAGTGAGAATCACAGAGCTGTGCAGGAGGACAGAGACAGAAATTTTTCTATACAGCAGTGTGTGTAGCTGAGTGTAAGTATAGGCACATTATAGTCACATTATATATAGCTGAGTGTGAGTGTAGGCACATTATAGTAGGAATAAAGAAGATGTGAAACACAAGGGCTGACAGAGACTGCAGGGAGTATGAAGGAATGAGCAGGGCAGATGTGGGCACATACATGCAGCGCTCTCTGTCCGGGGAGAGAGGGGTTACAGCTATGAGAAGATTACCTCCACAGTCCTGTCCCCTGATGTAAGCCCCAGCCTGAAGTGGATCTGCTATGATTTGGAAGGTGAGGGAGACCTTCTGGGTCAGAGTACATGGCTGTAGACCTCGCTATGCAGACCATGCCCCTCCCCCACTCCCCCTCCCACCCTGTACAGGGAGCTCTTACACCAAAGCAATGCTCTTACACAAAGTCACAATTTAAAAAAAAAACTTATCTTGTCTTGCAAGTTAGAGCCCTATTCCACCGGACGATTATCGTTCCCATAATCGTTAACGATTAATGCTCTCAAACGACCGCTATTGCGAAATACCTGAAAACGTTCACTCATTTCCATGGAACGATAATCGTTACTTATGATCGTATTCGCGATCTTTTTTTCTTTGCTATTTCCTCGCAATTGCGTCCGTATCTACTGCGAACGACCGAACAATGTCTTATTCAATGCGAACGATTTGCGAACGTTTTGCGAACGAGCAGCGATAAAAATAGGTCCAGGTCTTATAAAGCGATCAACGATTATCGTTTAGATTCTAACGATTTAACGATAATCTGAACGATAATCGTCCGGTGGAATAGGGCCCTAACTCTTAAACCAAGGTACCACTGTATTACATCTATAGGTGACTGCACCAGTGATCCATGTCTGTAAAAAGCAAAGTTACTAAATAGGTTAAAATAGTACTTTTACCTTTACCCCTAGTGAATCCCCCTTCCTCCAGCAGCGCCGGAAAAATTGGCCATAACAGCCTCTTTATTAATCTGCTTCAAATTACCAAATAACATTAAATAACAATAATACGCATCAGGTCTAGGGAGGTCCGGCCGAGCACCATCCAGCAGCACCAGTAACTATCACCCAGCCGCCCCGGGAGCTGACAAACTTGTCACTGCACCACCGTACTTCCACAATCACCACTAAAGAAGTGGGAGAGTACCATCCCTCTTACGGCCCCCCTCAGAGTAAGTGCACATTGACCTCCTTACTGCAGGCAGCCATGACAGTATATAAAACAAGCCCACACCCAGACACCAAATATCCTGCAATAAGGGCAGGCGGGAGGGCTGAACCTGGTCCGGCAGAAACTGAAGCTCTCCCTCTCCCCCCCTGACCTAAGAGGGGGGAGATCCCTATTACACAAAGAGATTTATCGGACATACTGTATATATTTGGAGCCAAAGCCAGGAACAGACTATAAACAGAGAACAGGTAATAAAGGAAAGACAGATTTCTCCTCTTCTCAAACTCTTTTCTGGCTTTAAAAAAAATCTGTTAGATAATCTGTTGATGTAATAGTGTCCTAACTGCCCCACACTTAGGGCCCTATTACACGGGACGATTAACGTGCGAAAAATCGTTAAATTGTTCGAATTTAAATGATAATCGTTCTGTGTAATTGCAGGCAACGATTAAAAAATCGTTCGTATCCCGTTGATCGTTGATTTAGATTTGAATCTACAATTATCATTAATCGTTCGCTGTAATTCCACATTCGTTCGCTCAAGTTTCGCATTTTTTCACTAGTCGTTCAGTGTAATTGCACATTGTTCATTGTTTTTCTGGGATCAGAAGGAATAAACGATCATAGTAACGATTGCAATAACGATTGTAACTAACGATTATCGTTCTGTGGAATATGGTGAGTGATTTCAGATTAACAAAAAATAATTTTGTTTGCGATTGTTAATCGTTAAAAATAGCTCCGTGTAATAGGACCCTTACTCCTTACGTAACCCCTTTAGACCTACACTCCCAGCTAACCTAGTCATGCTGGGTCTCCGCTAGGTCTGCGCCCCTGCTCCGTGCTCTTCCTATCATTTACCAAACCTTTCTCCCTCTCCTGATATGCTTATCTTTCCCTCCCATTGTTGACAGCTCGTTGTCCAGGTTACCAACCACCACTCTGCTCTAATAGCACTATTTTAAAAATATTTATCTTGAAGAGTCCTACAAGTATAAGTATATTGGCTGAGATGGAAATATTAAAGCAACCAATCCAGGTGCATCTGCAGGTGTTTTTTGGCATGAAATCTACAGGTTCATGGGATCTATCCTCTTTTCAAATCCATTCCTGGCTTTGGCTTCCAAAATCTGTCAGATAAATCTCTCTGTGGAAACGCACCCTTATTCAATGCGAACGTTTTGCGAATGAGCAACGATAAAAATAGGTCCAGGTCTTATAAAGCGATCAACGATTTCTCGTTCAGTCGTTAATCGTTAACTGCATTTCAACCGAACGATCATCGTTTAGATTCGAACAATTTAACGATAATCTGAACGATTCCGGTGGAATAGGGCCCTAAGTGGTAGTGTATTAGCCATCAGACGGGGTACGCTGGGAAAGGGTGTCACCTCCCTTATATCAATAACAGTACAGAAGGTTTGGGTAGAAGCCATTGTGGGTAGAAGCATCCAGATCTAAGGCTTGATGAAACATTACAAGTAACCGCAAGTGTTCTTCTCTGTTACTGTTTAAGAGACTGTAAGACTGTAACTATTATGCTTGAGTACCACTTAAAGTGACAGTAACTGACAAGAGTGTGTGGCGTCTGGCTCCTGCAGCATATTACTACAACTAAACCCTCCTGGATTCACTTATTTTTTCCCTTCTTCAT
Source organism: Dendropsophus ebraccatus (assembly GCF_027789765.1). NCBI lineage: Eukaryota > Metazoa > Chordata > Amphibia > Anura > Hylidae > Dendropsophus > Dendropsophus ebraccatus. Next base: position 10,435,042 of record NC_091462.1, on the reverse strand, counting down.
CAGTCCTGGTAAAAGCATCGGCTGACACAGACCAGCGAAGACCCATCTCATCTGTACAATCATCTAAGAATGAGAGAACCGAATATGAAGAGGCGTCATTCACTGTAGCAGCCGCTCCACGGCCCAGGGACCTCCATGATGTCAGTGCGGACATATAGGGAGGAGCCGCTTCTGGTATTGGCAGGACATCTGTCTATGAGAAGACAACGAGAAGCGCCCTGTCACCCCCTATTCCCAGGCTGCGGTGAGAATCCGCTGGTTTTCATTCCACTAGAATTTCACTTGGAACAATTACAAAGCCGTAAAGCTGACAGCGGGAATGATGCACGGGGCTCCCTCCTCAGTTATTTCTGGAGAAGATAATAAAACCCGAGCAGCCGCCATCTCTTCTCAAATATTGGTTTTAGGATTACACCTGTTAAAGGCGCAGAGGACAGAATGGAGGGGATGGCCATCAGGGAATCCATTTGGATTCATTGAGAATTTAGCAAATAATTAGAATTTGTTCAAATCATTTTTTTTTTTATTGTGTGTGATTTGTTTCATGATTTGCTGACCATGCGCCGTGTACCTAGCCTATGTGGTATGGGAAATGCTGTAAAAATACTCACCCTCTCCCCATCCCTGTGTCTGGTCAGGCTCTGTATTTACCTGTGTGGCTGTAGGGCTTTCCTCAGCAGCGCTCTAGTGACCAATGACTACTCGAGAGAGGTCACAGAAGGAAATGATGGGCATGGCCACAGGCAGGAGCAGGGAGCAGGTGAGTATGTTTGTTTACCTGGCAGAGGAGCATATACACCTGTCATTTCGAGAGGAGTCCCTGCTGTTCTACAGCAAGCAGTCATGCGCTTTGCACTGTGGTTTCTTGAATAGACTGATACTATGTGTAGGCTCTTAACTTCTTACACTTACTGGTTTGGCCTTCTGAAATGAACGTTTAGTGGGGACAGCTAATTCTTTAGTTCATTTACTCTTCTACTGGCAAAGAGGTGCCCCAACATTTCTGACCCAGGAGTCACATTGGAGCCAGCATTATCAGAGGTGTAAATTACAGGTCATGGAAAATATCAATGACGTATATAGAATTTTTCAGCACAATGCAATATAGTGGACGTATATAAAGATAATAAAAAATTATCCTAAGCATTGTGTCCCCAGCACCCAATCGTTTCTGCTTAGTTGTAGCACAACACAATAGCAGGAGATATATAGCACAATATACAGTGGCGGGTTAATGCTTGTCTGCACAGGGTTAAATCTACAAAACTGATAGAATGAGCGCCTAAGGCTGCGAGGCTGCGGTGTGACCAACACAACTCTGCATTATCCTGTCAGGAGACCCAGGATACTAGTACTGATCAGTCATAGGGACCTCAATGAGGAGCACAAATCTAAGGAGGATGGTAGTGATAGCAAGGAGAGGACTACTGATGATGGGGGTGATAGTGAGAAGATGACTACTAATGATGGGGGTGATGGTAAGGAAATGACTACTGATGATGATGGTGGTGATAGCGAGGGGGTGACTACTAATGATGGGGGTGATAGTGAGGAGGTGACTACTGATGGTGGTGATAGCGAGGAGATGACTACTGACGATGGTGATAGTGAGGAGATGACTACTGATGGTGGTGATAGCGAGGAGATGACTACTGATGATGGTGATAGCGAGGGGAGGACTACTGATGGTGGTGATAGCGAGGAGATGACTACTGATGATGGTGATAGCGAGGGGAGGACTACTGATGGTGGTGATAGCGAGGAGATGACTACTGATGGTGGTGATAGCGAGGGGAGGACTACTGATGGTGGTGATAGCGAGGAGATGACTACTGATGATGGTGATAGCGAGGGGAGGACTACTGATGGTGGTGATAGCGAGGAGATGACTACTGATGATGGGGGTGATGGTAAGGAAATGACTACTGATGATGATGGTGGTGATAGCGAGGAGGTGACTACTAATGATGGGGGTGATAGTGAGGAGGTGACTACTGATGGTGGTGATAGCGAGGAGATGACTACTGATGATGGTGATAGTGAGGAGATGACTACTGATGGTGGTGATAGCGAGGAGATGACTACTGATGGTGGTGATAGCGAGGAGATGACTACTGATGATGGTGGTGATAGCGAGGAGATGACTACTGATGGTGGTGATAGCGAGGAGATGACTACTGATGGTGGTGATAGCGAGGAGATGACTACTGATGGTGGTGATAGCGAGGAGATGACTACTGATGGTGGTGATAGCGAGGAGATGACTACTGATGGTGGTGATAGCGAGGAGATGACTACTGATGGTGGTGATAGCGAGGAGATGACTACTGATGGTGGTGATAGCGAGGAGATGACTACTGATGGTGGTGATAGCGAGGAGATGACTACTGATGATGGTGATAGCGAGGGGAGGACTACTGATGGTGGTGATAGCGAGGAGATGACTACTGATGATGGTGATAGCGAGGGGAGGACTACTGATGATGGTGATAGCGAGGGGAGGACTACTGATGGTGGTGATAGCGAGGAGATGACTACTGATGATGGTGGTGATAGCGAGGAGATGACTACTAATGATGGGGGTGATAGTGAGGAGATGACTACTGATGATGGTGGTGATAGTGAGGAGATGACTACTAATGATGGGGGTGATAGTGAGGAGATGACTACTGATGGTGGTGATAGCGAGGGGAGGACTACTGATGGTGGTGATAGCGAGGAGATGACTATTGATGATGGTGGTGATAGCGAGGAGATGACTACTGATGATGGTGGTGATAGCGAGGAGATGACTACTAATGATGGGGGTGATAGTGAGGAGATGACTACTAATGAAGCCTGGTAATAGTAATCATATGATGAAGCCTGGTAATGCTGATCACATGATGAAGCCTGTAAATAGTGATCACATGATGAATCCTGGTAATGCTGATCACATGATGAAGCCTGGTAATGCTGATCACATGATGAAGCCTGGTAATGCTGATCACATGATGAAGCCTGGTAATAGTAATCATATAATGAAGCCTGGTAATAGTAATCATATGATGAAGCCTGGTAATGCTGATCACATGATGAAGCCTGTAAATAGTGATCACATGATGAAGCCTGGCAATGCTGATCACATGAGGAAGTCTGGCAATGCTGATCACATGACGAAGCCTGGTAATAGTAATCATATAATGAAGCCCGGTAATGCTGATCACATGATGAAGCCTGGTAATAGTAATCATATGATGAAGCCTGGTAATGCTGATCACATGATGAAGCCTGTAAATAGTGATCACATGATGAAACCTGGCAATGCTGATCACATGAGGAAGTCTGGTAATGCTGATCACATGGTGAAGCCCAGGAGGTAGGCAAAAGACTCTAATCATGTAACAAGGAAATGGAACAAAACTGTGAGGAGGGTGGCATTGAAGAGATTACTACTGCTTGTGCTGATGATGGTGATAGTGAAGAGTTTATTACTAATGATGGTGGTTATAGTGATGGAAGTACAAGTAATGATGGTGGTAATAGTGACGGGAGTACTACAAGTAATGATGGTGATAGTGACAGGGTACTACAAGTAATGATGGTGATAGTGACGGGATTAATACTAGTAATGATGGTGATAGTGACGGGAGTACTACAAGTAATGATGGTTATAGTGACAGGAGTACTACAAGTAATGATGGTGGTTATAGTGACGGGAGTACTACAAGTAATGATGGTTATAGTGACAGGAGTAATACTAGTAATGATGGTGATAGTGACAGGGTACTACAAGTAATGATAGTGATAGTGACGGGAGTACTACAAGTAATGATGGTGATGGTGACGGGAGTAATACTAGTAAAGATGGTGATAATGACAGGAGTACTACAAGTGATGATGGTGGTGATAGTGACGGGAGTACTACAAGTGATGGTTATAGTGACGGGAGTAATACTAGTAATGATGGTGATAGTGACGGGGTACTACAAGTGATGATGGTGATAGTGACGGGAGTACTACAAGTGATGATGGTGATAGTGACAGGAGTAATACTATTAAAGATGGTGATAGTGACAGGAGTACTACAAGTGATGATGGTGGTGATAGTGACGGGAGTACTACAAGTAATGATGGTGATAGTGACGGGAGTACTACAAGTAATGATGGTGGTGATAGTGACCGGAGTACTACAAGTAATGATGATGGTGATAGTGACGGCAGTACTATAAGTAATGATGGTGGTAATAGTGACAGGAGTTTTACAAGTAATGATTGTGATAGTGATGGGAGTAATACTAGTAATGATGGTGGTGATAGTGATGGGAGTAATACAAGTAATGATGGGGGTGATAGTGACATGAGTAATACTAGTAATGATGGTGGTTATAGTGACGGGAGTACTACAAGTAATGATGGTTGTGATAGTGACGGGAGTACTACAAGTGATGATGATGATAGTGACGGGAGTACTACAAGTAATGATGGTGATAGTGACGGGAGTACTACAAGTAATGATGGTGGTGATAGTGACCGGAGTACTACAAGTAATGATGATGGTGATAGTGACGGCAGTACTATAAGTAATGATGGTGGTAATAGTGACAGGAGTTTTACAAGTAATGATTGTGATAGTGATGGGAGTAATACTAGTAATGATGGTGGTGATAGTGATGGGAGTAATACAAGTAATGATGGGGGTGATAGTGACATGAGTAATACTAGTAATGATGGTGGTTATAGTGACGGGAGTACTACAAGTAATGATGGTTGTGATAGTGACGGGAGTACTACAAGTGATGATGGTGATAGTGACGGGAGTACTACAAGTAATGATGGTGATAGTGACGGGAGTAATACAAGTAATGATGGTGATAGTGACGGGAGTAATACAAGTAATGATGGTGATAGTGACGGGAGTACTACAAGTAATGATGGTGATAGTGACGGGAGTAATACAAGTAATGATGGTGATAGTGACGGGAGTAATACTAGTAATGATGGTGATAGTGACGAGAGTACTACAAGTAATGATGGTGATAGTGACGGAGTACTACAAGTAATGATGGTTATAGTGACGGGAGCACTACAAGTAATGATGGTGATAGTGATGGGAGTACTACAAGTAATGATGACGGTAATAGTGACGAGAGTACTACAAGTAATGATGGTGATAGTGACGGGAGTACTACAAGTAATGATGACAGTAATAGTGACGGGAGTACTACAAGTAATGATGACGGTAATAGTGACGGGAGTACTACAAGTAATGATGACGGTAATAGTGACCAAGTAATGATATTAGTGATGACAGAGTGAGGTGATCACTACATAGATAATAGTATTTTGAGCAAATTTATAGCTGTTATTACTCCGCTACCATGACCCAATGTAATAATACTGAAAATCTATTATTGTTCATAAAAAGGCCAAAATGAAGTGGCCCGGGGCTCAGTTATCTGTCACACACGAGGGTTTGCTTTTTGGAAGAACGGTACCTGCACTTCTTGTTAATCCTTCCATCCATGCACATGACGGCCAATGGCTGTACGGCCTTGTCACCATCAGCAAAACCAAGCAGCCCTTGGTGGAGATGAGCAAAGTTTTCAGAAGTTTGGTTTCGGCAGGTTCACTGAACTTTAATGTTACATTCGGGTTTGTGCAAACCGAACCTTTTTTTTTTAATCAACTTTTTTTTTATTGAAGCTTTTCCAGAAAGAAAAATACTTTTTCTTATCCTCTTAACCCTTTCCTGCCCTGCCCCCCAAGTGGTGATAATGAGGATACAATTACTTATAACAGGGTCGGATAGAACTTTTGTTGGCATGGGTGAAGGACGAACACTGTTGTCTTTTAAAAGGGGTAGTGCGGAGGCCACACAAAAAGACAAATAAACACAGACACACACATAAAATACACTTACTATCCCACTGGTGATGATCGCCGAATTTCCCACCGGCCGCATCCCCGCTGTCTTTGGCCGCCGTCCTTGCTTCCGGGCAGAGGAAAGGATGCTGGTGTACATGTGCACCGGCAGACTTTTCACTGGTTGGAGCGTATCACATGGCTTCCAGCAAGCTCAGCCAATCAGGTGTGATGCACTCCAGACAATGAAAAGGCTGCTGGTGCGCATGGGGGGGGGGGGGGGGGGGGCAGTCCGCTTAATAACACACATTACAAAGTTATATAACTTTGTAATGTGTGTTAATTAAGTGGAAAAACAAAAACGCCACACTATCCCTTTAAGCTTGCAGTGCATTGTATCATGTAAACCTGCTGTAAGGTTATATAAGAAAATGAATCAGCGCACGATCCTGAACCTATTTAGAGTAAAAACAGAAAAAACCCTAAGGCTATGTTCACACTCTGTATATGTCCGGCCGCATATTTTCGCGGCCGGACATATACGCGGTAAATTTACGCTACTTGCGGCCGGCTACGTACGGATTGCGAACTTACTCCCAAAGTCTACTTACTCTTCCCGAGCGCCCTACGTATCGATCTGACAGCGGTCTTTTACTTGGAAATCTTCGCCTAGCCCCGGACACCCCACAGAACCTTTTGTATCGGCACAAAAAGCTGCGAAAATGAAAAAATCACCACTACGTACGGGACCGCATGTAACGCTACGGGAGTAAGTTCCGGCATTTTCGTACGCAAACAATGGTCTGGTTAATTTTTTACGCCGCTGCGTACGATCCGGGCGTAAGTTCATACGTAGTGTGAACTGTGCAGCCGTACTTCGTATACTTTCCATTGTACGCAAACTACGTAAGTCTCCGGCCGCTTATTCACGGAACGCGCTACGGCTGGAAACTTATGTAGTGTGAACATAGCCTAAAACTGCATTGAGAGTAAACATGGACTTAAAGTGGATTACATCGGTTTCCATGGTCGGATGACAGAGAAATTTCGGAAGACTGAAGCAGTTTTGGGTGTCATTCCCAATGCTGCCTTTTTATTCTGATCTGTTTCTATTTTCTCATTGCCCTTTTTAACTTATTTTTTTTTGGCAGTCATCTTGACGGTCATCTTGCCTGAGCTGATTTTAACAGCATTTAGTGACATGCTTTACAGCAAGCCCCATGGACATAGACGAGAATAGACCGGACCTGTCCCCTTGAGAACATTACTGAGCATATTCCGTAACTTGTGAAGAGGTCATTCCACAGGGAGCTGCTATTGTCTTATACTTGGACTATCGGTCTAATGGTGTCACCATTTTTTTTTTTTTTTTTTTCATTTTTCATCGGGACATGTCCAAATAGTAAATATTCCTTGTTGTCTTTACAATACCATTGTGCACTGGTTAAAGGGGACCAGCAGGTTTGTGCAGGTTTGGGCTGATATCCCCATGCAGCTGCCATGTTTGTGGCCTGGTCTTCTTCTTTCTCTAGGTCCCGCAGTTTTGGAGGTTTGATTGAGAGCAAATATGCAAATCTGCTATTCAGGAGCACTGGGGGCGTTCCTGTGCCCCACAGAGCTTTCCCTCAGAAGAGCTCCTGCACGGATGGGCTGTTATTCCTGCACATCAAACGCTTTGTATGCTCAATCCCAGTCTTGGTGTAACGGTGTGTGAGGCAATCCTGACCTTGGTCAGAGGGTCCATGGGTGAGCTTGGGGAGGAATTACTTAGTTTGTTCGGTCCCGGTCCCAGTCTTGTGGAAGGGTTTAATGGCAGATCACATATGCAGCCTAGCCCCCAGTGCGAGGGTCTGTAGGGCAGCCTGAAGGTGTCTTCTGTTCAGTCCCAGTCTTGGTATGAGGGTTTGTGAGGCAGCCCTGACCTTGGTAGGATGATCTGTGGGACAGCTTGGCAGGGTGGTCTGTTTGTTCAGTCCCAGTCTTGGTGTGAGGGTTTGTAAGGCAGCCCTGACCTCTGTGGGAGGGTCTGTGGGGTAGCTCGGGGGTGGTGCTTTATGTGTTTAGTCCAGATCTTGCTGTAAGCGTTTGTGAGTGGCAGATTACATATCCACCCCTGACCTTGTGGGGAGGATTTGTAGGGCAGCTTGGAGGTGGTCCTTGTGTTTAGTCCTGGTTTTGGTATGAGGGTTTGTGAAGCTGCCCGCACCTCGGTGGGAGGGTTTGTGGGTAGCTTGGTTGTAGGGCTTAATGTGTTTAGTCACACCGAAAAAAAAGGAGAGAAGGGAAACCCCTAAAAAACTATATCAGGACTAGATGGTATATTATAACATGTATATCACTTTATTAAATTATTCACAGAAAAAAACACATACAACATTAAAAACAAGACCTGGGGAGGCGGGGGACCAGATTTCTTTCTTAATGTGTTTAGTCTCTATCTTGGTGTAAGGTTTTGTAAGTGGCAGATATACGTATCCACCCCTGACCTCGGTGGAAGGTGCTGTTGGGGTAGCTCAAGGGTTGGGAGGTGGTTCCTTATGTGTTTAGTCCCGGTCTTGGTGAACGGTTTGTGAGCGGCAGATTACATATCCAGCCCTGACCTCGATGGGAGGGTCTTTGGGGCAGCTCAAAAGGGCGGAGGGTCTGTGGGGCAGCTCGGAGGGGTGGAGGGTCTGTGGGGCAGCTCGGAGGGGTGGAGGGTCTGTGGGGCAGCTCGGAGGGGTGGAGGGTCTGTGGGGCAGCTCGGAGGGGTGGAGGGTCTGTGGGGCAGCTCGGAGGGGTGGAGGGTCTGTGGGGCAGCTCGGAGGGGCGAAGGGTCTGTGGGGCAGCTCGGAGGGGCGGATGGTCTGTGTGTTTAGTCCTGGTCTTGGTGTATGGGTTTGTGAGTGGCAGATTACATATCTAGCCCTGACCTCGGTGGGAGGGTCTGTGGGGCAGCTCGGAGGGGCAGAGGGTCTGTGGGACATCTCGGAGGGGCGGTCTGTGTTTAATCTGGAGCTTTATTCACATGGGAACACTTTTGTCAGGATTCTTTACAGCTCTTTGCTGATAGCAGCATCATTGGCTCGGGGCCCACGACGTGCCTGGATATTAAGTGAGAATCTAATTAATCTGTAAGTGAATTATGGACTCATTGATATCCTGCTTGTTAATCAATTTAGCGGGGAGATCAGATAACCAAACAAATGCAAAGTAAGGAGCTCGATAAAAATTTAACAGCAGAGACAGAATCATCAGATCTGGATCAGTTTACATGGAAAGCGCCATTGCACAGTTAATGTGATTACGCGCGGGTGAAGGGTTCATTTTTAATTTCCATATTTATGAAATGCTTATTAGAAGCCGCTCCAGTCTGTGGCCACTCTGTACATTGGACTCATTGTTCTCCGGAGCTCAGTACCAATCTTTCCCTAACTCTGCCCTTGTTCCTTCTATAGATCAGTAACCTCTTGCGACAAAGGCAAATTTTAACTTTCTCTGGAGAAAACTGATGATTACGAGGGGTCAGAGCAGGAGGGTGACCCGCAATCTGCTCATTGTCAACTGGAGCGTCTGCGGCCAAGGAAGCCCAAAGTAGAGAATAATGGATTCAGATGAACACGTCCTACAAGAGAGTAGCGGTAGGAATACAGCTAGGCCTCCGTATCACTATAGCTGTGCGGGGACATCGACCATCATTTGGCCTTTGTCCAGGACAGAAGCAAATGGAGACTGTGGCTCCTAATGAACAGACATATTATTTAGCAAAGAACTTTTCCCTTGAGTTTAAAGTGAATGTACCATTAAAACTACTAGAATTTCTTTTTTGCAGTACCTGCTCTGCACCAGTGCGGGGATCCCAGTGACTGCCTGATTCCTGCACTCTGCACCATTTTCTGCTTGAGCACCTGCCTGGTTCAGAGCACTGAGGTCTGGTGCCCCCCAGTCTTCTCTGGGTGACACGCCATGCTTAATTCTAATGGAGAGACATCATTGAGGGGAGGGGCTATCGTGACCCTGGGGGGCAGCGGGCCTGCAACCAGTGCTCCGAACTGTGACAGTGCTAAAGTAGAAAATGGTGCAGGAACCGGGCAGTGTTTTGAAATATTGACTGTGCCGCTGCGATCCCCTCGCCGGCGGCAAGCAGGTACTGCAAACAAAAAATGACAATAGTTTTTATGGTACATTCGCTTTAATGCAATCATTCACCATACAAACTGTTATAGTTAAGAAGCAGAAATTATCACATTATCCTCAAGAAGAGGGCGGGATTATCGGATTCTCAGTATTCCCGGATGGACCTTGACACCATCATCCCTCCTTATATACTGTAAGCAACTTTTAATTGTCTCACCACAGAACCAGACAGAGGATTGGAGTATAGTGGATGATGTTTATGGATTATCTTCCTCCCACTATACCTTCTTAAGCATAACCCCCAACCTCTGCACCCACAGGAGCATTCCACACAGTGAGAGGGAGAAAGTGTTGGCTGAATTGCCAGCTAGAGTGTACAGCAGGAACAGGACCAGAAGCTGAAGGAAAGCATAAAAGACCAGGGAAAGTTAGTAAAATTTGAAAAAAACTATATATCCTTATTTATTAGACACTTGACAATAGGCTTTATCATTGGAAAACCACTTTAAGGGAGTTTGGATTGTACAGGTTAAGGGATCAATCAAGTCCACTTGATTTAAAAGTTTTTAACAGTACAAAATACCCCATAAACTTTTCAAATTAAAAAAAATTAACATAACAACTGACCGAAACTTTAAAGAAAGCTTAAAAATACACTGAGGAAAATGAGATCTTTATTAATGGACACTGAGGAAGAAGAACATTTTCTTACCTTTCTTTATTAATATGGTAATTAGTTGGTTCAGTGCACTGGAGGCGGGGCTACAGCAATGGGTGCACCAATCCACCGCCACTCTTCATGAATATTGGGGTGGCGCTCAGCAGTGATGTCACTTCATATACTGGATAATTATTCATAAAGAGGGGCGGGCAAATCCTTGCATCAAGTGCTGTAGCCCCGCCCCCAGTGCACTGAACCACCTAATTAACATACTAATAAAATACAGGATTTTAGGAAAGTGGCGCAAAGGAGGAAGGTAAGAAAACTAACGGTATCATTAGCGTCCCCAGCCGTGTCGGGCTCCCTTTAAAGTTCGCTTCACTACAGATTTAGTTGTGCAAGGTATTCTGCAACATCTGTAGAACGTCTTCCAGCTTCTCACGACTCGCACTGCGCTGTCCTCTTTGCTGTTTCGTACTTCAATAAAGAATCTGTAGAAAGAAAATAAACCAGAACTGGTGTCACTGTGTGAGGAAACGTCTGGACTATTAATATAAAAAAGGTTTTGTGTCCCACACAGGGAAAACTTTATGGGAAAAAAATAAAGGGCCCAGTGCTAGAATTGTGTTTATGTTTTTTTGCTGTTGTTTTTTAATGGTTATTTCACATAAAAAAAAATTAACAAAAAGCCCCATCTAGTCCACAATGGTAAGGCCCCTTAACACGTCTGTGGTTTTTCTATGGTCAGAAAACACTGATCAGGAGGCTTCAGGAAAACATCAGTGAAAAAAACACCACATACTCACCTGCGGCAGCGGTGTCCTCCTCCAGAACTTCCTTCGCTCTTTCTGTGCGAATACACAAGTGATGTGACGTGTGTGCTGCACCGATTGGGGGGGGGGGGGGTAAACGGCCTCTTGTGACCTGAGGTATAATGCCGCCTCTATCCACAATAGTAATTGACAGCAAATGACAACGAGCTCGGTCAATCACGGCGCTGCATTTAAAGGGCCAATGTCTAGACAGCTGATATGTGGCCACATGGGGGTGTATCTAAGCTTAGCGCCCTGGACCACCACATTTCCATCTAGAAAAAGATCTATTGGATAAGCCCTCTACAGACAGGCTGTAATAGCAGATCTGCCATGGCGCAGTAGAGATGTAATTGTGAGGAGGCAATCAGCCATGGCATCTAGATGGTTAAGTAGCTGGAATTAGAATGTGTCAGCATGGCTCCGAGCCCTCTCCATACCTTCTTACGTATATAAGATGTCTATAAGTGATTATAGTCCTTGTATTCTCTGTGGCAGAGGCAGCTGTGGCCGGACGTCTGGCTGGTAGCTATCACATGTGTATGGGCAGCTTCCTCCCTGGCAGCAATGGCAGCTATCACATGTGTATGGGCAGCTTCCTCCCTGGCAGCAGTGGCAGCTATCACATGTGTATGGGCAGCTTCCTCCCTGGCAGCAGTGGCAGCTATCACATGTGTATGGGCAGCTTCCTCCCTGGCAGCAATGGCAGCTATCACATGTGTATGGGCAGCTTCCTCCCTGGCAGCAGTGGCAGCTATCACATGTGTATGGGCAGCTTCCTCCCTGGCAGCACTGACAGCTATCACATGTGTATGGGCAGCTTCCTCCCTGGCAGCAATGACAGCTATCACATGTGTATGGGCAGCTTCCTCCCTGGCAGCAATGGCAGCTATCACATGTGTATGGGCAGCTTCCTCCCTGGCAGCAGTGGCAGCTATCACATGTGTATGGGCAGCTTCCTCCCTGGCAGCAATGACAGCTATCACATGTGTATGGGCAGCTTCCTCCCTGGCAGCAATGACAGCTATCACATGTGTATGGGCAGCTTCCTCCCTGGCAGCAATGGCAGCTATCACATGTGTATGGGCAGCTTCCTCCCTGGCAGCAATGACAGCTATCACATGTGTATGGGCAGCTTGTCTCCTGGCAGCAATGACAGCTATTACATGTGTATGGGCAGCTTCCTCCCTGACAGCAATGACAGCTATCACATGTGTATGGGCAGCTTCCTCCCTGGCAGCAGTGGCAGCTATCACATGTGTATGGGCAGCTTCCTCCCTGGCAGCAGTGGCAGCTATCACGTGTGTATGGGCAGCTTCCTCCCTGGCAGCAGTGGCAGCTATCACATGTGTATGGGCAGCTTCCTCCCTGGCAGCAGTGGCAGCTATCACATGTGTATGGGCAGCTTCCTCCCTGGCAGCAGTGGCAGCTATCACATGTGTATGGGCAGCTTCCTCCCTGGCAGCAGTGGCAGCTATCACATGTGTATGGGCAGCTTCCTCCCTGGCAGCAGTGGCAGCTATCACATGTGTATGGGCAGCTTCCTCCCTGGCAGCAATGGCAGCTATCACATGTGTATGGGCAGCTTCCTCCCTGGCAGCAGTGGCAGCTATCACATGTGTATGGGCAGCTTCCTCCCTGGCAGCAATGTCTCCTCGGTTCCTCTCCAGGTTTGCAGTGTTCCTGAGTCTTTAAAGCAATATTTTTAGATCCCAAACCTAAGCGTCCCAATATACAGCGATCTGGCATCCGGCACATGGCTCTTCCCCGGCAAGTGGCTGCGCTCTACAGGACTCACACTTGGTGGCATTGTCTGTGCCGCCTGGATACAAAGAACAATTTGCAGGGAAATACTTGGCCTTATAATACTCCATCGGCTTATCTGTGCGGAACATTGGGACCCTCGCTCCAGTCTCTGTATATAGCACACTGCATACACACGTGCTTCTCCATAGACTTGGTAACGTTGGTGTCCCCATTACTTATAGACCTATATACATTGAATTATCCCCATTAGTTTTATTATCAGTGGATTATAAGTCAGGATTTAGCCTCAGTGTCTCCTCACTCTTATAGGGAATCTTATTAAACTCGGCCCCATTTGCCGTCCGGTTTTGCCGGATTGTGCCGCTAAAATGAGGACTGATTAAAGCGGCAATACGATGTCTCACAAGTACATGGCGATATATAAAACTGCAACTGTTTAGGGGGTGAATGTTGGTGACGGCTGATACCAACCAAATCCTTCCCCCACCAGGGTCAGAGGTCACTCCTACAAGGCACTGGGGCAGGGAGCCCCATAGTACTAAGGTATCCTGTGTCAGTGGATGTGAAGCAGCATACATGTACTGACCCAGACTGATCACTTATATCACTGTAATGTGTGACTGACATCGGTCATACATGTAGTGTAGTATGTAATGGGTGACACTAGAGGAGCGGTCATACATGTAGTGTAGTATGTACTGGGTATCACTAGAGGAGAGGTCATACATGTAGTGTAGTATGTAATGGTATCACTAGAGGAGAGGTCATACATGTAGTGTAGTATGTAATGGTATCACTAGAGGAGAGGTCATATATGTAGTGTAGTATGTAATGGGTATAACTAGAGGAGCGGTCATACATGTAGTGTAGTATGTAATGGGTATCACTAGAGGACAGATCATACATGTAGTGTAGTATGTAATGGGTGACACTAGAGGAGCGGTCATACATGTAGTGTAGTATGTAATGGGTGACACTAGAGGAGCGGTCATACATGTAGTGTAGTATGTAATGGTATCACTAGAGGACTGATCATACATGTAGTGTAGTATGTAATGGGTATCACTAGAGGACAGATCATACATGTAGTGTAGTATGTAATGGGTGACACTAGAGGAGCGGTCATACATGTAGTGTAGTATGTAATGGGTATCACTAGAGGAGAGGTCATACATGTAGTGTAGTATGTAATGGGTATCACTAGAGGAGCGGTCATACATGCAGTGTAGTATGTAATGGGTGACACTAGAGGAGCAGTCATACATGTAGTGTAGTATGTAATGGGTGACACTAGAGGAGCGGTCATACATGTAGTGTAGTATGTAATGGGTGACACTAGAGGAGCGGTCATACATGTAGTGTAGTATGTAATGGTATCACTAGAGGAGCGGTCATACATGTAGTGTAGTATGTTATGGGTATCACTAGAGGAGCGGTCATACATGTAGTGTAGTATGTAATTGTATCACTAGAGGAGAGGTCATACATGTAGTGTAGTATGTAATGGGTATCACTAGAGGAGAGGTCATACATGTAGTGTAGTATGTAATGGGTGACACTAGAGGAGAGGTCATACATGTAGTGTAGTATGTAATGGGTGACACTAGAGGAGAGGTCATACATGTAGTGTAGTATGTAATGGTATCACTAGAGGAGCGGTCATACATGTAGTGTAGTATGTTTTGGGTATCACTAGAGGAGCGGTCATACATGTAGTGTAGTATGTAATGGGTGACACTAGAGGAGAGGTCATACATGTAGTGTAGTATGTAATGGGTGACACTAGAGGAGAGGTCATACATGTAGTGTAGTATGTAATGGGTGACACTAGAGGAGCGGTCATACATGTAGTGTAGTGTGTAATGGTATCACTAGAGGAGCGGTCATACATGTAGTGTAGTATGTAATGGTATCACTAGAGGAGAGGTCATACATGTAGTGTAGTATGTAATGGGTGACACTAGAGGAGCGGTCATACATGTAGTGTAGTATGTAATGGTATCACTAGAGGAGCGGTCATACATGTAGTGTAGTATGTAATGGGTGACACTAGAGGAGCGGTCATATATGTAGTGTAGTATGTAATGGTATCACTAGAGGAGCTGTCATACATGTAGTGTAGCATGTATTGGGTATCACTAGAGGAGCGGTCATACATGTAGTGTAGTATGTAATGGTATCACTAGAGGAGCTGTCATACATGTAGTGTAGCATGTATTGGGTATCACTAGAGGAGCGGTCATACATGTAGTGTAGTATGTATTGGGTGACACTAGAGGAGAGGTCATACATGTAGTGTAGTATGTACTGGGTATCACTAGAGGAGAGGTCATACATGTAGTGTAGTATGTAATGGGTATCACTAGAGGAGCGGTCATACATGTAGTGTAGTATGTAATGGGTGACACTAGAGGAGCGGTCATACATGTAGTGTAGTATGTAATGGGTATCACTAGAGGAGCGGTCATACATGTAGTGTAGTATGTAATGGGTGACACTAGAGGAGCAGTCATACATGTAGTGTAGTATGTAATGGGTGACACTAGAGGAGCAGTCATACATGTAGTGTAGTATGTAATGGTATCACTAGAGGAGAGGTCATACATGTAGTGTAGTATGTAATGGGTGACACTAGATGAGAGGTCATACATGTAGTGTAGTATGTAATGGGTGACACTAGATGAGAGGTCATACATGTAGTGTAGTATGTAATGGTATCACTAGAGGACTGATCATACATGTAGTGTAGTATGTAATGGTATCACTAGAGGAGCGGTCATACATGTAGTGTAGTATGTAATGGGTGACACTAGAGGAGCAGTCATACATGTAGTGTAGTATGTAATGGGTGACACTAGAGGAGCAGTCATACATGTAGTGTAGTATGTAATGGTATCACTAGAGGAGAGGTCATACATGTAGTGTAGTATGTAATGGGTGACACTAGATGAGAGGTCATACATGTAGTGTAGTATGTAATGGGTGACACTAGATGAGAGGTCATACATGTAGTGTAGTATGTAATGGTATCACTAGAGGAGAGGTCATACATGTAGTGTAGCATGTATTGGGTATCACTAGAGGAGAGGTCATATATGTAGTGTAGTATGTAATGGTATCACTAGAGGAGCGGTCATACATGTAGTGTAGTATGTAATGGTATCACCAGAGGAGCGGTCATACATGTAGTGTAGTATGTAATGGGTATCACTAGAGGAGAGGTCATACATGTAGTGTAGTATGTATGGGGTATCACTAGAGGAGAGGTCATACATGTAGTGTAGTATGTAATGGGTATCACTAGAGGAGAGGTCATACATGTAGTGTAGTATGTATTGGGTATCACTAGAGGACAGATCATACATGTAGTGTAGTATGTAATGGTATCACTAGAGGAGCCGTCATACATGTAGTGTAGTATGTATGGGGTATCACTAGAGGAGAGGTCATACATGTAGTGTAGTATGTAATGGGTATCACTAGAGGAGCGGTCATACATGTAGTGTAGTATGTAATGGGTATCACTAGAGGAGAGGTCATACATGTAGTGTAGTATGTAATGGGTGACACTAGAGGAGCGGTCATACATGTAGTGTAGTATGTAATGGTATCACTAGAGGAATGGTCATACACGTAGTGTAGTATGTAATGGGTATCACTAGAGGAGAGGTCATACATGTAGTGTAGCATGTATTAGGTATCACTAGAGGAGCGGTCGTACATGTAGTGTAGTATGTATTGGGTATCACTAGAGGAGAGGTCATACATGTAGTGTAGTATGTAATGGTATCACTAGAGGAGCGGTCATACATGTAGTGTAGTATGTAATGGGTATCACTAGAGGAGCGGTCATACATGTAGTGTAGTATGTAATGGGTGACAATAGAGGAGCGGTCATACATGTAGTGTAGTATGTAATGGGTGACACTAGAGGAGCGGTCATACATGTAGTGTAGTATGTAATGGTATCACTAGAGGAGCGGTCATACATGTAGTGTAGTATGTAATGGTATCACTAGAGGAGTGGTCATACATGTAGTGTAGTATGTAATGGGTATCACTAGAGGACAGATCATACATGTAGTGTAGTATGTAATGGTATCACTAGAGGAGAGGTCATACATGTAGTGTAGTATGTAATGGTATCACTAGAGGAGAGGTCATACATGTAGTGTAGTATGTAATAGTATCACTAGAGGAGCGGTCATACATGTAGTGTAGTATGTAATGGTATCACTAGAGGAGAGGTCATACATGTAGTGTAGTATGTAATGGTATCACTAGAGGAGAGGTCATACATGTAGTGTAGTATGTAATGGGTATCACTAGAGGAGAGGTCATACATGTAGTGTAGTATGTAATGGTATCACTAGAGGAGAGGTCATACATGTAGTGTAGTATTTAATGGTATCACTAGAGGAGCGGTCATACATGTAGTGTAGTATGTATTGGGTATCACTAGAGGAGCGGTCATACATGTAGTGTAGTATGTATTGGGTATCACTAGAGGAGCGGTCATACATGTAGTGTAGTATGTAATGGTATCACTAGAGGAGCGGTCATACATGTAGTGTAGTATGTAATGGTATCACTAGAGCAGCGGTCATACATGTAGTGTAGTATGTCATGGGTATAACTAGAGGAGCGGTCATACATGTAGTGTAGTATGTAATGGTGTCACTAGAGGAGCGGTCATACATGTAGTGTAGTATGTAATGGTATCACTAGAGGAGCTGTCATACATGTAGTGTAGTATGTAATGGGTGACACTAGAGGAGCGGTCATACATGTAGTGTAGTATGTATGGGGTATCACTAGAGGAGAGGTCATACATGTAGTGTAGTATGTAATGGTATCACTAGAGGAGCGGTCATACATGTAGTGTAGTATGTAATGGGTATCACTAGAGGAGCGGTCATACATGTAGTGTAGTATGTAATGGTATCACTAGAGGAGCGGTCATACATGTAGTGTAGTATGTAATGGTATCACTAGAGGAGCGGTCATACATGTAGTGTAGTATGTAATGGGTATCACTAGAGGACAGATCATACATGTAGTGTGGTATGTAATGGGTGACACTAGAGGAGCGGTCATACATGTAGTGTAGTATGTAATGGTATCACTAGAGGAGCGGTCATACATGTAGTGTAGTATGTATTGGGTATCGCTAGAGGAGCGGTCATACATGTAGTGTAGTATGTAATGGTATCACTAGAGGAGCGGTCATACATGTAGTGTAGTATATAATGGGTATCACTAGAGGAGCGGTCATACATGTAGTGTAGTATGTAATGGGTATCACTAGAGGAGCGGTCATACATGTAGTGTAGTATGTAATGGGTGACACTAGAGGAGCGGTCATACATGTAGTGTAGTATGTAATGGTATCACTAGAGGAGAGGTCATACATGTAGTGTAGTATGTAATGGTATCACTAGAGGAGCGGTCATACATGTAGTGTAGTATATAATGGGTATCACTAGAGGAGCCGTCATACATGTAGTGTAGTATGTAATGGTATCACTAGAGGAGAGGTCATTCATTTAGTGTAGCATGTATTGGGTATCACTAGAGGAGCGTCATACATGTAGTGTAGTATGTAATGGGTATAACTAGAGGAGCGGTCATACATGTAGTGTAGTATGTAATGGGTGACACTAGAGGAGCGGTCATACATGTAGTGTAGTGTGTAATGGGTGACACTAGAGGAGCGGTCATACATGTAGTGTAGTATGTAATGGTATCACTAGAGGAGCGGTCATACATGTAGTGTAGTTTGTAATGGTATCACTAGAGGAGAGGTCATACATGTAGTGTAGTATGTAATGGGTGACACTAGAGGAGCGGTCATACATGTAGTGTAGTATGTAATGGTATCACTAGAGGAGCGGTCATACATGTAGTGTAGTATGTAATGGTATCACTAGAGGAGCTGTCATACATGTAGTGTAGCATGTATTGGGTATCACTAGAGGAGCGGTCATACATGTAGTGTAGTATGTAATGGTATCACTAGAGGAGCGGTCATACATGTAGTGTAGTATGTAATGGTATCACTAGAGGAGCTGTCATACATGTAGTGTAGCATGTATTGGGTATCACTAGAGGAGCGGTCATACATGTAGTGTAGTATGTACTGGGTATCACTAGAGGAGAGGTCATACATGTAGTGTAGTATGTAATGGGTATCACTAGAGGAGAGGTCATACATGTAGTGTAGTATGTAATGGGTATCAATAGAGGAGCGGTCATACATGTAGTGTAGTATGTAATGGGTATCACTAGAGGAGCGGTCATACATGTAGTGTAGTATGTAATGGTATCACTAGAGGAGCGGTCATACATGTAGTGTAGTATGTAATGGGTGACACTAGAGGAGCGGTCATACATGTAGTGTAGTATGTAATGGGTGACACTAGAGGAGCGGTCATACATGTAGTGTAGTATGTAATGGGTGACACTAGAGGAGCAGTCATACATGTAGTGTAGTATGTAATGGGTGACACTAGATGAGAGGTCATACATGTAGTGTAGTATGTAATGGTATCACTAGAGGAGAGGTCATACATGTAGTGTAGTATGTAATGGGTATCACTAGAGGAGAGGTCATATATGTAGTGTAGTATGTAATGGTATCACTAGAGGAGCGGTCATACATGTAGTGTAGTATGTAATGGTATCACTAGAGGAGCGGTCATACACGTAGTGTAGTATGTAATGGTATCACTAGAGGAGCGGTCATACATGTAGTGTAGTATGTAATGGTATCACTAGAGGAGCGGTCATACATGTAGTGTAGCATGTATTGGGTATCACTAGAGGAGAGGTCATATATGTAGTGTAGTATGTAATGGTATCACTAGAGGAGCGGTCATACATGTAGTGTAGTATGTAATGGTATCACTAGAGGAGCGGTCATACACGTAGTGTAGTATGTAATGGTATCACTAGAGGAGCGGTCATACATGTAGTGTAGTATGTAATGGTATCACTAGAGGAGCGGTCATACATGTAGTGTAGTATGTAATGGGTATCACTAGAGGAGAGGTCATACATGTAGTGTAGTATGTATGGGGTATTACTAGAGGAGAGGTCATACATGTAGTGTAGTATGTAATGGGTATCACTAGAGGAGAGGTCATACATGTAGTGTAGTATGTAATGGGTATCACTAGAGGAGCGGTCATACATGTAGTGTAGTATGTAATGGTATCACTAGAGGAGCGGTCATACATGTAGTGTAGTATGTATTGGGTATTACTAGAGCTGTCATACATGTAGTGTAGTATGTAATGGTATCACTAGAGGAGAGGTCATACATGTAGTGTAGTATGTATTGGGTATCACTAGAGGAGCGGTCATACATTTAGTCTAGCATGTAATGGGTGACACTAGAGGAGCAGTCATACATGTAGTGTAGTATGTATTGGGTGACACTAGAGGAATGGTCATACATGTAGTGTAGTATGTAATGGGTATCACTAGAGGAGCGGTCATACATGTAGTGTAGTATGTATTGGGTATCACTAGAGGAGCGGTCATACATGTAGTGTAGCATGTATTGGGTGACACTAGAGGAGCGGTCATACATGTAGTGTAGTATGTATTGGTATCACTAGAGGAGAGGTCATACATGTAGTGTAGTATGTAATGGGTGACACTAGAGGAGAGGTCATACATGTAGTGTAGCATGTATTGGGTATTACTAGAGGAGCTGTCATACATGTAGTGTAGTATGTATTGGTATCACTAGAGGAGAGGTCATACATGTAGTGTAGTATGTAATGGGTGACACTAGAGGAGAGGTCATACATGTAGTGTAGCATGTATTGGGTATCACTAGAGGAGCGGTCATACATGTAGTGTAGTATGTAATGGTATCACCAGAGGAGCGGTCATACATGTAGTGTAGTATGTAATGGGTATCACTAGAGGAGAGGTCATACATGTAGTGTAGTATGTAATGGTATCACTAGAGGAGAGGTCATACATGTAGTGTAGTATGTAATGGGTATCACTAGAGGAGCGGTCATACATGTAGTGTAGTATGTATTGGGTATCACTAGAGGAGCGGTCATACATGTAGTGTAGTATGTAATGGGTGACACTAGAGGAGCGGTCATACATGTAGTGTAGTATGTAATTGTATCACTAGAGGAGAGGTCATACATGTAGTGTAGTATGTTATGGTATCACTAGAGGAGCGGTCATACATGTAGTGTAGTATGTATTGGGTGACACTAGAGGAACGCTCCTCATCTTTTGGTGAAATGATCTGTAACCAGACCCCGGTGGAGGAAGAGCTGCGATAAGTGACCGTGTAACATGAGCAAGAAGCCTCCAGAGATGGCGAGAGATAGGGATGGCGGCTGGAGGATGAGGTTGCGGCGTGGGTCGTAGAGCAGTAGGACACGGACCCGTCATTAGTCACGTTGGGAGTTGGAGGGGTCGCTCCTCTCGGGAGGTCACAGACAAATGATCCTGAGAGTTCTGTACGAGCAGCAGAAAATGCTTCATTATTGCAGAACTGATTTCCTCTCCATCTGCCGAGCAGCTTATTATGTGCAGAGGCTTAACGGGAATCTTCTATCGTCCTCAGCCGCTTCTCCTTCACCTTTGTACATTGGAAGAATGAGACAATCTCCTCAGAAAATGTTCCCTTCTGTCTAACTGCTCTGCTCATGCACTAAATAACACTCCTGCCACGCTGAGGTCAGCCTGCCGGATGATTGTCTGTGAATATTGTTCTGCAGGCGATAATGTTCCACAATCCCACCGCCAGACGCACCTTACAAACTTCTTTGAACTATGACGAGAGAGATTTCCTTCAATAGATAGAGAATTCTCTGTGCTCTCTCCACGTAGCTGTCAGTCAGATGTAGCAGAGCTGACTTTGTCGCCCAGCCGTTCTGTTTCGTCGTTTGGGAGGTGAATGTAGCGCATCCACCTGGCCGGTCCCATGGACGGCCACAGATCTCCGGCTCAGTCCTGTTATATAATGAATTCAGCTCTGTTCCATCTGTAGGTCTCCGTGTATTTCGTGCTCACTGATCCGTGACATGTGAAGAGAATTTCTTCCACGTTGTCACAGGACACCTGGCGAGCGTCTGTCAATAGCAGAATGAGACCCCTGGGTCACACCGTACATGGCCGAGCATACACATCACATAGACTGTAACATTATAATCCATAAGATACAATGTATATGACCACTCACTATTATACTACAATTATACTCCAGAACCGGAACTTTTAGAGGTTACAGAATTCAAAGCCTTAAAGGGATTGTTTACCAAATTTTTTTCTTTCAAATCAACTAGTGCCAGAAGGTTATATAGATTTGTAATTTACTTCTATTAAAAATCACTTGTCTTCCAGTACTAATCAGCTGCTGTATGTCCTGCAGGAAGTGGTGTATTTTCTCCAGCCTGACACAGCGCTCTCTGCTGCCACCTCTGTCCATGTCAGGAACTGTCCAGAGCAGTATACAATCCACATAGAAAACTTCTTCTGCTCTGGACAGTTCCTGACATGGACAGAGGTGGCAGCAGAGAGCACTGTTTCAGACTGGAAAGCATACTCCACTTCCTGCAGGACATACAGCAGCTGATAAGTACTGGAAGACTGGAGTTTTTTAACAGAAGTAAATTACAAATCTCTGGCACTCTCTGGCACCAGATGATTTAAAAGAAAACATTTTTGATGAACAATCCCTTGTATCCCAGGTAATGGAGAACGTTTGTCAATGCCCAATAAACTCCTATGGTCAGGACTCTTAGGGCCTGGTCCTCGGGGTAAGCAAGCACCAATTTGCTTGATTGGCGTTCACCTACACAGCCTACTAGACGATTCGATGATCGTGTGGTCCTTGCTTTAAAGGGGTATTCCAGCATACTTACCTCTCCATGCTACCTCAGTGTCCTCCTGCCTTGTTTCTGCATTCCCCACTGACTGCAGCTGACAATAAACTCGTCTCTGCAGTGACAGCCTGCCCAGCCAATCACTGACTGTGACACTGTCCCACCTCACTCAGTGATTAGCTAAATGGGCTGTCACTGCAGAGATGGTTTCGTCTGCGGTTAGTGAGGGGCCCAGAGACACAGCAGGAGGACACCAGGGGAGCATGGAGAGGTAAGTATAGCGTCTTCATTATTTTCCATATATCAGAGCACTCCTCTAATCAACCATTGGCCGTAAAGAAGTTGTTACATGGAACAATGATTTTTAAGCTTGTTGAAAGACAACGATCAGCTGACAAGTGAATGACTGCTCGCTCCTTGTCTGATTGTTGTATTTATTACACAGAGCGATATCTGCCCGATATGGAGAATAATGGCTTCATGTAACAGGACTCTGACTCCTCCTCCTCTTGTATCCAATTCCTCATATGATCAGGACTCCTCCTCTTGTATCCCCTCTTATCCCATATAGATTGTAAGCTCCTATGGTCAGGACTCCTCCTCCTCCTATTCTGTATAGATTGTCAGCTCCTATGGTCAGGACTCCCACCCCTCCTCTTATCCCATATAGATTGTCAGCTCCTATGGTCAGGACTCTTCCTCTTATCCCATATAGAATGTCAGCTCCTATGGTCAGGACTCCCACCCCTCCTCTTATCCCATATAGATTGTCAGCTCCTATGGTCAGGACTCCTCCTCTTATTCTGTATAGAGTGTCAGCTCCTATGGTCAGGACTCCTCCTCTTATCCCATATAGATTGTCAGCTCCTATGGTCAGGACTCCTCCTCTTATCCCATATAGAATGTCAGCTCCTATGGTCAGGACTCTTCCTCTTATCCCATATAGATTGTCAGCTCCTATGGTCAGGACTCTTCCTCTTATCCCATATAGATTGTCAGCTCCTATGGTCAGGACTCTTCCTCTTATCCCATATAGATTGTCAGCTCCTATGGTCAGGACTCTTCCTCTTATCCCATATAGATTGTCAGCTCCTATGGTCAGGACTCCCACCCCTCCTCTTATCCCATATAGATTGTCAGCTCCTATGGTCAGTACTCTTCCTCTTATCCCATATAGATTGTCAGCTCCTATGGTCAGGACTCCCACCCCTCCTCTTATCCCATATAGATTGTCAGCTCCTATGGTCAGGACTCTTCCTCTTATCCCATATAGATTGTCAGCTCCTATGGTCAGGACTCTTCCTCCTCTTATCCCATATAGATTGTCAGCTCCTATGGTCAGGACTCTTCCTCTTATCCCATATAGATTGTCAGCTCCTATGGTCAGGACTCTTCCTCTTATCCTGTATAGATTGTCAGCTCCTATGGTCAGGACTCCTCCTTTTATCCCATATAGATTGTCAGCTCCTATGGTCAGGACTCTTCCTCTTATCCCATATAGATTGTCAGCTCCTATGGTCAGGACTCCTCCTCTTATCCCATATAGATTGTCAGCTCCTATGGTCAGGACTCTTCCTATTATCCTGTATAGATTGTCAGCTCCTATGGTCAGGACTCCTCCTCTTATCCCATATAGATTGTCAGCTCCTATGGTCAGGACTCTTCCTCTTATTCTGTATAGAGTGTCAGCTCCTATGGTCAGGACTCTTCCTCCTCTTATCCCATATAGATTGTCAGCTCCTATGGTCAGGACTCTTCCTCCTCTTATCCCATATAGATTGTCAGCTCCTATGGTCAGGACTCTTCCTCTTATCCCATATAGATTGTCAGCTCCTATGGTCAGGACTCTTCCTCTTATCCCATATAGATTGTCAGCTCCTATGGTCAGGACTCTTCCTCTTATCCTGTATAGAATGTCAGCTCCTATGGTCAGGACTCCTCCTCTTATTCTGTATAGATTGTCAGCTCTTATGGTCAGGACTCTTCCTCCTCTTATTCTGTATAGATTGTCAGCTCCTATGGTCAGGACTCCCACCCCTCCTCTTATCCCATATAGATTGTCAGCTCCTATGGTCAGGACTCCTCCTCTTATTCTGTATAGATTGTCAGCTCCTATGGTCAGGACTCTTCCTCCTCTTATCCCATATAGATTGTCAGCTCTTATGGTCAGGACTCTTCCTCCTCTTATCCCATATAGATTGTCAGCTCTTATGGTCAGGACTCCTCCTCCTCTTATCCCATATAGATTGTCAGCTCCTATGGTCAGGACTCCTCCTCCTCTTATCCCATATAGATTGTCAGCTCTTATGGTCAGGACTCTTCCTCTTATCCTGTATAGATTGTCAGCTCCTATGGTCAGGACTCCTCCTCTTATCCCATATAGATTGTCAGCTCCTATGGTCAGGACTCCTCCTCTTATCCCATATAGATTGTCAGCTCCTATGGTCAGGACTCCTCCTCTTATCCCATATAGATTGTCAGCTCCTATGGTCAGGACTCCTCCTCTTATCCCATATAGAGTGTCAGCTCCTATGGTCAGGACTCTTCCTCTTATCCCATATAGATTGTCAGCTCCTATGGTCAGGACTCCTCCTCTTATCCCATATAGATTGTCAGCTCCTATGGTCAGGACTCTTCCTCCTCTTATCCCATATAGAGTGTTAGCTCCTATGGTCAGGACTCTTCCTCCTCTTATCCCATATAGATTGTCAGCTCCTATGGTCAGGACTCTTCCTCTTATCCCATATAGATTGTCAGCTCCTATGGTCAGGACTCTTCCTCCTCTTATCCCATATAGATTGTCAGCTCCTATGGTCAGGACTCTTCCTCTTATCCCATATAGATTGTCAGCTCCTATGGTCAGGACTCCTCCTCTTATCCCATATAGATTGTCAGCTCCTATGGTCAGGACTCCCACCCCTCCTCTTATCCCATATAGATTGTCAGCTCCTATGGTCAGGACTCTTCCTCTTATCCCATATAGATTGTCAGCTCCTATGGTCAGGACTCTTCCTCTTATCCCATATAGATTGTCAGCTCCTATGGTCAGGACTCCTCCTCTTATCCCATATAGATTGTCAGCTCCTATGGTCAGGACTCCTCCTCTTATCCCATATAGATTGTCAGCTCCTATGGTCAGGACTCTTCCTCCTCTTATCCCATATAGATTGTCAGCTCCTATGGTCAGGACTCTTCCTCTTATCCCATATAGATTGTCAGCTCCTATGGTCAGGACTCTTCCTCTTATCCTGTATAGATTGTCAGCTCCTATGGTCAGGACTCCTCCTTTTATCCCATATAGATTGTCAGCTCCTATGGTCAGGACTCTTCCTCTTATCCCATATAGATTGTCAGCTCCTATGGTCAGGACTCTTCCTCCTCTTATCCCATATAGATTGTCAGCTCCTATGGTCAGGACTCTTCCTCCTCTTATCCCATATAGATTGTCAGCTCCTATGGTCAGGACTCCTCCTCTTATTCTGTATAGATTGTCAGCTCCTATGGTCAGGACTCTTCCTCCTCTTATCCCATATAGATTGTCAGCTCCTATGGTCAGGACTCTTCCTCTTATCCCATATAGATTGTCAGCTCCTATGGTCAGGACTCTTCCTCTTATCCCATATAGATTGTCAGCTCCTATGGTCAGGACTCCTCCTCTTATCCCATATAGATTGTCAGCTCCTATGGTCAGGACTCTTCCTCTTATCCCATATAGATTGTCAGCTCCTATGGTCAGGACTCTTCCTCCTCTTATCCCATATAGATTGTCAGCTCTTATGGTCAGGACTCCTCCTCCTCTTATCCCATATAGATTGTCAGCTCCTATGGTCAGGACTCCTCCTCCTCTTATCCCATATAGATTGTCAGCTCTTATGGTCAGGACTCTTCCTCTTATCCTGTATAGATTGTCAGCTCCTATGGTCAGGACTCCCACCCCTCCTCTTATCCCATACAGATTGTCAGCTCCTATGGTCAGGACTCTTCCTCTTATCCTGTATAGATTGTCAGCTCCTATGGTCAGGACTCCTCCTCTTATTCTGTATAGAGTGTCAGCTCCTATGGTCAGGACTCCTCCTCTTATCCCATATAGATTGTCAGCTCCTATGGTCAGGACTCCTCCTCTTATCCCATATAGATTGTCAGCTCCTATGGTCAGGACTCTTCCTCCTCTTATCCCATATAGATTGTCAGCTCCTATGGTCAGGACTCCTCCTCCTCTTATCCCATATAGATTGTCAGCTCCTATGGTCAGGACTCCTCCTCTTATCCCATATAGATTGTCAGCTCCTATGGTCAGGACTCCTCCTCTTATCCCATATAGAGTGTCAGCTCCTATGGTCAGGACTCCTCCTCTTATCCCATATAGATTGTCAGCTCCTATGGTCAGGACTCTTCCTCCTCTTATCCCATATAGATTGTCAGCTCCTATGGTCAGGACTCTTCCTCTTATCCCATATAGATTGTAAGCTCCTATGGTCAGGACTCTTCCTCTTATCCCATATAGATTGTCAGCTCCTATGGTCAGGACTCCCACCCCTCCTCTCTTAGGGACTGTCGGCTCCTATGAGTAGATGTCCTTATTTGCAGGCTTAGTCCCTGGCGGCCGCCTGTCCCCGACTCTCCTGAATCTCCGGAACATCTTTGGTTTTGTGGTTATTTTCCTGGTGTCTATGACTTTGGCTGCAATCACTAGAATCTCATCTGTGTATAGATTTTCTGATTGAGTTTCATTGTGCGGGGAGCTGTGTGCGAATAACGACTTCTCATCCTTACATCAATTTTGCTGTTTAATTGTCTTGATCAAATGAGTCAAAACAACAGTTAAATCTCCAGGGTGGAAGGTGTCAGCTGAGGAAATGGTCGGAGTGCGGAGGAGCCATGAGCTGCAGGTGTGCCTGATGGACTACAAATCCCAGCAAGTCTACAAACACCCAAACTGGCCCTTTCTGTGGATGGAATGAAATTCCTCATTCTGAAATCGCGGCCTCCTGATGTTTAAGGGTCTGAGACCCCTCGCGGATGGCGTGACGGCTTTATTGGAAGTCTCCAGCAGCTTCTGTCACTCTCAGTGATTAATGGACGAGGATCTGCGTCTCCCATGCTGAGTGCACTATAAGGGAATGGGAGGATCTCATCTTCCTACGAGCGATTGATGTGACCCCCTTGAAGGTCCTGGAGTTTCTACGCCGCTGACCTGAATATCTACCTCCTTCTTTACCGTGAAAAGAAAGATTCTTTCTCAACAAAAAACAGCCAAAAAATTTCACCAAAAAAATTCTTCAAATCGGGCTTGTTGGTTGATGCCACGCTACTGCGCATGTCAGTGTGCGCCATCTCCAGAACGCATCAGGATGGAGGAGAGTTCAGGCCATACAGGACCGGGTCTGATCATTCTCTTCTTTCTCGGTCAACATTTTCTTGGCCGGGGTAAAGAGGTCCGACCGTCCGTAATGTGCCGCCAGTCCCACCCTATTCCTGACCCGCTGCAATATAGCGTCATATACTATATATATTTCTTTTCAGTCTGACACAGCGCTCTCTGCTGCCACCTCTGTCCATGTCAGGAACTGTCCAGAGCAGCAGGAAATCCCCATAGAAAACCTCTCCTGCTCTGGACAGTTCCTGACATGGACAGAGGTGGCAGCCAGTGGCGGTCTTTGGCACCAAGCACCCCAAGCGATCGCTTGGGGCCCCCAACATCCAGGGGGGCCCCCACGCCCTGCTCTTGTGCTCAAGACCGCTGGACAGGGCCGCTGCCCCGCTCGCTGCTGCCATCTGAACTGTAACTATGAGCACTCGTAATGAGCGCTCATAGTTACATGCAGCAGCACTGACAGGGCGGGAGACATTGGCTCCCTTCCTGTCTGTCACTCTTGTGGCCGCAGGAAGGGTTTTCCCTGTGGTCACAAGTGGCAGCTTTGTCCTTGTGGTGCCGGCGCTGCAGTGACATCACTAGAGCATCGGCGCCAGGACAAGGGGAGTGCGGCCTCTTGTGATCGCAGGGAAAACCCTTTCTGCGGCCACAAGAGTGAAGAGAAGAGGAGACGCCCGGACCCAGGTGAGTATAAGTGTTTGTTTTATTGTGTTATATACTATATGGGAGGGGAGCACACAGGGGTCTGTTTAACTGGGGGAGCGCACATCGGGGGTCTATATAAATGGGGGGAGCACACAGAGGGGCTATATAACAGGGGGAGCACACAGGGGGGCTATAGACTACTGGGGCTTCACAGAGGCGTCTATATACTACTGTAGGCAGCACACAGGGGGTCTATATACTACTTGGGGCAGCATAATGGGGTCTATATACAACTTGGAGAGCACACAGGAGGTCTATATCCAAGTGGGGGAGCAAACAGGGGGGCTATATACTACTGGGGTAGCACACAGGGGTCTATATAATACTGGTGGGGCACACAGTGGGTATATATACTACTGGGGGAACATACAGGGGGTCTATATACTACTTGTGAGGCAAACAGGTGGTCTATATATAACTGGGGGAGCACACAGAGGTCTGTATACTACTGGGGCAGCACACAAGGGGTCTATATAATACTGGTGGGGCACACAGGGGGTCTATATACTAATGGGGGAACCACACAGGGGGTTTATATACTACTGGAGGAGCACACAGGGGTCTATATCCAAGTGGGGGAGCACACAGGAGGTATATATCCAAGTAAGGGAGCACACAGGGGGGCTAAATACCCCCGAGGGAGCACACAGGGGTCCTATATACTTGTGGGGGAGCACACCGGGGGTATATACAACTGGGGGCAGTACACAGGAGGTCTATATACAACTGGGGCAGCACACAGGAGGTCTATATACTTCTGGGGGAGCACACGGGGGGGGCTATATATAACTGGGGGAACACACAGGGGTCTATATACTACTGGGGGATGCAAACAAGGGGTATATACTACTGGGGGCAGGACACAAGGGGTATATACTATTGGGGCAGCACACAAGGAGTATATATTACCGGCGGTAGCGCACAAGGGGTATATACTACTGGGGGCAACACACAGCGGTCTATTGTTTTGGAACACGTGTCGAGGGGGGGGCCCCAGACATAACTTCGCTTGGGGCCCCAGAAATGCCAAGACCGCCCCTGGTGGCAGCAGAGAGCACTGTGTCAGACTAAAAAGAAATAACTTTTCCTGCAGGACATACAGCAGCTGATAAGTACTGGAAGACTTGAGATTTTTAAATAGAAGTAAATTACAAATCTGTATAACTTTCTGAAAGCAGTTGATATGAAAGAAAAAGATTTTCAGTGTTATAAATACGTCCACTAGGTGTCTCCCTTCCTGCTAAACTGTGGTCCGTGCTCCCACTGTGTCCAAGGATCTTCCCAGTTTGGCTGCCAGTGGGTGATACCTGGAGGGATGCATGCAGGTGCACGGTCACCGATGTAAGAGCCCATCAGAACCTGCGACTACGAGAACGGTAGATGCCAGGGGGCCCTGGTACAGAAGATTATCCATCCCTGGACTTGAAGTTTGTAGAATGTGTTGTAGATCATATCCTTGCAGACTGTCTGGAACCAGTGATTATACCTGAACGGCAGGCTCAGGGGCCTTCGAGGGAAAAACTTCTCCTTTTAGCTTAACCTTTCCAGATGAGAAAACTCGCTGTCACATTGAGTTCAAAGGTAATATTATTAATATATCCTGGACCCATCTGCCTTGTCTCTCGCTGTCTATACCGTACACAAAAGGACAACTACAAACTACAACTAAATACTAATAGCAGGAGGTGAGCTGGCAGACATAACAGGGCTGGACTACAGGCTGCTCTCATTGAGTGAGATATGTGACCAAAGCATCTTACTTCCATACATGTGACCACTGGTTGTAGCAAAGACACAGAAGAAAAGGTAACCCTTGCAGTGCAGTGTATGATTGAGCGTGGCAAGAAAATCACACAGTTCATGCAGTGCTTAGTAAGGTATTGCTCAGCCACACTACAACGTTACGGTGGAATACACGTACCAGGACACTGCGTTTGCCTTCTTACCTTTAGATGTCTTGGTGCTCGGTGATAAGAGGATAAAAGTTCCCTGAGACCGTCTTGTGCGAGTGACTGCGAGCAGCTGCAGAAATAAGGAGGAATGGGGAAGATAAGGCTCTGTCACCATGAGGGGGCGCTAAGGAGGTGGGAAGATATATCTAACAGTTCCACTGTTTACCTTGTGGGGGCAACTGCTTACTGGGGGCACCTCTTTACCTATTGCTTACTGGGGGCACCTCTATACCTAGTGCTTACTGGGGGCACCTCTATACCTAGTGCTTACTGGTAGCACCTCTCTACCTAGTGCTTACTGGGGGCACCTCTATACCTAGTGCTTACTGGGGGCACCTCTATACCTAGTGCTTACTGGGGGCACCTCTCTACCTAGTGCTTACTGGGGGCACCTCTATACCTAGTGCTTACTGGGGGCACCTCTGTACCTAGTGCTTACTGGGGGCACCTCTCTACCTAGTGCTTACTGGGGGCACCTCTCTACCTAGTGCTTACTGGGGGCACCTCTCTACCTAGTGCTTACTGGGGGCACCTCTATACCTAGTGCTTACTGGGGGCACCTCTCTACCTAGTGCTTACTGGGGGCACCTCTCTACCTAGTGCTTACTGGGGGCACCTCTATACCTAGTGCTTACTGGGGGCACCTCTATACCTAGTGCTTACTGGGGGCACCTCTCTACCTAGTGCTTACTGGGGGCACCTCTCTACCTAGTGCTTACTGGGGGCACCTCTATACCTAGTGCTTACTGGGGGCACCTCTATACCTAGTGCTTACTGGGGGCACCTCTCTACCTAGTGCTTACTGGGGGCACCTCTCTACCTAGTGCTTACTGGGGGCACCTCTATACCTAGTGCTTACTGGGGGCACCTCTCTACCTAGTGCTTACTGGGGGCACCTCTCTACCTAGTGCTTACTGGGGGCACCTCTATACCTAGTGCTTACTGGGGGCACCTCTCTACCTAGTGCTTACTGGGGGCACCTCTCTACCTAGTGCTTACTGGGGGCACCTCTATACCTAGTGCTTACTGGGGGCACCTCTATACCTAGTGCTTACTGGGGGCACCTCTCTACCTAGTGCTTACTGGGGGCACCTCTCTACCTAGTGCTTACTGGGGGCACCTCTATACCTAGTGCTTACTGGGGGCACCTCTATACCTAGTGCTTACTGGGGGCACCTCTCTACCTAGTGCTTACTGGGGGCACCTCTCTACCTAGTGCTTACTGGGGGCACCTCTCTACCTAGTGCTTACTGGGGGCACCTCTCTACCTAGTGCTTACTGGGGGCACCTCTCTACCTAGTGCTTACTGGGGGCACCTCTATACCTAGTGCTTACTGGGGGCACCTCTCTACCTAGTGCTTACTGGGGGCACCTCTCTACCTAGTGCTTACTGGGGGCACCTCTATACCTAGTGCTTACTGGGGGCACCTCTATACCTAGTGCTTACTGGGGGCACCTCTCTACCTAGTGCTTACTGGGGGCACCTCTCTACCTAGTGCTTACTGGGGGCACCTCTATACCTAGTGCTTACTGGGGGCACCTCTATACCTAGTGCTTACTGGGGGCACCTCTCTACCTAGTGCTTACTGGGGGCACCTCTCTACCTAGTGCTTACTGGGGGCACCTCTATACCTAGTGCTTACTGGGGGCACCTCTCTACCTAGTGCTTACTGGGGGCACCTCTCTACCTAGTGCTTACTGGGGGCACCTCTCTACCTAGTGCCTACTGGGGGCACCTCTCTACCTAGTGCTTACTGGGGGCACCTCTCTACCTAGTGCCTACTGGGGGCACCTCTCTACCTAGTGCTTACTGGGGGCACCTCTCTACCTAGTGCTTACTGGGGGCACCTCTCTACCTAGTGCTTACTGGGGGCACCTCTATACCTAGTGCTTACTGGGGGCACCTCTATACCTAGTGCTTACTGGGGGCACCTCTCTACCTAGTGCTTACTGGGGGCACCTCTATACCTAGTGCTTACTGGGGGCACCTCTATACCTAGTGCTTACTGGGGGCACCTCTCTACCTAGTGCTTACTGGGAGGGGCAATTATCTACCTAGTGGACAATTACTTATTGGGGGGCAACAATCTATTTAGTGGTGACTATTTATCAGGTTGGCAACTATCTAGTAGTAGTAACAACTCTATACATAAAGTCACACAGCAGAGCCCAGACTACACTCACACAGCAGAGCCCAGACTACACTCACACAGCAGAGCCCAGGCTACACTCACACAGCAGAGCCCAGGCTACACTCACACAGCAGAGCCCAGACTACACTCACACAGCAGAGCCCAGACTACACTCACACAGCAGAGCCCAGACTACACTCACACAGCAGAGCCCAGGCTACACTCACACAGCAGAGCCCAGGCTACACTCACACAGCAGAGCCCAGACTACACTCACACAGCAGAGCCCAGACTACACTCACACAGCAGAGCCCAGACTACACTCACACAGCAGAGCCCAGACTACACTCACACAGCAGAGCCCAGACAACACTCACACAGCAGAGCCCAGACTACACTCACACAGCAGAGCCCAGACTACACTCACACAGCAGAGCCCAGACTACACTCACACAGCAGAGCCCAGACTACACTGACACAGCAGAGCCCAGGCTACACTCACACAGCAGAGGCCAGGCTACACTCACACAGCAGAGCCCAGACTACACTCACACAGCAGAGCCCAGACTACACTCACACAGCAGAGCCCAGACAACACTCACACAGCAGAGCCCAGACTACACTCACACAGCAGAGCCCAGACTACACTCACACAGCAGAGCCCAGACTACACTCACACAGCAGAGCCCAGACTACACTCACATAGCAGAGCCCAGACTACACTCACACAGCAGAGCCCAGACTACATTCACACAGCAGAGCCTACACTACACTCACACATCAGAGCCCAGAATACACTCACACAGCAGAGCCCAAACTACACTCACAGAGCAGAGTCCAGACTACACTCACACA
Source organism: Dendropsophus ebraccatus (assembly GCF_027789765.1). NCBI lineage: Eukaryota > Metazoa > Chordata > Amphibia > Anura > Hylidae > Dendropsophus > Dendropsophus ebraccatus. The sequence goes on along the minus strand of NC_091462.1, from coordinate 10,400,961 downwards.
GCAGAGCCCAGACAACACTCACACAGCAGAGCCCAGACTACACTGACACAGCAGAGCCCAGACTACACTCACACAGCAGAGCCCAGACTACACTCACACATCAGAGCCCAGAATACACTCACACAGCAGAGCCCAGACTACACTCACACAGCAGAGCCCAGACTACACTCACAGAGCAGAGCCCAGACTACACTCACACAGCAGAGCCCAGACTACACTCACACAGCAGAGCCCAGACTACACTTACACAGCAGAGCCCAGACTACACTCACACAGCAGAGCCCAGACTACACTCACACAGCAGAGCCCAGACAACACTCACACAGCAGAGCCCAGACTACACTCACACAGCAGAGCCCAGACTACACTCACACAGCAGAGCCCAGACTACACTCACACAGCAGAGCCCAGACTACACTCACACAGCAGAGCCCAGACTACACTCACATAGCAGAGCCTACACTACACTCACACATCAGAGCCCAAACTACACTCACAGAGCAGAGTCCAGACTACACTCACACAGCAGAGCCCAGACTACACTCACAGAGCAGAGTCCAGACTACACTCACACAGCAGAGCCCAGACAACACTCACACAGCAGAGCCCAGACTACACTGACACAGCAGAGCCCAGACTACACTCACACATCAGAGCCCAGAATACACTCACACAGCAGAGCCCAGACTACACTCACACATCAGAGCCTACACTACACTCACAGAGCAGAGCCCAGACTACACTCATGCAGCAGAGCCCAGACTACACTCACGCAGCAGAGCCCAGACTACACTGACACAGCAGAGCCCAGGCTACACTCACACAGCAGAGCCCAGACTACACTCACACAACAGAGCCCAGGCTACACTCACACAGCAGAGCCCAGACTACACTCACACATCAGAGCCCAGACTACACTCACACAGCAGAGCCCAGACTACACTTACACAGCAGAGCCCAGACTACACTCACACAGCAGAGCCCAGACTACACTGACACAGCAGAGCCCAGACTACACTCACACAGCAGAGCCCAGACTACACTCACACAGCAGAGCCCGGACTACACTCACACAGCAGAGCCCGGACTACACTCACGCAGCAGAGCCCAGACTACACTCACGCAGCAGAACCCAGACTACACTCACGCAGCAGAGCCCAGACTACACTCACGCAGCAGAGCCCAGACTACACTCACACAGCAGAGCCCAGACTACACTCACACAGCAGAGCCCAGACTACACTCACACAGCAGAGCCCGGACTACACTCACACAGCAGAGCCCGGACTACACTCACACAGCAGAGCCCGGACTACACTCACACAGCAGAGCCCAGACTACACTCACACAGCAGAGCCCAGACTACACTGACACAGCAGAGCCTACACTACACTCACACAGCAGAGCCCAGACTACACTCACACAGCAGAGCCCAGACTACACTCACAAAGCAGAGCCCAGACTACACTCACATAGCAGAGCCTACACTACACTCACACAGCAGAGCCCAGACTACACTCACACAGCAGAGCCCAGACAACACTCACACAGCAGAGCCCAGACTACACTCACACAGCAGAGCCCAGACTACACTCACACAGCAGAGCCCAGACTACACTCACACAGCAGAGCCCAGACTACACTCACATAGCAGAGCCTACACTACACTCACAGAGCAGAGCCCAGACTACACTCACACAGCAGAGCCCAGACTACACTCACACAGCAGAGCCCAGACTACACTCACACAGCAGAGCCCAGACTACACTCACATAGCAGAGCCCGGACTACACTCACAGAGCAGAGTCCGGACTACACTCACACAGCAGAGCCCAGAATACAATCACACAGCAGAGCCCAAACTACACTCACAGAGCAGAGTCCAGACTACACTCACACAGCAGAGCCCAGACTACACTCACACAGCAGAGCCCAGACAACACTCAAACAGCAGAGCCCAGACTACACTCACACAGCAGAGCCCAGACAACACTCACACAGCAGAGCCCAGACTACACTCACACAGCAGAGCCCAGACTACACTCACACATCAGAGCCCAGACTACACTCACGCAGCAGAGCCCAGACTACACTCACGCAGCAGAACCCAGAGTACACTCACGCAGCAGAGCCCAGACTACACTCACGCAGCAGAGCCCAGACTACACTCACACAGCAGAGCCCGGACTACACTCACACAGCAGAGCCCGGACTACACTCACATAGCAGAGCCTACACTACACTCACAGAGCAGAGCCCAGACTACAGTCACACAGCAGAGCCCAGACTACACTCACATAGCAGAGCCTACACTACACTCACACAGCAGAGCCCAGACTACACTCACACAGCAGAGCCCAGACTACACTCACACAGCAGAGCCCAGACTACACTCACACAGCAGAGCCCAGACTACACTCACACAGCAGAGCCCAGACTACACTCACAGAGCAGAGCCCAGACTACACTCACATAGCAGAGCGCAGACTACACTCACACAGCAGAGCCCAGACAACACTCAAACAGCAGAGCCCAGACTACACTCACACAGCAGAGCCCAGACTACACTCACAGAGCAGAGCCCAGACTACACTCACGCAGCAGAACCCAGACTACACTGACACAGCAGAGCCCAGACTACACTCACACAGCAGAGCCCAGACTACACTGACACAGCAGAGCCCAGACTACACTCACACAGCAGAGCCCAGACTACACTCACAGAGCAGAGCCCAGACTACACTCACATAGCAGAGCCTACACTACACTCACATAGCAGAGCCTACACTACACTCACACAGCAGAGCCCAGACTACACTCACAGAGCAGAGCCCAGACTACACTCACATAGCAGAGCCTACACTACACTCACACATCAGAGCCCAGACTACACTCACACAGCAGAGCCCAGACTACACTCACACAGCAGAGCCCAGACTACACTCACACAGCAGAGCCCAGACTACACTCACACAGCAGAGCCCAGACTACACTCACACAGCAGAGCCCAGACTACACTCACACAGCAGAGCCCAGACTACACTCACGCAGCAGAACCCAGACTACACTCACACAGCAGAGCCCAGACTACACTCACACAGCAGAGCCCAGACTACACTCACACAGCAGAGCCCAGACTACACTCACACAGCAGAGCCCAGACTACACTCACATAGCAGAGCCTACACTACACTCACATAGCAGAGCCCAGACTACACTCACACAGCAGAGCCCAGACTACACTCACAGAGCAGAGCCCAGACTACACTCACACAGCAGAGCCCAGACTACACTCACAGAGCAGAGCCCAGACTACACTCACACAGCAGAGCCCAGACTACACTCACACAGCAGAGCCCAGACTACACTGACACAGCAGAGCCTACACTACACTCACACAGCAGAGCCCAGACTACACTCACACAGCAGAGCCCAGACTACACTGACACAGCAGAGCCCAGACTATACTCACACAGCAGAGCCCAGACTATACTCACACAGCAGAGCCCAGAATACACTCACATAGCAGAGCCCAGACTACACTCACACAGCAGAACCCAGACTACACTGACACAGCAGAGCCCAGACTACACTCACACAGCAGAGCCCAGACTACACTGACACAGCAGAGCCCAGACTACACTCACACAGCAGAGCCCAGACTACACTCACAGAGCAGAGCCCAGACTACACTCACATAGCAGAGCCTACACTACACTCACATAGCAGAGCCTACACTACACTCACACAGCAGAGCCCAGACTACACTCACAGAGCAGAGCCCAGACTACACTCACATAGCAGAGCCTACACTACACTCACACATCAGAGCCCAGACTACACTCACACAGCAGAGCCCAGACTACACTCACACAGCAGAGCCCAGACTACACTCACACAGCAGAGCCCAGACTACACTCACACAGCAGAGCCCAGACTACACTCACACAGCAGAGCCTACACTACACTCACACAGCAGAGCCCAGACTACACTCACGCAGCAGAACCCAGACTACACTCACGCAGCAGAGCCCAGACTACACTCACGCAGCAGAGCCCAGACTACACTCACACAGCAGAGCCCAGACTACACTCACACAGCAGAGCCCAGACTACACTCACACAGCAGAGCCCGGACTACACTCACACAGCAGAGCCCGGACTACACTCACACAGCAGAGCCCAGACTACACTCACACAGCAGAGCCCAGACTACACTCACACAGCAGAGCCCAGACTACACTGACACAGCAGAGCCTACACTACACTCACACAGCAGAGCCCAGACTACACTCACACAGCAGAGCCCAGACTACACTCACAAAGCAGAGCCCAGACTACACTCACATAGCAGAGCCTACACTACACTCACACAGCAGAGCCCAGACTACACTCACACAGCAGAGCCCAGACTACACTCACACAGCAGAGCCCAGACTACACTCACACAGCAGAGCCCAGACTACACTCACACAGCAGAGCCCAGACTACACTCACACAGCAGAGCCCAGACTACACTCACATAGCAGAGCCTACACTACACTCACAGAGCAGAGCCCAGACTACACTCACACAGCAGAGCCCAGACTACACTCACACAGCAGAGCCCAGACTACACTCACACAGCAGAGCCCAGACTACACTCACATAGCAGAGCCCGGACTACACTCACAGAGCAGAGTCCGGACTACACTCACACAGCAGAGCCCAGAATACAATCACACAGCAGAGCCCAAACTACACTCACAGAGCAGAGTCCAGACTACACTCACACAGCAGAGCCCAGACTACACTCACACAGCAGAGCCCAGACAACACTCAAACAGCAGAGCCCAGACTACACTCACACAGCAGAGCCCAGACAACACTCACACAGCAGAGCCCAGACTACACTCACACAGCAGAGCCCAGACTACACTCACACATCAGAGCCCAGACTACACTCACGCAGCAGAGCCCAGACTACACTCACGCAGCAGAACCCAGAGTACACTCACGCAGCAGAGCCCAGACTACACTCACGCAGCAGAGCCCAGACTACACTCACACAGCAGAGCCCGGACTACACTCACACAGCAGAGCCCGGACTACACTCACATAGCAGAGCCTACACTACACTCACAGAGCAGAGCCCAGACTACAGTCACACAGCAGAGCCCAGACTACACTCACATAGCAGAGCCTACACTACACTCACACAGCAGAGCCCAGACTACACTCACACAGCAGAGCCCAGACTACACTCACATAGCAGAGCCCAGACTACACTCACACAGCAGAGCCCAGACTACACTCACACAGCAGAGCCCAGACTACACTCACAGAGCAGAGCCCAGACTACACTCACATAGCAGAGCGCAGACTACACTCACACAGCAGAGCCCAGACAACACTCAAACAGCAGAGCCCAGAATACACTCACACAGCAGAGCCCAGACTACACTCACGCAGCAGAGCCCAGACTACACTCACGCAGCAGAACCCAGACTACACTGACACAGCAGAGCCCAGACTACACTCACACAGCAGAGCCCAGACTACACTGACACAGCAGAGCCCAGACTACACTCACACAGCAGAGCCCAGACTACACTCACAGAGCAGAGCCCAGACTACACTCACATAGCAGAGCCTACACTACACTCACATAGCAGAGCCTACACTACACTCACACAGCAGAGCCCAGACTACACTCACAGAGCAGAGCCCAGACTACACTCACATAGCAGAGCCTACACTACACTCACACATCAGAGCCCAGACTACACTCACACAGCAGAGCCCAGACTACACTCACACAGCAGAGCCCAGACTACACTCACACAGCAGAGCCCAGACTACACTCACACAGCAGAGCCCAGACTACACTCACACAGCAGAGCCTACACTACACTCACACAGCAGAGCCCAGACTACACTCACGCAGCAGAACCCAGACTACACTCACACAGCAGAGCCCAGACTACACTCACACAGCAGAGCCCAGACTACACTCACACAGCAGAGCCCAGACTACACTCACACAGCAGAGCCCAGACTACACTCACATAGCAGAGCCTACACTACACTCACATAGCAGAGCCCAGACTACACTCACACAGCAGAGCCCAGACTACACTCACAGAGCAGAGCCCAGACTACACTCACACAGCAGAGCCCAGACTACACTCACAGAGCAGAGCCCAGACTACACTCACACAGCAGAGCCCAGACTACACTCACACAGCAGAGCCCAGACTACACTGACACAGCAGAGCCTACACTACACTCACACAGCAGAGCCCAGACTACACTCACACAGCAGAGCCCAGACTACACTGACACAGCAGAGCCCAGACTACACCACACTGCAGAGCCCAGACTACACTCACACAGCAGAGCCTACACTACACTCACACAGCAGAGCCCAGACTACACTCACACAGCAGAGCCCAGACTACACCACACTGCAGAGCCCAGACTACACTCACACAGCAGAGCCCAGACTACACTCACACAGCAGAGCCCAGACTACACTCACACAGCAGAGCCCAGACTACACTCACACAGCAGAGCCCAGACTACACTCACACAGCAGAGCCCAGACTACACCTCCTCTCCCCTCCGGGTTGTCGGACGGATTCTCGGTGTTGTCAGATCGCGGACCGCCGCGGCCCCGCCCCCTGTGACGTGCAGTTGTGGGCGGGGCCGGTGGTGCGGCTGGTGCTGAAGCTGGAGATGCTGCTCACACCGGAGACCCCCGGAGTCCGAGAGCTGAGCCGCCGCCGGGAGCATGGCCGTGTGATCGGGGGGAGCGGGGAGGATGTGGCTGCAGCTGATGTGTGCGACCTGCTGGGGGCTGCTGAGCGCAGGTGAGAGACCCCCGGGAACTCCGACCCCTGCACCCGGGACCCCCGGTGTCTGTCCCTGCACCCCCACAACTCCCAGCACCCGTCCCTGCACCCCCACAACTCCCAGCACCCGTCCCTGCACCCCCACAACTCCCAGCACCCGTCCCTGCACCCCCACAACTCCCAGCACCCGTCCCTGCACCCCCAGAACTCCCAGCACCCGTCCCTGCACCCCCACAACTCCCAGCACCCGTCCCTGCACCCCCACAACTCCCAGCACCCGTCCCTGCACCCCCACAACTCCCAGCACCCGTCCCTGCACCCCCAGAACTCCCAGCACCCGTCCCTGCACCCCCACAACTCCCAGCACCCGTCCCTGCACCCCCACAACTCCCAGCGCCCCTCCCTGCACCCCCACAACTCCCAGCACCCGTCCCTGCACCCCCAGAACTCCCAGCACCCGTCCCTGCACCCCCAGAACTCCCAGCGCCCCTCCCTGCACCCCCAGAACTCCCAGCACCCGTCCCTGCACCCCCACAACTCCCAGCGCCCCTCCCTGCACCCCCACAACTCCCAGCACCCGTCCCTGCACCCCCACAACTCCCAGCACCCGTCCCTGTACCCCCACAACTCCCAGCACCCGTCCCTGCACCCCCACAACTCTGAGCACCCGTCCCTGCACCCCCAGAACTCCCAGCACCCGTCCCTTCACCCCCAGAACTCCCAGCACCCGTTCCTGCACCCCCACAACTCCCAGCACCCGTCCCTGCACCCCCACAACTCCCAGCACCCGTCCCTGCACCCCAGTAATAAGCAGTGCTGGCTTCTGCACCCCAATACTTCTCAGTCTCTTCTCCTGCCCCCCCCCCCCCCCCCCCCGGTTGCCACAGGTACCTGTCCAGCACAGTCGGGGGCTCCTGGAGGGCCCCCCAAACATCCGGGCACCCACATAGTGTAACCCTACAGACCCCCACTGCCGGCACTCACCCCCAATGTCTTCTCCCGCACCCTCTACAGTCACTGTCTGCTGTATAACTCCAGTGTCTGCCCCATGTACTCCGGACCCCAGTGTCTGTCCCATCTACTCCGGACCCCCAGTGTCTGTCCCATCTACTCCGGACCCCCAGTGTCTGTCCCATCTACTCCGGACCCCCAGTGTCTGTCCCATCTACTCCGGACCCCCAGTGTCTGCCCCATCTACTCCAGACCCCCAGTGTCTGTCCCATCTACTCCGGACCCCCAGTGTCTGTCCCATCTACTCCGGACCCCCAGTGTCTGCCCCATCTACTCCGGACCCCCAGTGTCTGCCCCATCTACTCCGGACCCCCAGTGTCTGCTCCATCTACTCCGGACCCCCAGTGTCTGCCCCATCTACTCCGGACCCCCAGTGTCTGTCCCATCTACTCAGGAGCCCCAGTGTCTGTCCCATCTACTCAGGACCCCCAGTGTCTGTCCCATCTACTCAGGACCCCCAGTGTCTGTCCCATCTACTCAGGACCCCCAGTGTCTGTCCCATCTACTCAGGAGCCCCAGTGTCTGTCCCATCTACTCCGGACCCCCAGTGTCTGCCCCATCTACTCTAGGTACCCATAGAAACGTCACTGTCCCCTCTATAACTGCTCGTCGTCTGCACCCCGATCTCAGTGCCCCTGTATTATTTCTACTTGTCTGTACCCCGATCTATGTGTCTTCTGTATTACTGCTCCCCTGCTGCACCCTGATCTCTGTCCCTGTATTATTGCTCCTCCTCTGCACCCCAATTTGTGCCCCCTGTATTACTGCTCCCCCTTTGCACCCCTATATTACTGCTCTTCCGCTGCACCCTGATCTCTGTGTCCCTGTATTATTGCTCCCCTGCTGCACCCCGATCTCTGTGTCCCCTGTATTACTACTCCCACTTTGCACCCCGATCGCTTTGTCCCCTGTATTACTGCTTCCCCGCTGCACCCCTAATTCTCTGCCCCTGTATTACCGCTCCCCCTTTGCACCTCAATCTTTGTGTCCCCTGTATTACTGCTCCCCCGCTGCACCCCTATCTCTGTGCCCCTGTATTACCGCTCCCCCTGCACCTCGATCTCTCTCTCCCCTATGTTATTGATTCTCCGCTGTACCCCAATCCCTTTGTCCACTGTATTACTGCTCCTCTGCTGCACCCCCATCTGCGTCCTCCGGATTAATGCTCCCCCGCTGCACCCCAATCTCTGTGTCCCCTGTAATAATTCTCCTTCGTGGCACCCCGATCTCTGTGTCCCCTGTATTACTGCTCCTTCGCGGCACCCCGATCTCTGTGCCCCTGTGTTGCTGCACCCCGATCTCTGTGCCCCTGTGTTGCTGCTCCTTCGCTTCACCCCGATCTTCCTGTGTTGCTGCACCCCGATCTCTGTGCCCCTGTATTACTGCTCCCCCACCGCACCCCAAACTCTGTGCCCCTCTGTTGCTGCACCCTGATCTCTGTGCCCCTGTATTACTGCTCCCCCGCCGCACCCCTATCTCTGCACCCCTGTGTTGCTGCACCCCAATCTCTGTGTCCCTGTGTTGCTGCACCCCGATCTCTGCGCCCCTGTGTTGCTGCACGCCGATCTCTGCGCCCCTGTGTTGCTGCTCCCCGATCTCTGTGCTCCTGTTGCTGCACCCCGATCTCTGTGTCCCTGTGTTGCTGCACCCCGATCTCTGTGCCCATTTGTTGCTGCACCCCGATCTCTGCGCTCCTGTGTTGCTGCACCCCGATCTCTGTGCCCCTGTGTTGCTGTACCCTGATATCTGTATCCCCTCTATTACTGTTGCTCTGTGATCAGTCCTGTGTTGTAATGCTCCCTCACTACTGACCCCCCCACGTGTCTGCTATATTGCTGCACGTAGTCTGTGTCCCCTGAATTATTGTCCCCTTGCTGTCGCACCCCGATCACTGTGTCTCCTGTCTTACTTTTCCTTTACTACACCCCAGTCTTTTTCAGTGTTACTGCTCCCTTGCTATTGCACCCCAATATCTGTGTCCGCTGTATAACTACTGCACTTACCTGCTGATCACCAGAGAATATATCAGAAACTATATACAGCCCTCCAATGTCTGTGTACCCTCTAATACTGCTCCCTGTTGCACCCCAGTATCTGTGTCCCCTTTATTACTTCCCCCCTGCTGCACCCCGGTATCTGCCCCCTGTATTACTGCTCCCCTGCTTCACCCTGATATCTGTGCCTCCTGTATTACTGCTCCCCTGCTGCACCCTGATATCTGTGCCCCCTCTATTACTGCTCCCTCACTGCACCCCGGTATCTGTGCCCCCTGTATTACTGCTCCCCTGCTGCACTCCGGTATCTGCCCCCTATATTACTGCTCCCCTGCTTCACCCTGATATCTGTGCCCCCTGTATTACTGCTCCCCTGCTGCACCCCAATATCTCTGCCCCCTGTATTACTGCTCCCTCACTGCACCCCGGTATCTGTGCCCCCTGTATTACTGCTCCCCTGCTGCACTCCGGTATCTGCCCCCTGTATTACTGCTCCCCTGCTGCACTCCGGTATCTGCCCCCTATATTACTGCTCCCCTGCTTCACCCTGATATCTCTGCCCCCTGTATTACTGCTCCCTCACTGCACCACGATATCTCTGCCCCCTGTATTACTGCTCCCTCACTGCACCCCGGTATCTGTGCCCCCTGTATTACTGCTCCCTCACTGCACCCCTGTATCTGTGCCCCCTGTGTTACTGCTCCCCTGCTGCACCCCGATAATCTCTGCCCCCTGTATTAATGCTCACGTGCTGCACCCCGGTATCAGTGCCCCCTGTCTTACTGCTCCCCTGTTGCACCCTAGTATATGTGCTCCCTGTATTACTGATCCCCTGCTGCACCCTGATATGTGTCCCCTATATTACTGCTCCCTCACTGCACCCTGATATCTGTGTCCCCTATATTACTGCCTTCCTGCTGTACCCCAATATCTGTGCCCCCTGTGTTTCTCCTCTGTGATCTCTGTGTCCTGTATTATAATGCTCTCCCATATGTGTCTCCTGTATTGCTGCACCCCGGTCTGTGTCCCCTGAATTATTGCCCCCTGATTACTGTCTCTTGTCTCTGCTCTCTCACTGCACTTCAGTCTGTGTTTTCTGCTTTAATGCTCCCTTCCTTTTGTACCCTGATCTCTGTGTCCCCTGTATTACTGCTCCCTTACTATTGTACCCCAATATCTGTGTCCTCTGTATTACTGTTCCCTCACTATTGTACCTCAATATTTGTGTCCTCTGTATTACTGCTCCCCTGTGTTGCTGCACCCCGATCTCTGTGCCCCTGTGTTGCTGCACCCCGATCTCTGTGCCCCTGTGTTTCTGCACCCCGATCTCTGTGCCCATGTATTAGTGCTTTCCTGCTGCCCCCTGATCTATGTGCCCATGTAACTGCTCCTTTGCTGCACCCCAATCTCTGTGCCTCTGTATTAGTGCTTTCCTGCTGCACCTTGATCTCTGTGTCCCCTGTATTGCTGCTCCTCTGTATTACTGCTCCCTTGCTGCACCCCAGTCCCTGTTCCCCCTGTATTACCCCTCCTCTGTGCCCCCTGTATTACCCCTCCTCTGTGCCCCCTGTATCACCGTTACTCTGTGCCCCCGTATCACCCTTACTCTGTGCCCCCTGTATTACCCCTCCTCTGTGCCCCCTGTATCACCGTTACTCTGTGCCCCCTGTATCACCGTTACTCTGTGCCCCCTGTATTACCCCTCCTCTGTGCCCCCTGTATCAACCTTACTCTGTGCCCCCTGTATTACCCCTCCTCTGTGCCCCCTGTATTACACCTCCTCTGTGCCCCCTGTATCACCCTTACTCTGTGCCCCCTGTATTACCCCTCCTCTGTGCCCCCTGTATCACCCTTACTCTGTGCCCCCTGTATTACCCCTCCTCCCTGCCCCTGTATTACTTCCCTTGTATTACCCCTCCTACTCCCTGCCCGCTGTATTACCCCTCCTCCTGTCTGCATCTGTATTACCCCTCCTTCCTGCCCCTGTATTACTGCCCTGTATTATCCCTTCATCCCTGCCCCTGTATTACCCCTCCTCTCTGCCCCCTGCATTACCCCTCCTCCTCCCTGCCCCTGTATTACCCCTCCTCCTCCCTGCCCCTGTATTACCCCTCCCCCTCCCTGCCCCTGCATTACTGCCCCTGTATTACCCCTCCTCTATGCACTCCTGTAATACCCTTCCTCCTCTCTGCCCCCTGTATCATCCCTCCTTCTCTCTGCCCCCACTGTATTACCCTTCCTCTCTCTGCCCCCTGTTGTACCTCTCCTCCTCCCTGCCCCTGTATTACTGCCCCTGTATTACCCCTCCTCCCTGCCACTGTATTACTGCCCCTGTATTACCCCTCCTCCCTGCCCCTGTATTAGTGCCCCTGTGTTACCCCTCCTCCCTGCCCTTGTATCACTGCCCTGTGTTACCCCTCCTCCCTGTCCTTGTATTACTGCCCCTGTATTACCCCTCCTCCTCCCTGCCCCTTTATTACTGCCCTGTGTTACCCCTCCTCCCTGCCCCTGTATCAGTGCCCTGTGTTTCCCCCTTCTCCCTGCCCCTGTATTACTGCCCCTGTATTACCCCTCCTCCCTGACCCTGTATTACTGCCCCTGTATTACCCCTCCTCCCTGACCCTGTATTACTGCCCCTGTGTTACCCCTCCTCCCTGCCCCTGTATTACTGCCCCTGTATTACCCCTCCTCCCTGCCCCTGTATTACTGCCCCTGTATTACCCCTCCTCCCTGCCCCTGTATTACTGCCCTGTATTACCCGTCCTCCCTGCCCCTGTATTTCTGTGTCCTCAGTTCTTCCATATAGCCTGGGGTATTTTCTTGCCCCCCCTGGTCTCCCCATCGTCTCTTTCTTCCTCTCAGTGTGGCCTCCAGACTGTGTTATTACGCTTCCATTAGCCGCTGTGCCGCCGGTGATGGGCAGCGCCGACGCTGGTGATTAGTGGTCACTTTGTGCATTTCCTGTCGTGTTCTCTGGGAGATCTCTCCTCGCTGTGCGGTGTCTTTATTGTGCTCTGACCTCGGTATTACACCAATGTGGAGGATTAGGGATAGGGGAGGCGGCAGAAGTAGCACTCCGCATCTGAGAGCCGTGTACTCACCGCCGCTCCCCTATAGCGTGCCGTATACCCTTGGACCGTATTAACCCCTGAAAATCATTTCTAGAGAGAAAGGTTTCTTATCATTAGTCCTATAATTTCTCCCATCAGGTTCAGTCAGGAAGGCTGGTCGTGTGAGGAGCCTGAGGTGAGTACATGGCGCTAATATCTGTTCACTACATGGCGGCACGACAGTCTCTAATGCCTGAATACTGCTCCTGAGATTTACACTTCTATCTCTGTCTCTGGGATTCCCTCATGGTCTGACCACAGGATATGTCCCACAGATGGAGCAGGGTCCCAGAGATGGAACCAACACAAATCTGGAGATGGAGGCCCCCGACTCACTACGGCCTGATCGCAGCCACTGGGTTCGGGCAGGAAGCTAAAAATGCCTAAAGGCAACGGGGAACTCCCATAGATGTTAATGGGGGTTGTGAGAACTGTGTAGAGCAGCGAGACATCCTGTACCAGAACTATGCGGCCTAAACAACTCCCAGAAGCCTCTGCCAGAGTTATGTAATCTGCTTAAAACACATGGAACAGCAGCTTTTGGCGTCCTGACCACTTATGGCGGCCACAGGTCGGACATGGAGAGGTGGGACCTACATCTGTAAGACACTTATATCATGTGGATATGTCATGTATGTCCGAAAGGGAATACAGTCCAGTATAACAACACAGAAAGAATACGGCACATGTACTGAGAGTGAGGCGCCATGGAGGAGGGGTCTGGAGAAACAGCCAAAACACTGAGAGGTGGGAGGTTAAGGGTGTGTTCACACGTACAGGATCCGCAGCAGATTTGATGCTGTGTTCAGTTATTTAGATCAAATCCACTGCGATACGGTACATGTGAAGCTACCCTAAAAGTAAATGTTGTAGCCATGATGGGAAGCACCATGTGGGGTGCAAAACTACCTCTCCCCACAACCACAAGAGCAGCGCTCCCCGAGGGGAGTATATTGTGGGGGGCAGAGACTGGGGAACCAAGCAAGAATAAAGAAAACAAGGGGTTCTTTATACTCAGTATTCTGCTTGTTATATACAGGGTCAGGATGATGATGAGGGTTATACTCGGTATTCTGATTGTTATATACAGGGTCAGGGTGATGATGGGGTTATACTTAGTATTCTGTTTGTTATGTACAGGGTCAGGGTGATGATGGGGGTTATACTCAGTATCCTGCTTGTTACATACAGTGTTAATACCAGGTCAGACTGATGATGGAGGTTATACTCAGTATTCTGCTTGTTATATACAGGGTCAGGATTATGATGTGGGTTATACTCAGTATTTTGCTTGTTATATACAGGGTCAGGATTATGATGTGGGTTATACTGAGTGTTCTGCTTGTTATATACAGGGTTAGGATGATGATGGGGGTTATACTCGGTATTCTGCTTGTTATATACAGGGTCAGGATTATGATGGGGGTTATACTCAGTGTTCTGCCCGTTATATACAGGGTTAGGATGATGATAGGGGTTATACTCAGTGTTCTGCTTGTTATTTATAATGAGCATAACCCCCATCATCATCCTGACCCTGTATATTATACAGGGTCAGGATGATGATGGGGGTTATGCTCATTATCCTGCTTGTTATATACAGTGTTATATACAGGGTCAGACTGATGATTGGGGTTATACTTAGTATTCTGCTTGTTATATACAGTGTTATATACAGGGTCAAGCTTATAATAGTGGTTATACCCTGTATTCTACTTGTTATGTGCAGTACTATATACTGCACATAACATCCTAAACCTGTATATAACAGGCAGAATACTGAGTATAACCCCCATCCTCATCCTAACCCTGTATATAACACTTTATATAACAAGCAGAATACTGAGTATAACCCCCATCATCAGCCTAACCCTATATATTACGACATGGAGAGAAAGGAGTGGCTGCACATCACACCTATGGCTGATACTAATGCCACTCGGCTATATTTAAAAACCAACGCCAGGTTGTTGGCATATAATTTGATCAAACCATAATAGCCCCGTGTACCACGTGCCTGTCTCCTGGTTCACATGGGTCCCTACACTAACTCCACACCGTGTCGGTCAGCGACCGCCAACCCTGCAAAGTGTGCACAAACAGGGAAGGGAGGCCATGCAATGGCCCTGCAACCCAAATGTCACAGGACCAAACCCAAAGTGCCCCCTTTAAAACCCAGTTGGCACCACCGGCGATGAAAGCTGCCGCCAAACAACACAATTGTGAATATGATCTTGTACTCACCATTACTGCTGCAGAAAGAATCGGAAAGATAGGAGGTACTGACATGTGAGCACAGGTGTATCCTGCTAATTTGGGTCATGTGGGTCTTACGAAGGGGAGTGCCAACTGCGAAAAATAAAATAAGACATGGAGAGAAAGGAGCTGCTGCACATGACACCTATGGCTGACACTAATGGCACTCGGCTATATTTGAAAACCAACGCCAGGATGGACCCAGTAGGGACCCATGTGAACCAGGGGACCTGCACGTGGTACACGGGGCGGTATGGTTTGATCAAATTATATACCAACATCCTGGCGTTGGTTTTTAGAAATAGCCTAGCGGCATTAGTGTCAGCCATAGGTGGGATGTGCAGCCGCTCCTTTCTCTCCATGTCGTATTTTATAATTCTCCCTTTTCTGAGCGGCTGGCACTCCCCTTCATATGACCCACATGACCCAAATTGGCAGGATATACCTGTGCTCACATGTCAGTACCTCCTATCTTTCCCATTCTGTCTGCAACAGTGGTGGTGAGTGCAATACCATATTCATACTTGTGTTGTTTGGGGGCAGCCTTCTCCGCCGGTGGTGCCGGCTGGGTTTTGGTGTGCCATTTTGGGTCTGGTCCTGTGACATTGGGGTTGCAGGGCAATTCCATGGCCTTCTCTCCCTGCATGTGCACGCTTTGCGGGGTTGGCATTCGCTGACCGACACGGTGTGGAGTTAGTGTAGGGACCCGTGTGAACCAGGAGACCGTCACATGGTACACGGGGCAATATGGTTTGATCAAATTATATACCAACATCCTGGCGTTGGTTTTTAGAAATAGCCTAGCGGCATTAGTGTCAGCCATAGATGGGACGTGCAGCCGTTCCTTTCTCTCCATGTCGTATTTTCTAACCCTATATATAACAAACAGAACGCTGAGTATAACCCCCATCATCATCCTAACCCTGTATATAATAGGCAGAAAACTGAGTATAACCCCCATCATCAGCTTAACCCTATATATAACAAGCAGAACACTGAGTATAACTCCCATCATCAGCTTAACCCTATATATAACAAGCAGAACACTAAGTATAACCCCCATCATCAGCCTGACTCTGTATATAACAAGCAGAACACCATCAAATCCACTGCGATACGGTACATGTGAAGCTACCCTAAAAGTAAAGGTTGTAGCCATGATGGGAAGCACCATGTGGGGTGCAAAACTACCTCTCCCCACAACCACAAGAGCAGCGCTCCCCCGGGAGAGTATAATGTGGGGGGCAGAGACTGGGGAATCAAGCAAGACTAAAGAAAAGATACCTTCACAAGGGGCAGCATAGAGGGTCATGGGGGTTATACTCAGTATTCTGCTTGTTACATACAGTGTTATATACAGGGTCAGACTGATGATGGGGGTTATACTCATTGTTCTGCTTGTTATAAACAGGGTCAGGATTATGATGTGGTTTACACCCTGCACCCTGCCAGTGTGATGATGTGTGGAGGATACACTGCCTTCTGCTGGTGTGATGATGTAGGGAGGATACACTGCACCCTGCCGGTGTGATGATGTGGAGGACACAATGCCTTCTGCTGGTGTGATGATGTAGGGAGGATACACTGCCTTCTGCTGGTGTGATGATGTAGGGAGGATACACTGCCTTCTGCTGGTGTGATGATGTAGGGAGGATACACTGCCTTCTACAGGTGTGATGATGTAGGGAGGATACACTGCACCCTGCTGGTGTGATGATGTAGGGAGGATACACTGCACCCTGCCGGTGTGATGATGTAGGGAGGATACACTGCACCCTGCCGGTGTGATGATGTAGGGAGGATACACTGCACCCTGCCGGTGTGATGATGTAGGGAGGATACACTGCCTTCTGCTGGTGTGATGATGTAGGGAGGATACACTGCACCCTGCCGGTGTGATGATGTAGGGAGGACACACTGCCTTCTGCTGGTGTGATGATGTAGGGAGGATACACTGCACCCTGCCGGTGTGATGATGTAGGGAGGATACACTGCCTTCTGCTGGTGTGATGATGTAGGGAGGATACACTGCACCCTGCCGGTGTGATGATGTGGAGGACACACTGCCTTCTGCCGGTGTGATGATGTAGGGAGGATACACTGCACCCTGCCGGTGTGATGATGTGGAGGACACACTGCCTCCCACTGGTGTGATGATGAGGGGAGGATACTATCTGCCAATTTTCATATTTCTATTGAGTCTTGCCATTAGCAGTGAGCTGTTGCATTTTTCGTGTGTTTGTGTGGACACACTGCCCCCTGCTGTTGTGATATTGTGGATGACACACTGCCCCCTGTTGGTGTGATGATGTGGATGTTGGTGTGATGATGTGGAGGACACACTGCGCCTTGCTGGTGTGATGATGTGTAAAGATGATCGAATATCAGAAATTTTCAGGTTCGATCGAACTAATCATGTGGAGGACACACTGCCTTCTGCTGGTGTGATAATGTGGAGGATACACTGGCAATTTTCACCTTTCTTTTGAGTCTGTGTCTTGCCATTAGCAGTGAGCTGTTGCATTTTTTGTGTTTTTGTGTGGGCACACTGCCCCCTGCTGGTGTGATGATGATGTGTGGAGGACACACTGCCCCCTGCTAGCGTGAAGAGGTGGAGGACACACTGCACCTTGCTAGTGTGATGATGTGGAGGACACACTGCCCCCTGCTGGTGTGATGATGTGTGGAGGAAACACTGCCCCCTGCTGGCGTGAAGAGGTGGAGGACACACTGCACCTTGCTAGTGTGATGATGTGGAGGACACACTGCCCCCTGCTGGTGTGATGATGTGGAGGACACACTTTCCTCTGCTGGTGTGATGATGGGGAGGACACACTGCCCTCTGCTGGTGTGATGATGGGGAGGACACACTGCCCCCTGCTGGTGTGATGATGTGGAGGACACACTGCTCTCTGCTGGTGTGATGATGGGAAGGACACACTGCCACCTGCTGGGGTGATGATGAGGAGGAGGAGACAATGCCTCCTGCGGGTGTGATGATGTGGAGGACACACTGCTCCCTGATGATGTGCTGAAGTGTGGAGGACACATCCAGGATAGTGGTGCCCAACCATATCTCATCTTGTTTCCAAGATAGAGGTGTCCAACCGTATGACATCACACATGGGTCATCATTACATCACACACAGAAAGGAGTTGATGCTGATTGTTCTTCCCAGGTATATTGTATATAGTGTGACCCCCTGCACCAGAGTTGGTGGTAGCATGCATACAGCAGTTTCTGCCTGCCGTTCCAGGTCATCCTCAGTCCAGTACTTTATTAGGATTCTATTTATGGGTATAATATTTAGCAGAATCGCGGCCCCGCTGACCTCTCATTCCAGAGACAGACGGTGAGCTGACATGGCGGTCTCTGGTTGTTGCTACGTCCATAGTGAGTTTTGGTCATCAAGCTTTATTCAGTTTATTGGCGTCAGAACCTGTTTCTGTGAACTTGGCAGGAAGTTTGGCATCTGTGCCGTGAGTAATAGGAGGATGCTACGGTGGCGTTGGTTGGAATTTTCTGCAATGAAAATTCACCATGTTCTGCCTGGGACGGTGCCATCACATCTCCTCTACAGAAGACATCACTGTTTTGACATAGAGAACAAATAAAGTTACATAAACGTGAAGTAACGTGATACTCCGCCAGTGGGATGTGTCACGGCTCTGGCTTCCTGTATAAAAATGATTGGTGACCTGGTGTTACAGGTTTCCCCCTTCCCTGAAAGTGGGATCTGTCACCATCTTTCCTTACTTTTTAGACACTCTGTATTTAGAGTGTCTCAAAAGACAGTGTTTGTCTGCTTGTCCTGTACAGTGTTATATATGGGGTCAGTCCAATGGAGGAGGTGACAGTGTTCGTTTGCCTGTCATGTACAGTGTTATATATGAGGTCAGTCTGAGGGTGGAGGTGACAGTGTTTGTCTGCTTGTCCAGTACAGTGTTATATATGGGGTCAGTCCAATGGAGGAGGTGACAGTGTTCGTTTGCCTGTCATGTACAGTGTTATATATGGGGTCTGTCTGATGGTGGAGGTGACAGTGTTTGTTCGGCTGTCATGTACAGTGTTATATGTGGGGTCAGTGTGATGGTGCAGGTGACAGTGTTTGTCTGCCTGTCATGTACAGTATTATATATGGGGTCTGTCTGATGGTGGAGATGACACTGTTTGTCCGGCTGTCATGTACAGTGTTATATATGAGGTTAGTCTGATGGTGCAGGTGACAGTGTTTGTCTGCCTGTCATGTACAGTGTTATATATGAGGTCAGTCTGATGGTGCAGGTGACAGTGTTTGTCCGGCTGTCATGTACAGAGTTACATATGAGGTCAGTCTGATGCTGAACGTGACAGTGTTTGTCCGGCTGTCATGTATATTGTTATATATGAGGTCAGTCTGATGATGGAGATGACAGTGTTCGGCTGTCATGTACAGTGTTATATGTGCGGTCAGTGTGATGGTGCAAGTGACAGTGTTTGTGCGTCTGTCATATGCAGTGTTATATATGAGGTCAGTCTGATGGTGGAGGTGACAGTGTTTGTCTGCCTGTCATGTACAGTGTTATATATGAGGTCTGTCTGATGGTGGAAGTGACAGTGTTCTGCTTGTCATGTACAGTGTTATATATGAGGTCTGTCTGATGGTGGAAGTGACAGTGTTCTGCTTGTCATGTACAGTGTTATATATGAGGTCAGTGTGATGGTGGAGGTGACAGTGTTTGTGCGTCTGTCATATGCAGTGTTATATATGGGGTCAGTCTGATGGTGCAGGTGACGGTGTATGTCCGGCTGTCATGTACAGTGTTATATATGGGGTCAGTCTGATGGTGCAGGTGACGGTGTTTGTCCGGCTGTCATGTACAGTGTTATATATGAGGTCAGTCTGATGGTGGAGGTGACAGTGTTTGTCTGCCTGTCATGTACAGTGTTATATATGGGGTCAGTGTGATGGTGCAGGTGATGGTGTTCATGTGACTGTCATGTACAGTGTTATATATGGGGTCAGTGTGATGGTGCAGGTGACAGTGTTCATGGGACTGTCATGTACAGTGTTATATATGGGGTCAGTGTGATGGTGCAGGTGACTGTGTTCATGTGATTGTCATGTACAGTGTTATATATGGGGTCAGTCTGATGGTGCAGGTGACGGTGTTCATGTGATTGTCATGTACAGTGTTATATATGAGGTCAGTCTGATGGTGCAGGTGATGGGGTTCATGTGATTGTCATGTACAGTGTTATATATGAGGTCAGTGTGATGGTGACGGTGTTCATGTGACTGTCATGTACAGTGTTATATATGGGGTCACTCTGATGGTGCAGGTGACAGTGTTCATGTGATTGTCAAGTACAGTGTTATATATGGGGTCAGTGTGATGGTGCAGGTGACGGTGTTCATATGATTGTCATGTACAGTGTTATATATGGGGTCAGTGTGATGGTGCAGGTGACGGTGTTCATATGATTGTCATGTACAGTGTTATATATGGGGTCAGTGTGATGGTGCAGGTGACGGTGTTCATGTGATTGTCATGTACAGTGTTATATATGGGGTCAGTGTGATGGTGCAGGTGACGGTGTTCATGTGACTGTCATGTACAGTGTTATAAATGGGGTCAGTGTGATGGTGCAGGTGACGGTGTTCATGTGACTGTCATGTACAGTGATATATATGGGGTCAGTGTGATGGTGCAGGTGACGGTGTTCGTCCGCTTCTTATATACAATGTGTAGATTGTGTGACGTCAGGATATGAAACACTTTTCATTTGTTAATGGTGAAAATCCTGCGTGTGTGACGTGAGAACACAGGAATACAGGCACTGGCTGGGTCAGTACCCGCCTGTTGTAAGGAAACTAAATGGTATTGTGGTGTATAATGCTTAGATGCTATATACAATGTATAGGGAAAGTATAGCGCATATTCCAGCAAAACCAGACATTTCCTACTTTGCCTAAAAATCTCAGATGTTCTATAAATTCCCCAGACTCTCTCTCCGCCGATTGTTAGATGATAGACTACAAAGCAGCACAATGTCAGTCAGCTGCTTCTAAGGCCAGCAGGATATTGTCATGTAGTAAAAGAGGCACGGACTGATGGACAGGGACATAAAAGCACCACTTTAGAAGTGCCGCCTGCTGACCGATTGCACCACCGGAGACCTTGATCATTTAACCTCTTGTTAAAGCTTTGGTGCGGCCTCATCTGGAGTCTGGAGACCGGGTCTGGGAATCGGTTCATAGGAAGAAGCCCCGGAGCTGGGAAAGATACAAAGGGAGCAACTAAACTGACCTTGGGGCCCAAGCCTTGATGTGTAGTAGTGTGTGGTGTAGTTACCTCAGGAGCTGGTTCTTTACTGTAAGGGCTGTGAATCTGTGGTGTAGTTACCTCAGGAGCTGGTTCTTTACTGTAAGGGCTGTGAATCTGTGGTATAGTCACCTCAGGAGCTGGTTCTTTACTGTAAGGGTGTGAATCTGTAGTGTAGTCACTTCAGGAGCTTGTTCTTTGCTGTTAAGGCTGTGAATCTGTGGTGTAGTCACCTTAGCAGCTGGTTCTTTACTGTAAGGGCTGTGAACCTGTGGTGTAGTCACCTCAGGAGCTGGTTCTTTACTGTAAGGGTGTGAATCTCTGGAGTAGTTACCTCAGGAGCTGGTTCTTTACTGTAAGGGCTGTGAATCTGTGGTGTAGTCACCTCAGGAGCTTGTTCTTTACTGTAAGGGCTGGGAATCTCTGGAGTAGTCACCTCAGGAGCTAGTTCTTTACTATAAGGGCTGTGAATCTGTGGTATAGTCACCTCCGGGGCTGGTTCTTTACTGTAAGGGCTGTAAATCTTTAGTGTAGTTACCTTAGGAGCTGCTTCTTTATTGTAAGTGCTGTGAATCTGTGGTGTAGTCACCTTAGGAGCTGGTTCTTTCCTGTAAGAGCTGTCAATCTGTGGTATAGTCAAATCAGGGGCTGGTTCTTAACTGTAACAGCTGTGAATCTATGGAGAAGTCACTTCACCAGCTGGTTCTGTACCATAAGTGCCAGGAATCTGTGGTGTTGTTATCTCAGGATTTGGTTATTTACTCTAAAAGCTGAAATCTATAGAGTGCCAGCACAAACCGGGTACTGATGGCTGCGGATGCACAGCCATTATGTTTTCCATAGCTTGGGCAGCACTAATGGTCCTTTTACACGGAACGATTGATTGTTCGTTTTTGCACGATAACGATCAAATTCGAACGATAATCGTACGTGTAAACGCAGCAAACGATCAAACGATGAGCAAAAAATCGTTCATTTTGATCTTTTAACATGTTCTCAAATCATCGTTGATCGTTCGCAAAAAATTTGCAGATCGTTCAGTGTAAACAGTCTTTCAGCGATTTCACCTATCGGCTTAAACGATCGCAAAACGATCGCATAGCGAATTTTCCGTACGATGTATCGTTCCGTCTAAACTCCGATCGTTATAAAAAAAACATTGTTCATTCAAAATCGTTAATCGTGCGATCGAGCGAATTATCGCTCCGTGTAAAAGTACCATAAGAGCCCTATTCCACCGGACGATTATTGTTCGCATAATCGTTAACGATTAACGATCTGAAACGACTGCTATTGCGAAAGACTTGAAAACGTTCACTCATCTCCATGGAACGATAATCGTTACTTATGATTGTATTTGCGATTGTTTTTCTTCGCTATTTCTTCGCTATTGCGTTTGTATCGAAGTCTAAGGGCCAAATTCCACCGGACAATTATCGTTCAGATTATCGTTAAATCGTTCGAATCTAAACGATAATCGTTCGGTTGAAATGCAGTTAACGATTAACGACCGAACGAGAAATCGTTGATCGCTTTATAAGACCTGGACCTATTTTTATCGTTGCTCGTTTGCAAAACGTTCAATATGCAAATCATTCGCATTGAATAAGACGTTGTTCGGTCATTTGCAATAGTTACGAACGCAATAGCAAAGAAATAGCGAAGAAAAACTATCGCAATTACGATCATAAGTAATGATTATAATTCCATGGAAATGAGTGAACTTTTTCAGGTCTTTCGCAATAGCGGTCGTTTGAGATCGTAAATCACTAACGATTATGCAAACGATAATCGTCCGGTGGAATAGGGCCCTTATTCAATGCGAACAATTTGCGAACGTTTTGCGAACGAGCAACGATAAAAATAGGTCCAGGTCTTATAAAGCGATCAACGCGTTCTCGTTCGGTCGTTAATCGTTAACTGCATTTCAACCGAACAATTATCGTTTAGATTCGAACGATTTAACGATAATTTGAACGATAATCGTCCGGTGGGCCCTTTACTGGTGGTTCTTTACTGTAAGAGCTGTAAATCTATGGAGCAGTCAGTTCTACACTGCAAGGGTTGTGAAACTATGGTATAGTTTCCTCAGGAGTTGGTTCTTTATTGTAAGAGCTTTGAAACTGTAAATAGTTCACCCCAGACCCTGGTTCTTTACTGCAAGAGCTGTAAACTTGTAGTCTATAAACCTCAAGAGCTGAGCAAACTAAATCTGTGGACCGATCTACCTCATGAGTTGGTGTTTACTGTAAATGTTATGAATCTGTGCAGTAGTCAGTTTGGGGGTCAGGTTCTTTACTGTAAGAGCCGTAAATCTGAAACAAATGGCATTAACAATTGTGTAAAACGACACTTCCCTATAACATGTAGGGCAGATCGGTCCTCCCCTAATGGATTTCTCACCTTACTCTTGTATAGTTAGCTGTAGCGGTCCCCTTCACCTCCATCATCTGCATCCCCCCACCCTCGGTTCAGCTTGGTGGACCTGCGTCTTTTTATAAACATGTTTGTTAGCAATTTGTCGCATTTTTGGCCGCCCGAGTCTCACAAATGGAAATCTACGACGGCTAAGAGCTGGAATATGTTTCTGATGTAATTTACATCTATTTATTATTTATCTTAAATTCTAATAAATCTGTGCTGCTTCTCGAGCTGCAAGAACCGGGAAAAAACCTCACAAACTTTTCTGCCAAATGAGGCCGATGCAAAAATTTGCATGTCGCTTTATATGCCAGAAAACTGACGTACAGTAAATTGTGCATTATAAGTGCAGTAGGTGGGCTCGCTGGGGAGGGGGGGGGGTCTATTAACAGCTCTGCTTCACTTTTAGGCTATGTTCACACAACATATCTTTTGTATTAATCACTGCCGTTGTTGCAAATTACAGCGATGGCCGTGATTAATAGAAACGATACATTGCATTGAAGTCAGAGGGAATCCCGGCCGCAGTATATACACATAGAGGGAGATTTATCAAACTGGTGTAAAGCAGAATTGTCTCAGTTGCCCCTAGCAACCAATCAGATTCCACCTTTCATTTTTCATAGAATCCGTGAGGAATGAAAAGTGGAATCTGATTGCTTGCTGGGGGCAACTACGACAGTTCTGCTTTACACCAGTTTGATAAATCTTCCCCATAGTATACGCTCCGTCCAGGATTCCTGGGGGCCGCACAAAAAACTGACATGTAATGTACAGAGGGACAGGAGGTGGATATGTACTATAGAGAAGGACTGGAGATGGACATGTAGTATATAGAGGAACAGGAGATGGATATCTACTATACAGACGAACAGGAGATGGACATGTAGTATATAGAGGGACAGGAGGTGGATATGTACTATAGAGAAGGACTGGAGATGGACATGTAGTATATAGAGGGACAGGAGGTGGATATCTACTATACAGACGAACAGGAGATGGACAAGTAGTATATAGAGGGACAGGAGGTGTATGTGTGGTATATAGAGGGACAGGAAGTGTATGTGTGGTGTATAGAGGGACAGGAGGTGGATGTGTGGTATATAGAGGGACAGGAGGTGTATGTGTGTTATATAGAGGAACAGGAGGTGGATATCTACTATACAGTCGAACAGGAGATGGACATGTAGTATATAGAGGGACAGGAGGTGTATGTGTGTTATATAGAGGAACAGGAGGTGGATATCTACTATACAGACGAACAGGAGATGGACATGTAGTATATAGAGGGACAGAAGGTGTATGTGTGGTATATAGAGGTACAGGAGGTGTATGTGTGGTATATAGAGGGACAGGAGGTGGATGTGTGGTATATAGAGGGACAGGAGGTGGATGTGTGGTATATAGAGGTACAGGAGGTGGATATGTACTATATAGATGGACAGGAGGTGGATATCTACTATATAGTCGAACAGGAGATGGACATGTAGTATACAGAGCAAAAGGAGATGGATGTGTAGTATATATAGAGACATATGAGGTGTATATGTAGTATATACAGGGATCAGAGGTGGATACATAGTATATAGAGGTACAGGAGGTGGATATGTAGTATAAAAAAGGACAGGATGAGGATGTGTACTATAGAAGGATAAGAAGTGGATATGTAATGTATAGAGGGACAAGAGGTGGATGTGTGGTATATAGAGAGACAGGAGGTGGATGTGTGGTATATAGAGGGACAGGAGGTGGATGTGTACTATATAGAGGAACAGGAGGTGGATGTGTGGTATATAGAGGTACAGGAGGTGTATGTGTACTATATAGAGGGACAGGAGGTGAATGTGTACTATATAGAGGGACAGGAGGTAGATGTGTGGTATATAGAGGTACAGGAGGTGGATGTGTACTATATAGAGGGACAGGAGGTGAATGTGTACTATATAGAGGGACAGGAGGTGGATGTGTGGTATATAGAGGGACAGGAGGTGGATGTGTACTATATAGAGGGACAGGAGGCGAATGTGTACTATATAGAGGGACAGGAGGTGGATGTGTGGTATATAGAGGGACAGGAGGTGGATGTGTGGTATATAGAGGGACAGGAGGTGGATGTGTGGTATATAGAGGGACAGGAGGTGGATGTGTACTATATAGAGGGACAGGAGGTGAATGTGTACTATATAGAGGGACAGGAGGTGGATGTGTGGTATATAGAGGGACAGGAGGTGGATGTGTGGTATATAGAGGGACAGGAGGTGGATGTGTACTATATAGAGGGACAGGAGGTGTATGTGTGGTATATAGAGGGACAGGAGGTGGATGTGTACTATATAGAGGGACAGGAGGTGGATGTGTACTATATAGAGGGACAGGAGGTGGATGTGTACTATATAGAGGGACAGGAGGTGTATGTGTGGTATATAGAGGGACAGGAGGTGGATGTGTGGTATATAGAGGTACAGGAGGTGTATGTGTACTATATAGAGGGACAGGAGGTGTATGTGTGGTATATAGAGGGACAGGAGGTGGATGTGTGGTGTATAGAGGGACAGGAGGTGTATATTTACTATATAGAGGGACAGAAGGTGGATGTGTGGTATATAGAGGGACAGGAGGTGGATGTGTGGTATATAGAGGGACAGGAGGTGGATGTGTGGTATATAGAGGGACAGGAGGTAGATGTGTGGTATATAGAGGGACAGGAGGTGGATGTGTGGTATATAGAGGGACAGGAGGTGGATGTGTACTATATAGAGGGACAGGAGGTGGATGTGTACTATATAGAGGGACAGGAGCTACATGTTTGGTATATAGAGGTACAGGAGGTGTATGTGTGGTATATAGAGGTACAGGAGGTGTATGTGTGGTATATAGAGGAACAGGAGGTGGATGTGTACTATATAGAGGGACAGGAAGTGTATGTGTGGTATATAGAGGGACAGGAAGTGTATGTGGGGTATATAGAGGGACAGGAGGTGGATGTGTGGTATATAGAGGGACAGGAGGTGGATGTGTACTATATAGAGGGACAGGAGGTGGATGTGTGGTATATAGAGGGACTGGAGGTGGATGTGTGGTATATAGAGGGACAGGAGGTGTATGTGTACTATATAGAGGGACAGGAGGTGGATGTGTGGTGTATAGAGGGACAGGAGGTGGATGTGTACTATATAGAGAACCAGGAGGTGGATGTGTACTATATAGAGGGACAGGAGGTGTATGGGTGGTATATAGAGGGACAGGAGGTGGATGTGTGGTATATAGAGGGACAGGAGGTGGATGTGTACTATATAGAGGGACAGGAGGTGGATGTGTACTATATAGAGGGACAGGAGGTGGATGTGTACTATATAGAGGGACAGGAGGTGGATGTGTGGTGTATAGAGGACAAGAGGTGGATGTGTGGTGTATAGAGGGACAGGAGGTGTATGTGTGGTGTATAGAGGGACAGGAGGTGGATGTGTGGTATATAGAGGGACAGGAGGTGGATGTGTGGTGTATAGAGGGACAGGAGGTGGATGTGTGGTATATAGAGGGACAGGAGGTGGATGTGTACTATATAGAGGGACAGGAGGTGGATGTGTACTATATAGAGGGACAGGAGGTGGATGTGTGGTGTATAGAGGGACAGGAGGGGGGTGTGTGGTATATAGAGGGACAGGAGGTGGATGTGTGGTATCTAGAGGAACAGGAGGTGGATGTGTACTATATAGAGGGACAGGAGGTGGATGTGTATATAGAGGGACAGGAGGTGGATGTGTGGTATATAGAGGGACAGGAGGTGGATGTGTACTATATAGAGGGACATGAGGTGGATGTGTACTATATAGAGGGACAGGAGGTGGATGTGTGGTATATAGAGGGACAGGAGGGGGGTGTGTGGTATATAGAGGGACAGGAAGTGTATGTGTGGTATATAGAGGGACAGGAGGTGGATGTGTGGTATATAGAGGGACAGGAGGTGTATGTGTGGTATATAGAGGGACAGGAGGTGGATGTGTGGTATATAGAGGGACAGGAGGTGGATGTGTACTATATAGAGGGACAGGAGGTGGATGTGTGGTGTATAGAGGGACAGGAGGTGTATGTTTGGTATATAGAGGGACAGGAGGTGGATGTGTGGTATATAGAGGGACAGGAGGTGGATGTGTGGTATATAGAGGGACAGGAGGTGGATGTGTACTATATAGAGGGACAGGAGGTGGATGTGTGGTGTATAGAGGGACAGGAGGTGGATGTGTGGTATATATAGGGACAGGAGGGGGGTGTGTGGTATATAGAGGGACAGGAGGTGGATGTGTGGTATATATAGGGACAGGAGGTGGATGTGTGGTATATAGAGGGACAGGAAGTGTATGTTTGGTATATAGAGGGACAGGAGGTGTATGTGTGGTATATAGAGGGACAGGAGGTGGATGTGTAGTAAAATTCTGTCAATGCGGCTTATCACGGTTATTCATTCAGTAATACACGCCGGGTTCAGGGAAGGGCTACAGATATTAATCTGTCTGGACTGCATTTGAATATCACAGCCGGCAGAGAGGATGCCGATCCGGGTCATGTGCTTAGTCGGGACAACCACAAAGCATTTGATTCAGTTGAATGGCAATACCGGTGGTCCTTGTTGTGCAGCCTTGGATTTGGTCCCGGTTTCCTTGCCTGGGTAAAACTCCTATGTACAGCCCTGTCTGAAAGGGTCCGTACCAATTTGGATATATCTTGCCCATTTCTGCTCTGCCAGGTACGAGGTAGGGATGCCCGCTTTCACCCCTTCTTTTTGTTATTGCCATAGAGCCTCTTGCTGCGGCCATACTCTGTTCAGGGTGTCCGAAGTGGGTCTATAGTTGAAAAAGTCTCCTTATATGCTGATAATACCCTGGCAGATGTAGGTCCCTCGCTGGTATCCCTGATGGGGCTTATTGGCTCCTTCAGCAGTCTGTCCAGACAGATGGGTCCAAAGCTGTTCTTATGCCCCTCTCTAACTCTGTACTATTGACATGTCTCTATGATGTCTCTATAACATGTCTCTATGAAGCCTCTATGACATGTCTCTATGATGTGTGTATGTCATGTCTGACGTCTCTATGATATCTCTATGACATGTCTCTATAATGTCTCTACGACATGTCTCTATAATGTCTCTATGACATGTCTCTGTCTGTATGACATGTCTCTATGATGTCTCTGTGACACGTCTCTATGTCTGTATGACATGTCTCTATTATTTCTCTATGACGTTTCTATGATATCTATGACATTTCTCTATAATATCTCTATGACATGTCTATGATTTCTCTATGAAATGTCTCTATGATGTCTCTATGCATGTCTCTATGTCTGTATGACATGTCTCTATGATTTCTCTATGACATGTCTCTGATGTCTATGATGTCTCTGATGTCTCTATGACATGTCTATGGGATGTCTCTATGACATGTCTCTAATGTCTCTATGACATGTCTCTAGGATGTCTCTATGACATGTCTCTGGCGTCTCTATGACATGTCTCTGATGTCTCTATGACATGTCTCTAGGATGTCTCTGGTGTCTCTATGACATGTCTCTATGATGTCTCTATGACACGTCTCTATGATGTCTCTATGACATGTCTCTGATTTCTCTATGACATGTCTCTTTGATATCTATGACATGTGTCTATGATATCTATGACATGTTTCTGACGTCTCTATGACATGTCACTGATGTCTCTATGACATGTCTCTATGATGTCACTATGACATGTCTCTGGTGTCTCTATGACATGTCTCTATGATTTCTCTATGACATGTCTCTGATGTCTCTATGATATCTATGACATGTCTCTCTGATGTCTCTATGACATGTTTCTATGATATCTCTATGATGTCTCTATGACATGTCTCTATGATGTCTCTATGACATGTTCCTGATATGTCTCTATGATTTCTCTATGACATGTCTCTATGATATCTCTATGACATGTCTCTGTGATGTCTCTATGACATGTCTCTGATGTCTCTATGACATCTATGACATGTCTCTATGACATGTCTCTATGATGTCTCTATGACATGTTTCTGATATGTCTCTATGATTTCTCTATGACATGTCTCTATGATGTCTCTATGACATGTCTCTGGTGTCTCTATGACATGTCTCTATGATTTCTCTATGACATGTCTCTGATGTCTCTATGATATCTATGACATGTCTCTCTGATGTCTCTATGACATGTTTCTATGATATCTCTATGATGTCTCTATGACATGTTCCTGATATGTCTCTATGATTTCTCTATGACATGTCTCTATGATATCTCTATGACATGTCTCTGTGATGTCTCTATGACATGTCTCTGATGTCTCTATGACATCTATGACATGTCTCTATGACATGTCTCTATGATGTCTCTATGACATGTTTCTGATATGTCTCTATGATTTCTCTATGACATGTCTCTATGATATCTCTATGACATGTCTCTATGATATCTCTATGACATGTTTCTATGATATCTCTATGATGTCTCTATGACATGTCTCTATGATGTCTCTATGACATGTTCCTGATATGTCTCTATGATTTCTCTATGACATGTCTCTATGATATCTCTATGACATGTCTCTGTGATGTCTCTATGACATGTCTCTGATGTCTCTATGATATCTCTATGACATGTCTCTATGACATGTCTCTATGATGTCTCTATGACATGTTTCTGATATGTCTCTATGATTTCTCTATGACATGTCTCTATGATATCTCTATGACATGTCTCTATGATATCTCTATGACATGTCTCTGATGTCTCTATGATATCTCTATGACATGTCAGAAGTTTTTAAAATGACACTGACACTTTAAGTGCTTGTTTAGCAAATGACAAGCAATGATTTTTTCTTTTAAATGACAGACAGACTAAAAGATAAGTCGCTACAAAAAGTCGTTAATACGATTGTTTAATATTGTAGTATATACTGATCCCTGCAAACGACAAAACGACGAGTGTTTAGTCTAAAAGACCAGCGAACAACTAATGATGATTGTGAGATCAGCTCAAAAGATGCGATCAGCGACGTACCAACGATTTCCCGTCCATTGTTTGATCATTGCCGCATTTACACCAGAAGATTATTATCGCTTAAATTCGAACAAAATAACATATAAAGGACCTTTACTATATCACTCCACAAAGCTCTCCCCAGTGCTCCTCCCAATATTCCCTAGAGCAGGGGTCCCCAAACTTTTCACACAGGGGGCCAGTTCACTGTCCCTAAAACAGTCGGAGGGCCGGACTATAAAAAACAAACTATAATCAAATCCCAGTGCAAAATGCCCCCCCCCCCCCCCCCCCCCCAAAGTAAAAGCATCCCTCTGTCTTTCCATTCCTGACCCAGCCCCCAACCCCTCACTCCCCCTTCAACCATCCTCCCCTCAACCCCCCTTCATCCCCTCAACCAGCCCCCTTACTCCCCCTTCACACCCTAAACCAGCCCCCTCACCCCACTTTCAACTCCCCCCACTTCACTCCCTCAAGCAGCACTCGAGAAAGTATGTGGGTTACCCCCTGTATGTGGGATCCACTGCTGTGCCCCATATAGTAATCTTGTCCCCTGCATTGTCCTCCATATACTAATAATGTGTCCCTGCATTGTCCCTCATATAGTAATAATGCTCCCTGTTGTGCTCTCTATATAGTAATAATGTCCCCCATATAGTAATAACGTTCTCCTGCAATGTCCCCCATAAAGTTATATTGTTCCCCTGCAATGTCCCCCATATAGTTATATTGTTCCCCTGCAATGTCCCCCATATAGTTAATTGTCCCCCTGCAATGTCCCCCATATAGTTATATTGTCCCCCTGCAATGTCCCCCATATAGTTATATTGTCCCCCTGCAATGTCCCCCATACAGTTATATTGTCCCCCTGCAATGTCCCCCATACAGTTATATTGTCCCCCTGCAATGTCCCCCATATATATTGTCCCCCTGCAATGTCCCCCATATAGTTATATTGTCCCCCTGCAATGTCCCCCATATATATTGTCCCCCTGCAATGTCCACCATATAGTTATATTGTCCCCCTGCAATGTCCCCCATACAGTTATATTGTCCCCCTGCAATGTCCCCCATATAGTTATATTGTCCCCCTGCAATGTCCCCCATACAGTTATATTGTCCCCCTGCAATGTCCACCATATAGTTATATTGTCCCCCTGCAATGTCCCCCATATAGTTATATTGTCCCCCTGCAATGTCCCCCATATATATTGTCCCCCTGCAATGTCCACCATATAGTTATATTGTCCCCCTGCAATGTCCCCCATATAGTTATATTGTTCCCCTGCAATGTCCCCCATATATATTGTCCCCCTGCAATGTTTCCATATAGTTATAATGTCCCACTGCATTGCTACAAAAAAAAAAAATTATACTCACCTAATACTGTCTTCATCTCTTATGGCCTCTTCTCTCCTCTTCAGCCAGTCAGTCGCCGGAGGGATCCCCCAGCAGGTGCAGCGACGTCATCACTGCCCCTGCCGGAGAATCCCTCAGAGATCGTTTCTAGGTTACTTCCGGGGCTGGTGGTCCGTGCAGCGCCGAGGAGTCAGGTGGTAGGACAGACATCTCACACTGCTCCGGGACCTGGAAACGATCTCTGAGGGATCCTCCGGCAGGGGCAGTGATGACATCGCTGCTCCTGCTGGGGGATCCCTCCGGCAACTGACCCGGAGGGATTCCGAAAGTGCGAGGGGCCCGGCCCGCCTGGGGATAACGACTTCAGTGGTGTGGAAGTGCAGTGGGGGCTGGATAAATAGCCTCGGGGGCCGCATGCGGCCCGCGGGCCGTAGTTTGGGGACCCCTGGCCTAGAGTCTTGAGTCCCCCCATTTTCTTATAGATTTCAGTCCCTTGTGGCTGCGACTAGTCACACTTCAATAGGAAGTCGTGCTTTCTACTGTTTTTTTTCGTTAAATGACCTGTTGCTGCAGGGAGAGACCATGGGAGCAGGTGTGTCTTTTCCCTGCAGCACCCCCAGAGGAGAAATGAAGAAATGCATGCTGTACATTGATATTGGAAATGTCTGTATAATGTATAGACAAGCCAGGTCTGTAGCGATACATTCTATGGGGGGGTGGGAGACCTACATCAATAAGTTCAGAGTTCCCTAATAGGATTTACGGACATATGTTTACTGAACTAGATAGATACAGTATATGTTGTGTGATATTTTCTCTGGTTTTCCAAGCGTGTAGCCGAGTATATATGTACAGAAAATGAAAGGCAAGGCCTCCCCCGAGACCCTGACCTTCCCTTAAGGGTTGTGCTCAGAACATGTTAGAATAATGTGGAGAAGTCATGTGATTCCAGGTCCAGGGTAGCGGCACTGGCCTCGGCCTTGGTTTTTCAGTATTACTTCCCCAGGGCGGGGGCTTCTTACTGTTGTTCTAAGGTCTTCGCTGGACTGAACCAGTTTTGGCTCTTGTCGCATTATCGATTGAGTCTCAAATTTATCATTTTGTACAAATCCTTTTGGTGTCTTGTTGTCTTTGTCCCGGTGACTTATGGGACGAGTGTAATGGTGCTCAGGCCTCAGATACTGGAACATAGAGGCATGTATCTGGAAGGAGAAGGACTGATCGGTGGGGGCACCTGTCCTGCATTTACCCTGGGTGTAGTTGGTAGTTTGGAGAAGTGGTGATCCATGGAGGGGCAGATACTGGTGACCCTTGTCATGTAGCTGGGATGTGTCTCTTCTCTTGCAGGATTTGCTCTGCAGATCCAGTGTTACCAGTGTGAGGAGTTCCAGAAGGATGACTGCTCGTCCCCGGAGTTCATCGTGAACTGCACCGTCAATGTTCAGGACACCTGTCAGAAAGAGGTGATGGAGAAAAGTGATGGTGAGTGTCATGTGACCCGCGGGCAACGCTCTGGCCTTTCATGTTGCTTCAGGTAGATGTGTGAGGTGATTGGTGCCAACTTTCCATCATCTTCTGGTTTTCATGAGGGGCGAGTGTGTAAGGGGGCAGATACCGGGCAAGAGGATGGGAGTGTGTGAGGGGGCAGATACTGGGCATGGGGATGGGAGTGTGTGAGGGGGCAGATACTGGGCATGAGGATGGGAGTGTGTGAGGGGGCAGATACTGGGCATGAGGATGGGAGTGTGTGAGGGGGCAGATACTGGGCATGAGGATGGGAGTGTGTGAGGGGGCAGATACTGGGCATGAGGATGGGAGTGTGTGAGGGGGCAGATACTGGGCATGAGGATGGGAGTGTGTGAGGGGGCAGATACTGGGCATGAGGATGGGAGTGTGTGAGGGGGCAGATACTGGGCATGAGGATGGGAGTGTGTGAGGGGGCAGATACTGGGCATGAGGATGGGAGTGTGTGAGGGGGCAGATACCGGGCATGAGGATGGGAGTGTGTGAGGGGGCAGATACCGGGCATGAGGATGGGAGTGTGTGAGGGGGCAGATACTGGGCATGAGGATGGGAGTGTGTGAGGGGGCAGATACCGGGCATGAGGATGGGAGTGTGTGAGGGGGCAGATACCGGCATGAGGATGGGAGTGTGTGAGGGGGCAGATACCGGGCATGAGGATGGGAGTGTGTGAGGGGGCAGATAGCGGGCATGAGGATAGGAGTGTGTGAGGGGGCAGATAGCGGGCATGAGGATGGGAGTGTGTGAGGGGGCAGATAGCGGGCATGAGGATAGGAGTGTGTGAGGGGGCAGATACCGGGCATGATTATGGGAGTGTGTGAGGGGGCAGATACTGGGCATGAGGATGGGAGTGTGTGAGGGGGCAGATACTGGGCATGAGGATGGGAGTGTGTGAGGGGGCAGATACCGGGCATGATTATGGGAGTGTGTGAGGGGGCAGATACTGAGGATGAGGATGGGAGTGTGTGAGGGGGCAGATACCGGGCATGAGGATGGGAGTGTGTGAGGGGGCAGATACCGGGCATGAGGATGGGAGTGTGTGAGGGGGCAGATACTGGGCATGAGGATGGGAGTGTGTGAGGGGGCAGATAGCGGGCATGAGGATGGGAGTGTGTGAGGGGGCAGATAGCGGGCATGAGGATAGGAGTGTGTGAGGGGGCAGATACCAGGCATGAGGATGGGAGTGTGTGAGGGGGCAGATACCAGGCATGAGGATGGGAGTGTGTGAGGGGGCAGATACAGGGCATGATGATGGGAGTGTGTGAGGGGGCAGATACCAGGCATGAGGATGGGAGTGTGTGAGGGGGCAGATACCGGGCATGAGGATGGGAGTGTGTGAGGGGGCAGATACTGAGGATGAGGATAGGAGTGTGTGAGGGGGCAGATACCGGGCATGAGGATAGGAGTGTGTGAGGGTGCAGATACTGGGCATGAGGATGGGAGCGCATAAGGGGGCAGATAGCGGGCATGAGGATGGGAGTGTGTGAGGGGGCAGATAGCGGGCATGAGGATGGGAGTGTGTGAGGGGGCAGATACCGGGCATGAGGATGGGAGCGCATAAGGGGGCAGATACCGGGCATGAGGATGGGAGTGTGTGAGGGGGCAGATACTGAGGATGAGCACGGGACCAGTGTGTGAGGGGGCAGATACTGGGGGATGAGGACGAGTCCAGTGTGTGAGGGGGCAGATACTGGGGGATGTAGACGGGACCAGAGGGGGCGGTTACTGGGGGATGAGGATGGGACCAGTGTGTGAGGGGGCAGATACTGGGGAATGAGGACGGGACCAGTGTGTGAGGGGGCAGATACTGAGGGATGAGGACGGGACCAGTGTGTGAGGGGGGCAGATACTGGAGAATGAGGATGGGACCAGTGTGTGAGGGGGCAGATACTGGGGGATGAGGACGGGACCAGTGTGTGAGGGGGCAGATACTGGGGGATGAGGATGGGACCAGAGTGTGAGGGGGCAGATACTGGGGAATGAGGACGGGACCAGTGTGTGAGGGGGCAGATACTGGAGGATGAGGACGGGACCAGTGTGTGAGGGGGCAGATACTGGGGAATGAGGACGGGACCAGTGTGTGAGGGGGCAGATACTGAGGGATGAGGACGGGACCAGTGTGTGAGGGGGCAGATACTGGGGGATGAGGATGGGACCAGTGAGTGAGGGGGCAGATACTGGGGAATGAGGACGGGACCAGTGTGTGAGGGGGGGCAGATACTGGAGAATGAGGATGGGACCAGTGTGTGAGGGGGCAGATACTGGGGGATGAGGACGGGACCAGTGTGTGAGGGGGCAGATACTGGGGGATGAGGATGGGACCAGAGTGTGAGGGGGCAGATACTGGGGAATGAGGACGGGACCAGTGTGTGAGGGGGCAGATACTGGAGGATGAGGACGGGACCAGTGTGTGAGGGGGCAGATACTGGGGAATGAGGACGGGACCAGTGTGTGAGGGGGCAGATACTGAGGGATGAGGACGGGACCAGTGTGTGAGGGGGCAGATACTGGGGGATGAGGATGGGACCAGTGTGTGAGGGGGCAGATACTGGGGAATGAGGACGGGACCAGTGTGTGAGGGGGGCAGATACTGGAGAATGAGGATGGGACCAGTGTGTGAGGGGGCAGATACTGGGGGATGAGGACGGAACCAGTGTGTGAGGGGGCAGATACTGGGGGATGAGGATGGGACCAGAGTGTGAGGGGGCAGATACTGGAGGATGAGGACGGGACCAGTGTGTGAGGGGGCAGATACTGGAGGATGAGGACGGGACCAGTGTGTGAGGGGGAAGATACTGGGGGATGAGGATGGGACCAGTGTGTGAGGGGGAAGATACTGGAGGATGAGGACGCGTCCAAAATGTTGCAGACTTTTTAATTTCTTCCCTTCGTCAATGTCTAGTTTTTGTGTAGTGGCCAGAATAGAGCATCTCTTGTCTCTTCCTCCTGGCGCTCTTGTGTCTGTTTGTGCCTCCTGCCGCTCTCCTAGCTGTCTCTCCACCTCCTGATGTTCTCCACCTCCTGAAATTTGTTTCTGTTTCCCCTCACTCTTCTGACACTCTCTCCATACTGACTGCTTTCTGACGTTCTTCTCCTTCCTGACACTCTCCTTTCTGTCTCCTGACACTCTTCTCCTTCCTGACACTCTCCTTTCTTTCTGTCTCCTGACACTCTTCTCCTTTCTGTCTCCTGACACTCTTCTCCTTCCTGACACTCTCCTTTCTTTCTGTCTACTGACACTCTTCTCCTTTTTCTCTGTCTCCTGACACTCTTCTCCTTCCTGAAGCTCTCCTTTCTCTCTTCTCTCTGTCTCCAATCTCTCCCGATTTTCTCCCATCTCTCCGTCTCCTGACACCCCAGTGCAGACATCTTTTCTTTGCATACATTACACACCCTGTCATCTTCAGTGTCCTCACATTTTCACCCTCCAGTAGTTTCTTCGACCCTCTCCTCCCTCCATATCTAATCACACGCTTCTGTGAGAGAGATCGTTGTTTGGCCCGGAACGCGCAGACCCCCGGTGCATGGAGCGGCGTCCTACGTGAATGACATGTAAGAATCTGGAGATTCCATCACGTGACGTGCGGAGAGAGACCCTTGTGTGAAGAGATGTCTGTATGTGGACAACAAATCTGTAAATGTCTCCTTTATACTGGTGTCAGTACAGAGCACATCATGAAAGACGCTGCCCCCTCCCGTCCTCCCCGTCTCAGCCCGGGAGCAGAATTACTCAGACCCACAGAATTACTGGTGTTTTACAGTGATGAAAGCGCAGCTCAGACTCTAAGAAGATCTGATAGGAAAAGATGCTTCCAAAGCGTGAAAAGAATTTGATGTGAGGCTGCGGGTGATGGAGTCGGCGTGATTTACACATCTAAGCGATGCGCCCGAGATGGGGCTTCCAGGGCCGCCGCCTGCAGCTGCCGATAAACAAACTTGCAAGTGAATAGAGAGTTACAGTGTGTGTCATTAATTTCCTCCACGCAGTAAACCTGACGCTGGATATATTGTGCCGCGCAGCCTGCAGGCCATGTTCTCTTATTAATAAATTGCTTTCAATTTTTCTCTTGCCTACAATACTTAAAGGCGAGCGGCAGATAAAGCGGATTAGGGGCCTTAAATAAGGCGCAATCAGGAGAGCCGTAAATATGGGGGCGCCGGGTAGACTTCTGCCGATTGGGCGAGGAAGTCAGCGCGCAGGTTACCGCGTACACATGATGGATTACGTGTGGTCTGTGCTCCAGTGACTTTCATTCAGCACACAATATGGCTGCTAACTGTGAACGTTTTTCATTTTCCCGGCCCGGTATACAGATGAGGATTAGGCCGCTCTCTCCCTACTGCTAGAAAATACCAAATGCAAATCCCGGGCCTCAGCTGCTTTCATCCAACTGCTTCATCCCTTCTGCCATTTTCCACTTGATTGCATTTAATCCTTACACGTAGAATCCACACGGCTAGAGGTGCGGCTCGCTGACACTTTCTGGAAATGTTTAGAGCGATGTGTGAATGCGGTGAGAGATCCGTGCCTGCATCTCCACCGACAGGAGAGACAAGGCGCTACCATCCCTGGTATTGGGTATCTCAAACATGGCCTCCTCGTGTTACACGATTGCGAAATTGTAACCTGAAAATATTGTAACATGAGACAACTCTATGGAAGAATAGTAGCTAGATCCGAAACCGCAAAATTTATCCAAAATAGCAAAAAAAAGTAAAGAAATGGGAGGACAAAACAAAGGCAGATAAAGCAAGTTATTACTTCTGTACAGAGAGCAGTAATGTACATTTAACACAGATAGAGGGTGGTGCAGTGTATGTAGTACAGG
Source organism: Dendropsophus ebraccatus (assembly GCF_027789765.1). Lineage (NCBI taxonomy): Eukaryota > Metazoa > Chordata > Amphibia > Anura > Hylidae > Dendropsophus > Dendropsophus ebraccatus. The sequence continues at coordinate 10,362,279 of NC_091462.1, read as the reverse complement.
TAGAGGGTGGTGCAGTGTATATAGTACAGGTAGAGGGTGGTGCAGTGTATGTAGTACAGGTAGAGGGTGGTATATTGTATGTAGTACAGGTAGAGGGTGGTGCAGTGTATGTAGTACAGGTAGAGGGTGGTATAGTGTACGTAGTACAGGTAGAGGGTGGTGCAGTGTATATAGTACAGGTAGAGGGTGGTACAGTGTATGTAGTACAGGTAGAGGGTGGTGCAGTGTATGTAGTACAGGTAGAGGGTGGTACAGTGTATGTAGTACAGGTAGAGGGTGGTATATTGTATGTAGTACAGGTAGAGGGTGGTGCAGTGTATATAGTACAGGTAGAGGGTGGTGCAGTGTATGTAGTACAGGTAGAGGGTGGTATATTGTATGTAGTACAGGTAGAGGGTGGTGCAGTGTATGTAGTACAGGTAGAGGGTGGTGCAGTGTATGTAGTACAGGTAGAGGGTGGTACAGTGTATGTAGTACAGGTAGAGGGTGGTACAGTATATATAGTACAGGTAGAGGGTGGTACAGTGTATGTAGTACAGGTAGAGGGTGGTACAGTGTATATAGTACAGGTAGAGGGTGGTACAGTGTATGTAGTACAGGTAGAGGGTGGTGCAGTGTATATAGTACAGGTAGAGGGTGGTGCAGTGTATATAGTACAGGTAGAGGGTGGTATAGTGTATGTAGTACAGGTAGAGGGTGGTACAGTATATATAGTACAGGTAGAGGGTGGTACAGTGTATGTAGTACAGGTAGAGGGTGGTACAGTGTATGTAGTACAGGTAGAGGGTGGTATATTGTATGTAGTACAGGTAGAGGGTGGTGCAGTGTATGTAGTACAGGTAGAGGGTGGTGCAGTGTATGTAGTACAGGTAGAGGGTGGTGCAGTGTATGTAGTATAGGTAGAGGGTGGTGCAGTGTATGTAGTACAGGTAGAGGGTGGTACAGTGTATGTAGTACAGGTAGAGGGTGGTGCAGTGTATGTAGTACAGGTAGAGGGTGGTGCAGTGTATGTAGTACAGGTAGAGGGTGGTATAGTGTACGTAGTACAGGTAGAGGGTGGTGCAGTGTATGTAGTACAGGTAGAGGGTGGTGCAGTGTATGTAGTACAGGTAGAGGGTGGTACAGTGTATGTAGTACAGGTAGAGGGTGGTATAGTGTACGTAGTACAGGTAGAGGGTGGTGCAGTGTATGTAGTACAGGTAGAGGGTGGTGCAGTGTATGTAGTACAGGTAGAGGGTGGTGCAGTGTATATAGTACAGGTAGAGGGTGGTGCAGTGTATGTAGTACAGGTAGAGGGTGGTGCAGTGTATGTAGTACAGGTAGAGGGTGGTACAGTGTATGTAGTACAGGTAGAGGGTGGTACAGTGTATGTAGTACAGGTAGAGGGTGGTACAGTGTATGTAGTACAGGTAGAGGGTGGTACAGTGTATGTAGTACAGGTAGAGGGTGGTACAGTGTATGTAGTATAGGTAGAGGGTGGTATAGTGTATGTAGTACAGGTAGAGGGTGGTATAGTGTATGTAGTATAGGTAGAGGGTGGTATAGTGTATGTAGTATAGGTAGAGGGTGGTATAGTGTATGTAGTAAAGGTAGAGGGTGGTATATTGTATGTAGTACAGGTAGAGGGTGGTGCAGTGTATGTAGTACAGGTAGAGGGTGGTACAGTGTATGTAGTACAGGTAGAGGGTTGTATAGTGTATGTAGTACAGGTAGAGGGTGGTGCAGTGTATGTAGTACAGGTAGAGGGTAGTATAGTGTATGTAGTACAGGTAGAGGGTGGTGCAGTGTATGTAGTACAGGTAGAGGGTAGTATAGTGTATGTAGTACAGGTAGAGGGTGGTGCAGTGTATGTAGTACAGGTAGAGGGTAGTATAGTGTATGTAGTACAGGTAGAGGGTGGTGCAGTGTATGTAGTAAAGGTAGAGGGTGGTATATTGTATGTAGTACCGGTAGAGGGTGGTACAGTGTATGTAGTACAGGTAGAGGGTGGTACAGTGTATGTAGTACCGGTAGAGGGTGGTACAGTGTATGTAGTACAGGTAGAGGGTGGTACAGTGTATGTAGTACAGGTAGAGGGTGGTACAGTGTATGTAGTACCGGTAGAGGGTGGTACAGTGTATGTAGTACCGGTAGAGGGTGGTACAGTGTATGTAGTACCGGTAGAGGGTGGTACAGTGTATGTAGTACAGGTAGAGGGTGGTATATTGTATGTAGTACAGGTAGAGGGTGGTACAGTGTATGTAGTACAGGTAGAGGGTGGTACAGTGTATGTAGTACAGGTAGAGGGTTGTATAGTGTATGTAGTACAGGTAGAGGGTTGTATAGTGTATGTAGTACAGGTAGAGGGTGGTATAGTGTATGTAGTATAGGTAGAGGGTGGTATAGTGTATGTAGTACAGGTAGAGGGTGGTACAGTGTATGTAGTACAGGTAGAGGGTGGTACAGTGTATGTAGTACAGGTAGAGGGTTGTATAGTGTATGTAGTACAGGTAGAGGGTGGTACAGTGTATGTAGTACAGGTAGAGGGTGGTACAGTGTATGTAGTACAGGTAGAGGGTAGTATAGTGTATGTAGTACAGGTAGAGGGTGGTATAGTGTATGTAGTATAGGTAGAGGGTGGTATAGTGTATATAGTACAGGTAGAGGGTGGTACAGTGTATATAGTACAGGTAGAGGGTGGTATAGTGTATGTAGTACAGGTAGAGGGTGGTACAGTGTATGTAACACAGGTAGAGAGTGGTGCAGTGGGTGTAACACAGGTAGAGAGTGGTGCAGTGGGTGTAACACAGGTAGAGGGTGGTATATTGTATGTAGTACAGGTAGAGGGTGGTACAGTGTATGTAGTACAGGTAGAGGGTGGTACAGTGTATGTAGTACAGGTAGAGGGTTGTATAGTGTATGTAGTACAGGTAGAGGGTTGTATAGTGTATGTAGTACAGGTAGAGGGTGGTATAGTGTATGTAGTATAGGTAGAGGGTGGTATAGTGTATGTAGTACAGGTAGAGGGTGGTACAGTGTATGTAGTACAGGTAGAGGGTGGTACAGTGTATGTAGTACAGGTAGAGGGTTGTATAGTGTATGTAGTACAGGTAGAGGGTGGTATAGTGTATGTAGTATAGGTAGAGGGTGGTATAGTGTATGTAGTACAGGTAGAGGGTGGTACAGTGTATGTAGTACAGGTAGAGGGTGGTACAGTGTATGTAGTACAGGTAGAGGGTGGTACAGTGTATATAGTACAGGTAGAGGGTGGTATAGTGTATGTAGTACAGGTAGAGGGTGGTACAGTGTATGTAACACAGGTAGAGAGTGGTGCAGTGGGTGTAACACAGGTAGAGAGTGGTGCAGTGGGTGTAACACAGGTAGAGAGTGGTGCAGTGGGTGTAACACAGGTAGAGAGTGGTTCACTGCATATATTGTACAGGACAGGTAGAAGGCGGCACATTACATGTAGTACAGGTAGAGGTCAGTACTGTACATAGAGTATAGAGCATAGATTTTGAGACACACAACTTTCTTATCATTGGCCAGGCTGTCTGAAGTCTGCCATAGATTTAAAGGGGTTGTTAATTTTTAATAGTAGCCAGACTAGGCCCCCATAACATTGCTACTGGTGTACTCACCTTGTGCAATTCTCCATCACTGCTATTCCAGCAGCAACCAGTCCCCATTAGAAGGTGCCACCTCAGTCAGTCACTCTCCGCAGCAGTGACCCCAGCGGCTCAGAGGGCGCTTCCTTGGGTTGAGAGGAAGGCCTGATTTATGGACTAACTACTAACATTATTTAATATATTAACCACAAAACTGTGCCGATTTGTATAGTATAATATTGGGGTCAAATATAACATTCAAATTGAAAAATATTACATTTATTTTACTGTATGTTTCCTTCATTCTTATATTGAATGTGGCTAACAAGGGCCAAATGGATTGGGGCCTCTGCTTTGTACAATAATAGGGAGAACTAGAAGGTGAAAGGTTCAGAATTAGGCAACGTTCACATCGATCACAGTGGCATCGGCATACGCCACGGCATCCATACTTGTGGAGTCCTGCACAGAACTATATCCTCCAAACCAACCATAGTCACTACTATACCAGGCTCAGTCCATTGAAATAGGTGGACAGTATATATCAGGATAACATTCTGCCAGTATGCCAATGTAGACAAGATCTGTTCATTATAGAAGGTGTGAACAGGTACCGTCTTAGGATTCGTTCACATCACAATTTGTGATTCTGGGGTACAGCTGTTTCGTCAGACTCTGGAAATTGGGTGCCAATGTATCTGTGCTGGGATCGGCAGGAGCCCCAATTTTATAGCCCAAATATATATTTTTTAAGCAAGTTTTGGCTCAGACATGCTGCCCCGTGCTGATCCAACCACAGATCTCTTGGTAGATGGTTTTCTACTTATCTGTGCCTCTGAGGCATACATTGTGTATAAATCAAGCCTTACGTGTGGTGGGGTTGCTAGTTCATAGTCAAGTGCAATGGGGTCACCAGTTTATATTCACATATGGCAGTCACTAGTTTATATTGACATAGAGTGGGGGTCAGTTTATATTTATATATGTTGGGGTCTTCAGGTTCTGTATGGCTGGTTTGCCAATTTATAGTCTCTTTTACTAGGGTCATCAGTTCATATTCCTGTATGACTGGCTCACCAGTTTAGATTTACTTCCATATGGGTCACTGGTTTATATTCCCGTAGGACTGGCTCGCAAGTGTATATTCATGTGCATTGTGGTCACCAGTTTACATTTACACATAGTGGGTCACAGGTTTATATTCGCATGCTGTCAGCCTGCCAATTTATATTTACATGCATTGGGGTCACAGGTTTATATTCATCATGCATTGGGGTCACAGGTTTATATTCGCATGCTTTGGGCTTGTGTGCGTCTCGAAATTGACGCATTAAAGATGAGTCAGTTGTGAGACGATGGAAATAATGAATCAGTAGAAGTGAATTTGTCCTCACGATTCAGCCTCGTCTCCACTGTACGGTGGACGGGAGTTTATGGTTGTCAGCTTTCTTCGGTAGCATGTGCCCTTGAGACGACGTCCTTGGTTGTTTTGTAAGTTTTTCAGAACATTATGCTGATTATGGGACAATCATACGGAGATTCCTTTGGCTTGTTGAGGCCGGGCTGCAGGATCCAGAATATCAATAGTTCATTTCACAGATGATGGTTTCTCTGATCAGCTAGTAATTGGTTCTTCTTGTTTTCCAGGGATATTGTATCGTAAGTCATGTGCTTCGTCAGCCGCCTGTCTCATTGCCTCTGCTGGATACCAGTCTTTCTGCACCCCGGGCAAAGTCAATTCAGTTTGCATCAGCTGCTGTGACACCTCTCTGTGCAATGGTCCCCGGGCCAAGAAGAACAGGAATTCGGCTGCCGCTCGGAGTTGGGGAGTCTCGATGTCGCTCCTGTCGCTGCTTCTTGTAGCAGAACAGCTGTAGCCAGTGTGTAACTCAGGACTGGTCCCTGCTGGAACCCCGGTCAGGGACATTAATTCTTGTTGATTTGTTTCCAAAGCAAATTCAACAGGCCACCAAAAATCTATTTTCTTATACGTTCTGATTGGGGTTTGATGTCTTCAGTTGTTCTTTCGAATTGCACTTAAATAAAGGCCGAGGAACAAGCGGATGCAAAGCAGCTTCTTGACATGTTCCCTGGAGGCTCCCTCTGCCCTTCCCTTGTATCTCCAGGTACATTGTTACATCTTGGGACTCACATATTACAAGTAAGAACAGGAAATAAAGAGCCAGTCCAGTGATCTCCTCTGCCCCCGTACCCCCAACACCTCTCATCACTCACAAGGCATCCGCTTACTTCTCTCATGCTCCTGTGTTCAAGCAGAAGGTGAGGGTGACATGTCAGGTACATCTCATCTATCACATCATGGCTTTATATATATCTCATATCTGTCATTTCTCATTAAGCAGTTTCTATTTACCAAACCAGTCAATTATATATATAAAATAAGTATAACAAAAGTTTATTAGAGACAATACAATGTTCTGTGTATTGTAGACCATCCTTCAGGAACAAGACCCCAGACTAAAGCACCTCCCTAAGACATAACAACACCCCCATGTACCCTCTCATCCTACCATACTGTCTGCCCCTTCCAACCATACTATGTAATCTCTTCACCCTTCATACTAAACTGTTACTCCTCATGCTTATTGTTACCACTCTGTATGTCCCTCCATGTATTCTTCCACCATGTTGTATGTCTCCTCATACTGCTTCCACCATATTGTATGTCATGCTCCTTGCCACCATGTTGTATGTCTTTTCATTCCCATAACCACCATATCATGTCTCCATGTGCCCCTTCTTACCTTATTGAGTCTCTTCATTCCCCTTCCTACCTTATTGGGTCTCTTCATTCTTCTTTCCACCCTATCCTACATATCCTCATGCTCTTCCTTTCTTATTGAGTCTCGCCATGGCCATTCCCACCATGGCTAGTCTCTTTTTCCTCTACCCACCATACTGTTTGTCTCCTAATTCACTTTTTCACCATGTTGTACATCCCCCCATGCTGCTTTCTGCCATATTGTATCGCTCCCAATGTCTGGCTTGTGTGTTACTCTGTTGATCTTCACTCTTACCCTGTACTGTGCTACAGGATCTGTTGGCACTATAAATAAAGTGTAATAACAATAAAAGCACAAGTAGATTGCTCAGAGTAACGGTGTAGCTGGTCGTGTTTCGTCTGGTGGAACGTTCTGCGAGGATCAGAATGACTTAGATTTGGCTTTCATTAATACCGTTACTCGGTGTCACCTCCGCCAGTTCTTCTGTGTGGTTTTGTTGGGGAGCCATTGGTACTAGACTAGCGTCCTGCCCAGGGGGGCCCCTGAAGGTCCGGAATGAGCTCTTTTTGGTGGACGTGCTCCTTCTTTTCGAGGACATGGAGATCAGAGGCCTCTTGTGGTTGGTGCTGCTGGCGGCAGAGATTCGGTGAGCTCGATGGAGCTTCTCTATGTTCACATGTTCCAATGTCAGACGACAACGAAGGACCTGAATAAAAACGTCTTTGAATTGTTTGGAAGAAATGTTGTATAAGAGCGGATTCACCACAGAGCTGAGGTAGAAGAAGATGTCAGCGATTGGAAGCAGCACCCTGTAGGCATGGAAGTAGGGGACTGTCCATTCGTGCTTCGGCATGCTGGCTACCATGATGCGGAGGACCTGGTTGGGCATCCAGCAGAGAGCAAGAGTAAGAACTATCAGCCCTGTAGAAAGAAGACAAAGATATTAGTATGGTTGTGCTGCCTCCTGGTTCTCGTCTACAGTAAATCATGGTGGATATGGTGCAGGCGGCGGGCGCAGTCACCTTGACAGGGTCATTATTTAAACAGGCAAATGTGACATCGGTCCCGCAGGTGGCGAGAAGCAAAGTTGTCGCTGGAATAGATTCTGAAAATTATGTTTATTGATCAGAGCCGCTCGGCTGCGCTCTCATTGTTGTGTGAGGGGGAGGGGCTGCAGACGTTACGCTTGTCCTAGAGCACCGGAGCCGCACTACTAACTCTTCCCATTGATTATTTCTTGGATAAACCCAGGGACGTGTGCCTGAAATGAAGTCGTCAGAATTAAACCAATATCCATTAGAGCGAAGGAAGATTCCACTGTACATGATGGTTCATTGTATAATCCATCATCCCACGTGACGCGACTGCACTGTGCGACTCATCACCCGGCTGCCATGTTTATTGTATGTCTAGTTACCGCTCGGTAGTGGCCTGTACGCCTGTGTGAATTACAAGTAACTACAAAAGTCACAGAAAATTTGTGTCAAAAAAATTGGAGCTTGATAAGTTTGGTCAACATGGCGCCATGGTGTTTACAGCAATAAAACCACAAAATTTATTGGTAAAGTAGTACCGTGTTGCACATAGAAGACTGAGGTGTGTGATCACAGTGTCTAGATGGGGGTGGATGGTGATAGCGGGAGATTCATCAAACCTTGTGCTGAGGACGATGGTGCAGTTGCCCATAGCAACCAGATTTCAGCTTTCAATTTCTCAAAAGTCCTCTAAAAGAATTAAAGATGAAATCTGATTGGTTTCTATGCACACTGGAATCTAATTGGTTGCTATGTGCACTAGAATCCGTTGCTGTATACAATAGTAGGCTATTGGTTGCTCTGTGCAATGAAATCCTCTTGGTTGCTATGTGTATTGGAATTTGGTTGCTATGTGCACCACAATCTCTTGCTATGGCAACTGCTCCTCTTGGCAAGGTTTGAAAAATCCCCATAGAAAACCTCTCCTGCTCTGGACAGTTCCTGACATGGACAGAGGTGACAGCAGAGAGCACTGTGTCAGACTGGAGAGAATACACCACTTCCCGCAGGACAGACAGCAGTTGAGAAGTACTGGAAGAAAGGAGATTTTTTTAAATAGAAATAAATTACAAATTTGTATAACTTTTTGACACCAGTTGATTTTAAAGAAAAAGATTTTTGCCGGAGTACCCCTTTAATGTTATAAAGAGTTTAGGAGACAAATGAAAGAGAGACTGAGCAATTGTTTTTGACTTCCACCAACCACCACAGATGGTGAGAAGCTGGTCAGTGTGGTGAGGCCCTGGCATCATCTTGGTCAGTGTGGTGAGGCCCTGGCATCATCTTGGTCAGTGTGGTGAGGCCCTGGCATCATCTTGGTCAGTGTGGTGAGGCCCTGGCATCATCTTGGTCAGTGTGGTGAGGCCCTGGCATCATCTTGGTCAGTGTGGTGAGGCTCTGGCATCATCTTGGTCAGTGTGGTGAGTCCCTGGCATCATCTTGGTCAGTGTGGTGAGGCTCTGGCATCCTCTTGGTCAGTGTGGTGAGGCCCTGGCATCCTCTTGGTCAGTGTGGTGAGGCCCTGGCATCATCTTGGTCAGTGTGGTGAGGCCCTAGCATCCTCTTGGTCAGTGTGGTGAGGCTCTGGCATCCTCTTGGTCAGTGTGGTGAGGCCCTGGCATCCTCTTGGTCAGTGTGGTGAGGCCCTGGCATCATCTTGGTCAGTGTGGTGAAGCCCTAGCATCCTCTTGGTCAGTGTGGTGAATCCCTGGCATCCTCTTGGTCAGTGTGGTGAGGCCCTGGCATCATCTTGGTCAGTGTGGTGAAGCCCTAGCATCCTCTTGGTCAGTGTGGTGAATCCCTGGCATCATCTTGGTCAGTGTGGTGAATCCCTGGCATCCTCTTGATCAGTGTGGTGAAGCCCTAGCATCCTCTTGGTCAGTGTGGTGAATCCCTGGCATCATCTTGGTCAGTGTGGTGAATCCCTGGCATCATCTTGATCAGTCTGGTGAGGCCCTGGCATCCTCTTGATCAGTTTGGTGAGGCCCTGGCATCCTCTTGATCAGTCTGGTGAGGCCCCGGAATCCTCTTGGTCAGTCTGATGAGGCCCTGGCATTCTCTTGGTCAGTCTGGTGAGGCCCTGGCATCCTCTTTGCCTGTCTAGTGAGGCCCCGACATCCTCTTGGTCAGTCTGATGAGGCCCTGGCATTCTCTTGGTCAGTGTGGTGAGGCCCTGGGATCCTCTTAGTTAGTCTGGTGAGGCCCCGGCATCCTCTTGGTCAGTGTGGTGAGGCCCTGGGATCCTCTTGGTCAGTGTGGTGAGGCCCTGGGATCCTCTTGGTCAGTGTGGTGAGGCCTTGGGATCCTCTTAGTTAGTCTGGTGAGGCCCCGGCATCCTCTTGGTCAGTGTGGTGAGGCCCTGGGATCCTCTTGGTCAGTCTGGTGAGGCCCTGGGATCCTCTTGGTCAGTCTGATGAGGCCCTGGGATCCTCTTGGTCAGTCTGATGAGGCCCCGGCATCCTCTTGGTCAGTGTGGTGAGGCCCTGGGATCCTCTTGGTCAGTCTGATGAGGCGCTGGGATCCTCTTGGTCAGTCTGGTGAGGCCCCGGCATCCTCTTGGTCAGTCTGATGAGGCCCTGGGATCCTCTTGGTCAGTCTGATGAGGCCCTGGGATCCTCTTGGTCAGTCTGGTGAGGCCCCAGCATCCTCTTGATCAGTTTGATGAGGCCCTGGGATCCTCTTGGTCAGTCTGGTGAGGCCCCGGCATCCTCTTGGTCAGTGTGGTGAGGCCCTGGGATCCTCTTGGTCAGTCTGATGAGGCCCTGGGATCCTCTTGGTCAGTCTGGTGAGGCCCCGGCATCCTCTTGGTCAGTCTGATGAGGCCCTGGGATCCTCTTGGTCAGTCTGATGAGGCCCTGGGATCCTCTTGGTCAGTCTGGTGAGGCCCCAGCATCCTCTTGATCAGTCTGATGAGGCCCTGGGATCCTCTTGGTCAGTTTGGTGAGGCCCTGATATCCTCTTGGTCAGTCTGGTGAAGCCCCGGCATCCTCTTGGTCAGTCTGGTGAGGCCCTGATATCCTCTGAGGGTACTATTACACGGGCTGATGAAGGCACGATAATAAATGTAAACGATTGCCGATCTGCTAGATTGGCGCTCGTTTACTGGGCCTATTACACTGTCCGATAATTGTTTAACAAGGACTGCATGGACATTGTTACCGATATCCTTGCAGCCCTTGTTTAAACTTTATACATACCTATACATGCTGCAGGGCTCCTCTTCCTCTGTGCTTCTCCCTGGGTCCGCGCTCTCTAGCTTCAGAGCGGCCTGGCTCAGTGATTGGCTGAGCGGCCTGTCAGCTGAGACAGGCCACTCTGAAGCTAGAGAGCGCGGACCCAGGGAGAAGCACAGAGCAAGAGGAGCCCTGCAGCATGTATAGGTAATGTATTCTTCTTTGCTGATCGTCAGCATCGTCAGCGATGCTGATGATCTGCGCACCGCTATTACACGTAGCAATGCGCGGTCGGTGCCCGACAATTATAGGTCAGAAACTATATCAACGATCAGCCGATGACAACAAACATCGGCTGATCATTGTCTTCATTACACGGAACGATAATAGGCTGGATAGGTCCAATTCAGCCGATTATCGTTCCGTGTAATAGTACCCTTAGTCAGTGTGGTGAGGCCATGGAACCTATTGGTCAGTGTGGTGAGTCCCTGGCATCCCCTTGGTCAGTGTGGTGAGGCCATGGAATCCCCATGGTCAGTGTGGTGAGGCCCTGGCATCCCCTTGGTCAGTGTGGTGAGGCCCTGGCATCCCCTTGGTCAGTGTGGTGAGGCCCTGGCATCCCCTTGGTCAGTGTGGTGAGGCCATGGAACCTATTGGTCAGTGTGGTGAGGCCCTGGCATCCCCTTGGTCAGTGTGGTGAGGCCCCGGCATCCCCATGGTCAGTGTGGTGAGGCCCTGGCATCCCCATGGTCAGTGTGGTGAGGCCCTGGCATCCCCATGGTCAGTGTGGTGAGGCCCTGGCATCCCCATGGTCAGTGTGGTGAGGCCCTGGCATCCCCAAGGTCAGTGTGGTGAGGCCCTGGCATCCCCATGGTCAGTGTGGTGAGGCCCTGGCATCCCCATGGTCAGCGTGGTGAGGCCCTGGCATCCCCTTGGTCAGTGTGGTGAGGCCCTGGCATCCCCTTGGTCAGTGTGGTGAAGCCATGGAATCCCCATGGTCAGTGTGGTGAGGCCCTGGCATCCCCTTGGTCAGTGTGGTGAGGCCCTGGCATCCCCTTGGTCAGTGTGGTGAGGCCATGGAACCTATTGGTCAGTGTGGTGAGGCCCTGGCATCCCCTTGGTCAGTGTGGTGAGGCCCCGGCATCCCTATGGTCAGTGTGGTGAGGCCCTGGCATCCCCATGGTCAGTGTGGTGAGGCCCTGGCATCCCCATGGTCAGTGTGGTGAGGCCCTGGCATCCCCATGGTCAATGTGGTGAGGCCCTGGCATCCCCATGGTCAGTGTGGTGAGGCCCTGGCATCCCCATGGTCAGTGTGGTGAGGCCCTGGCATCCCCATGGTCAGCGTGGTGAGGCCCTGGCATCCCCTTGGTCAGTGTGGTGAGGCCCTGGCATCCCCTTGGTCAGTGTGGTGAGGCCATGGAACCTATTGGTCAGTGTGGTGAGGCCCTGGCATCCCCTTGGTCAGTGTGGTGAGGCCCTGGCATCCCCATGGTCAGTGTGGTGAGGCCCCGGCATCCCCATGGTCAGTGTGGTGAGGCCCTGGCATCCTTTAGTCAGTCTGGTGGGGTATCACTTTGCTCTGTTGGGTGAGGCTCCAGTAGAAAAAGTTTGAGAAGCGCTGCTATAGGCATCCAGCCGATATTGTAGCTGAAATCTACACTGGTTTGGAGTGCAGGGAGCTGAGTTGTAATACCACACTCTACCTGAGGACAGGAGTGGTGCTGTTTTTGCAAGAAAGTAGCTATGCTTTTTCTGATCTGGGATAACCTCTTGTCTCTTAGTGAATCAGCTGGATCCTACCGTTACAGCCAGGTGTGTTAACGCTGGGCTTAGTGAATCCCCCAGTGTGTAGATCAGGGGGTACAGTAATGGGGGAGATTTATGGTGCTGTTACGATAAGAGGGTCCCTTGTTGCCCACAGCAACCAATCTCTGAGCTGGGATTGGTTGCTGTTGGCAAAAAGGGACTTTCTTACCGTAACAGCGCCATACATACCCCCCATTGTCTAGCTCATGGTAACTGTGCCCTGTTGACTCTTTGGGAGAACACAAAGACCACCACTGCTTCTCCTTCTGATGGGTTATATGGGGGCCCCGCAGATGAAACTCCCACCTGTCAGATACTGATGGCAGGTCCTTACACTCAGGGGTTTCCTACACATGTCAGATGGAATATCCTTTAAAGGATCGATGTGGATAACACTAATAGAGTGGGTTACACCTGGTGCAGGGCCCGAGGGGGCAGAAAATGCACAGGGGCTTATAGAACCAGACATAACCCAGGAACGTTTTTGCTCTTATTGCTTCTTTAAAGCGACTCTGTACCCACAATCTGCCCCCCCCCCCAAAAAAAAACTGCTTTTGTCCTTAAAAACAACTTTTAAACTTGCAGCCCTGTGTCAAATTGGCGAGGCCTAGAGTGTCTGTGCCCTAGGCTTGCACCGCCTCTCCGTCCCTCCTCCCCACCCTCTTCATCATTAGAAATGCCCGTTTCCTATTCCTATTTCCTATTCATCACTCATCACTTGCCTTCACTATCCAGCACATGTGCAGTGTTCAGACAGGTGATGAATAGGAAAATCCTGCCTGGGGCATTCCTAATGATGAAGAGGGTGGTGAGAAAGGACGGAGGGGCGGTGCATTATAATCCACAGACACTCTAGGCCACGCCAGTTTGGCACAGGGCTGCAAGTTTAGAAGTTGTTGTTTTTTAGCACAATAACTGCATCACCTGCCGGACGGACCCCAGGACAGATCTTGGATTAAAAGCAGCTATCTGAATGAACAAGCGGTTTGGGGGGGACAGATTGTGGGTACAGAGTCGCTTTAAGTTACATCAACACAGTTCCCTTATGATAGTGTTATAAGTTATGGCAGCCGCACAGGGTCCATTATGATGCATGCTGCATGGGGCTCTAGAAGCCGATCACATGATGGTTATGGATTCTGTATTAGTCACCTGTAGGGGCGGCATGTCATTGCTATGTATAATATAGGACGTACATGTTGTAGGAACATCACTGCTCTGAGGCCTCCGGGGATCACACTCATGTCTACTGCTCAATGCTGTGATCTGTGCTGATACAAGATGTATGATACAGTATGGATGAGTGATGGGAGCTGTATATATGAATTATATAAGCTGTGTGTATGAAGGATATGAGCTGTATATATGAATTACATAAGCTGTGTGTATGAATATGAGTTGTATGTATGAGTGATGGGAGCTGTGTGTATGAATATGAGTTGTATGTATGAGTGATGGGAGCTGTATGTATGAATATGAGCTATGAATGATATAAGCTGTGTATAAATGATATGAGCTGTATGTATGAGTGATGGGAGCTGTGTGTATGAATGATATGAGCTGTATTTTAGCTTTTGAGCTGTTTTTGCTGTATGAATGTTACGAGTATGAATGATATGAGCTGTATATGTAAGGGCTGTAAACTGTGTGTATAATCTGTGCATACATCTGCAATGACTGTGTATAATTAATATATTCTGTGTGCTATATATATATATATATATATATATATATATATATACAATGAGCTATTTGTATGTGTGCATAAATAATATAATAGGTATATAACTGCTATGAGTTCTGTATGTATATATCATGAGCTGTGTGTATGAATAATATAATAGCTATATTATATTATCATGTATGTATCATTTAGCTTTGTGTATGTATGTGTCTGTATTTATATGTGTGTATATATACATAGCGTATCTCTATGTAGACTTGCATATATCAGCGTACCTCTGTGTGCGTGTGTGTATATATATATATATATATATCAGCGTTTCTCTATGTGTATATTTATGTGTATATATCAGCGTATCTCTATGTAGACGTGTATATATCAGCTTATCTATATATGTGTATATATCAGCGTATCTCTTTGTATATATGTATGTATATATCAGCATATTGCTATGTATATATGTGTGTATATATCAGCGTATCTCTTTGTATATATGTATGTATATATCAGCATATTGATATGTATATATGTGTGTATATATCAGCGTATCTCTTTGTATATATGTGTGTAAATAGACCAACAAAACACAACAATCACTGAACTCAGGGAGAACAGTGAAAAATTCCAATGGAGTAATAATTTAAGAGTCTCCACTGATTGTCCCATACAAAATTTGAATATGCAAAAAAAAGGGGTCCGTGGAGCCTCAGTTACGAGTCTCAAAACACGGGAGTAGCCAGATATCCCTCTCTCCAGAGAAGGAAGCCCATTGCCAAGGGGCGCCTCCTAGTGGGGAGAGCACCAAACCACCCTGATACGTAGTCCCTCAGGTCCTCACTCTGTTACGAGCTTTGGGACCTAAATAGGGAAACACCAGGGTGGCCCCTGCAAGTCAAAGTCTAACTCTGTGACTCGTAACTGAGGCTCCACTGACCCCTTTTTTTGCATATATATGTGTGTATATATCAGCTTATCGCTATGTATATATGTGTGTATATATCAGCGTATCTCTTTGTATATATGTGTGTATATATCAGCATATCGCTATGTATATATGTGTGTATATATCAGCGTATCTCTGTGTGTATATATATATATGTGTGTGTGTGTATATCAGCGTATCTCTATGTATATATATGTGTATATCACTGTATCTCTGTGTATATATGTATGTATATATATCAGTATATCGCTATGTATATATGTGTGTATATATCACTGTATCTCTGTACATACATACAGTACAGAACAAAACTTTGGACACAACTTCTCATTCAAAGCGTTTTCTGTATTTTCATGACTATGAAAATTGTAGATTCACACTGAATTATATACTTAATAAAAAAGTGGGAAACAACTCAAAATCTTTCTTATATTCTAGGTTCTTCAAAGTAGCCGCCTTTTGCTTTGATTCCTGCTTTGCACACTCCTGGCATTCTCATGATGAGCTTCAGGAGGTAGTCACCGGAAATTGTCTTCCAACAGTCTGGAAGGAGTTCCCAGAGATGCTTAGCACTTGGTGGGCCTTCTGCCTTCACTCTGCAGTCCAGCTCACCCCAAACCATCTGGATTGGGTTCAGGTCTGGTGACTGGTGGCGGGGTCATCTGGCATAGCGCTCATCACTCTCCTTCTTGGTCATGTAGCCCTTACACAGCATGGTGGTGGGTTTGGGGTCAATGTCCTGTTGAAAAATAAAGGATGGTCTAACTAAACGCAAACCGGAATAGCATGCCGCTGCAAGATGCTGTGGTAGCCATGCTGGGTCAGTATGCCTTCACTTGTGAATAAATCCCTAACAGTGTCACCAGCAAAGCGCCCTCACACCATCACACCTCCTCCTCCATGCTTCACGGTGGCAACCAGGCAGGTAGGGTCCATCCGTTCTCCGTCTTCTCTTACCAGTTGTTGTAGAGATGTCTCTGCTGCTGCACAGTCTCCTCTTACCAGTTGTTGTAGAGATGTCTCTGCTGCTGCACAGTGTCCTCTTACCAGTTGTTGTAGAGATGTCTCTGCTGCACAGTGTCCTCTTACCAGTCGTTATAGAGATGTCTCTGCTGCACAGTCTCCTCTTACCAGTCGTTATAGAGATGTCTCTGCTGCACAGTGTCCTCTTACCAGTTGTTATAGAGATGTCTCTGCTGCACAGTGTCCTCTTACTAGTTGTTATAGAGATGTCTCTGCTGCACAGTCTCCTCTTACCAGTCGTTATAGAGATGTCTCTGCTGCACAGTGTCCTCTTACCAGTTGTTATAGAGATGTCTCTGCTGCACAGTGTCCTCTTACCAGTTGTTATAGAGATGTCTCTGCTGCACAGTCTCCTCTTACCAGTCGTTATAGAGATGTCTCTGCTGCACAGTCTCCTCTTACCAGTTGTTATAGAGATGTCTCTGCTGCACAGTCTCCTCTTACCAGTTGTTGTAGAGATGTCTCTGCTGCACAGTCTCCTCTTACCAGTCGTTATAGAGATGTCTCTGCTGCACAGTCTCCTCTTACCAGTTGTTGTAGAGATGTCTCTGCTGCACAGTCTCCTCTTACCAGTTGTTGTAGAGATGTCTCTGCTGCACAGTCTCCTCTTACCAGTTGTTGTAGAGATGTCTCTGCTGCACAGTCTCCTCTTACCAGTCGTTATAGAGATGTCTCTGCTGCACAGTCTCCTCTTACCAGTTGTTATAGAGATGTCTCTGCTGCACAGTCTCCTCTTACTAGTTGTTATAGAGATGTCTCTGCTGCACAGTCTCCTCTTACTAGTTGTTGTAGAGATGTCTCTGCTGCTGCACAGTCTCCTCTTACCAGTTGTTGTAGAGATGTCTCTGCTGCTGCACAGTCTCCTCTTACTAGTTGTTATAGAGATGTCTCTGCTGCTAGAACTCTGTGTGCTGGCATTGACCTGGTCTTTGAGCTGCTGGTAACCTGTGATATCTGAGGCTGGTGACTCGGATGATCTTCTCCTCCGCAGCAGAGATGACTCTTGCTCTTCCTTTCCTGGGGCGCTCCTCATGTCAGCCAGTTTCTTTGTAGCGCTTGATGGTTTTTGCAACTGCAAAAGTATAAAGTTTTCCCAATTTTTCGGACTGACTGACCTTTATTTCTTAAAGTAATGGTGGTCACTGGTATTTCTTTACTTAGCTGCTTTTTTCTTGCCATAATACAAATTCTAAGGGTATCTTCACACGTACCATATCGCTGCGTATGTATCGCTGCGTATTTATCGCTGCGTGTTTGGTGCGATTTTTACATGTGAGTTTTGATTTTCACATTTCACATTTTCACAGTCTATTCAGTAGAACTATCAGCTGTGTATCCACCTGACTTCTGCACAACACAACTGATAGTCCCAACCCCATGTAAGAGGCAAGAAATCCAACTTATTACACCAGACTGGGCATACCTGTGAAGTGACAACCATTTCCGGTGACTACCTCCTGAAGCTCATCATGAGAATGCCAAGAGTGTGCAAAGCAGGAATCAAAGCAAAAGGCGGCTACTTTGAAGAACCTAGAATATAAGATATTTCAGTTGTTTCACACTTTTTTTGTTATGTATATAATTCCACATGTATAATTCATAGTTCTGATGCCTTCAGTGTGAATCTACAATTTGTATAGTCATGAAAATACAGAAAACTCTTTGAATAAGGTGTGTCCAAACTTTTGGTCTGTGTGTGTATATATCAGTGTACCTCCATGTATATATGTGTGTGTATATATCAGGTATCTCTATGTATATTATGTATATATGTGTATATATCAGTGTATCCCTCTCTCTCTCTCTCTCTCTCTCTCTCTCTCTCTCTCTCTCTCTATATATATATATATATATATATATGTGTGTATATATTGGCGTATCTCTATGTACATACACAGTATGTGTATATATCAGCATATCTCTATGTGTGTGTATATATATATGTATATATCAGAGTATCTCTGTGTATATATGTGTATATATCAGGTATCTCTCTCTATATATTTATGTGAGTGTGTGTATATATATCAGTGTATCTCTATGTATATATCAGCGTATCTCTATGTATATATACAGTATGTGTATATATCAGTGTACCTCCATGTATATATGTGTGTGTATATATCAGGTATCTCTCTCTCTCTCTCTCTCTCTATATATATATATATATATGTATATATTGGTGTATTTCTATGTACATATACAGTATGTGTAAATGTCAGCGTATCTCTATGTATATATATATATATATATATGTATATATCAGCGTATCTCTGTGTATATATGTGTATATATCAGGTATCTCTCTCTCTATATATATTTATGTGAGTGTGTGTGTATATATATCAGTGTATCTCTATGTATATATCAGCGTATCTCTATGTATATATGTGTGTATATCAGTGTATCTCTATGTATATATGTATATATCAGGTACATCTCAGTACACGTGTTAGCATCCTTTGTGGGGCTCTTTCCATAATTTGCCGTTTCCTTGTCTTCGACGTTACGGGATCAGGCGGGGATTTAGCGGGGATTGCTTTGGTCTCTCATTTGCGCTTTCCTGGCTGGTTTAGAGCTTCTCTTGCCGCTTGGGTCTCTTCTTGTTAAGACTTTGGGTATTTGCTGTGATTAAGGAACGCAGCGCTTGTGTCCTTGTATCTTGTGAGGTTTCTTGTATTTAATGAAGAAGCTCTGATGGTCCCGAGATCTGAAGGAAATTCAGTCAATAGCTTGAGCTCCAGCATGAAGGCTGAGGATGTGAGCGGCTGGATGCTCGCACGGCCTCCTCCGGCTCTCCAGGCTTCTCGCTTTACATATTCAATAGTTCAGCCTTTCCCCTATTCAGGATCATGTTTGATTAAAAGCAGCCGAGCTGTGGAGTCATTGGACTATGACACGGGGAATCTTTCATCCTGGCTCACTTAATAAGCTGATATCCTGCTGCTCTCTATGGCCGAATATTCAGATTCACAATCAGTCTGCGACTAAACTGCAAGCGTCCCGTACAGAAAGGGGGCCGCCATAGAGATGCAAGAAGTGTCCGCACCAACCTGCAATACAGGACCATGGAGCTAAATGTGTCCCCGGCTGCTGGGGGGTCCTGATCCACATGACACGGAACAACATCTATGGCAGAACTATTCACCCCTTCCTATCAGCATGTAGTATGGTCTCCATTCACACCATGCAGTCTGGAGCAGGGTCGTAACTAAAACTGCAAACTTCTGATTAGGCCCGTCCACCCCCCGCACCCCATGACCACCACTAAGCCATCAAGTGCAGCCATAAGTCGTCAGGAGTGCTTGCCATTAAAGGGACATTTGCAGCACCTGGGAGGTCCGCTCGGCCACTGGGTTCAGCAAATTTTGAGGCTTAGGGGGTCCCAGTGTATTGCAGGAGCAGGCCACAAGCCCCCTGAGGTGCTGGGCCCCATAGCAGTCACTATGACTGCTATGGTGGTAGTTATGCCCCTGATCTGGAGCCATAAGAAAGTCTGCAGACATACGGAGCAGATCCTCCAGTCTGGTCTCTTACGTAGCTCGGCCAGTTGGGTGTTGTGTATACAGGTTTTCCATGCAGTGCTATTCTTCTTGTACAAATAATGGACACCTTGGTGGACCCTGACCTGATCTTCCACAATGTAAGGCTTTATTCGCAGATTCCCTACATGTATCTGTAATTGTGGACACATTTAAGGCACATTGATTTCTATTGGGCTATATACACTGGTTGTAGCTTTACAGATCCACAATCCGTATCGCCATAGTACGTGCCCTCTGGAAGAAACATCCGTAACGTCTGCAAAAAAAAATCAAATCACCTTAAAGCGACTCTGTACCCACAATCTGACCCCCCAAACCACTTGTACCTTCGGATAGCTGCTTTTGCGCTGTGTCTAACGGCCGGGGCTTACATTTGTATATGCATTAGGCTGGCACCACCTCTCCATCCTTCCTCCCCACCCTCCTCATCATTAGGAATGATCCAGGAACACTGCTGTTTGAGCTTTGCACAGGTGTATTAACGATCCAGCCCATGTTCATTATACACACAGGTGAGGAATAGGAAGCAATCTGCCTGGAGCATTCCTAATGATGAGGGTGGGGAGGAAGGACAGAGAGGTGCCAGCCTAATGCATACACAAATGTAAGCCCCGGCCATTAGACACAGCCCTGCTGGATTAAAAGTTGTTTTTAGCACAATAACTGCATCACCTGCCGAACGGACCCCAGGACGGATCTTGGATTAAAAGCAGCTATCCGAAGGGACAAGTGGTTTGGGGGGTCAGATTGTGGGTACAGAGTTGCTTTAAAGTGTTACTGTCGCTAGAAAAAAACTTTTGACATATAGAGACATCTTAAAAGTTTTCATCGGTTGGGGTCTGAGTGTTCACACCCTTACCGATCAGGAGACAAGCGGGTAGAGGGCCGAGCTGCAGCACGTCCACTTAAAGAGTCCTATAGTAATAACTATATTAGCTGGGATTGGAATACCCCTTTAAGCAATATAACTGGGTCCTTCCATGAGCTATAGGGTACAGTTCTGTATGGTTGGGGCACTCGGATTATTTTTCCTTCCAAAGTTGCCATTACGTTTCTGATGAGTGAAGGCTATACTGTATTTACACGCACCAACCATAGACACGCACAAGGCTCGGACTGGATCAGAGGTAAAAAGGCTTCACAGAATTACCTGCAGCTGCCTCTAAGAGGGATTCACTGCATACAGATTTATACGACTCCCCCATGAGTTGACTACTAGCCGTATACCGCCATAAGCCTTTAGTGATTCCAGCTGGCAGCCACAATGATATTATATATACTGATACATTCTGAAACCTGAAGTGGTATTATGGGCACTGCCTTCCCTCTCAGTGGGTGATGGGCCGGTCCTACATTATTCTAGTAGTCATCTCTGATGGACATTATTCTAGTAGTCATCTCTGATGGACATTATTCTAGTAGTCATCTCTGATGGACATTATTCTAGTAGTCATCTCTGATGGACATTATCCTAGTAGTCATCTCTGATGGACATTATCCTAGTAGTCATCTCTGATGGACATTATTCTAGTAGTCATCTCTGATGGACATTATCCTAGTAGTCATCTCTGATGGACATTATCCTAGTAGTCATCTCTGATGGACATTATCCTAGTATTCATCTCTGATGGACATTATTCTAGTATTCATCTCTGATGGACATTATCCTAGTATTCATCTCTGATGGACATTATTTTATTTTAGTAGTCATCTCTGATGGACATTATTCTAGTAGTCATCTCTGATGGACATTATCCTAGTAGTCATCTCTGATGGACATTATCCTAGTATTCATCTCTGATGGACATTATTCTAACATCCTAGTAAAGTGAGGGTAACCCTCTGTCCTAACCCCCTGCACTACCAGAGCCGAGCACCGGGCATCTTTAGGTAGTTACTCGGCTATTCCTAAACTTTTGGTCTCAGACGAGTTTGTCTCACGTTGAGTATTTCAGGTCCGCAAGTAAGAGATCCAGCTTCAGTCTCCGTCCTTCAGGCACTGTTAGAGTCACCGACTTCCAGGACCATCTACTATGTAGCTCTCCGTAAGACATCCTGCACCTCTGCCCTTACCTGGCAGACTTCTTTCTTCAAGAACTACAAGTCTGGGAGGAGTTTATTTCTGATGGTGGACCCCCAGTCAGGTCAGACCATCAGAGCCTACCTTCACCCATCTGTCACATCCATTCAGGGATTCAACACCTCAGGAACTACTCTGACTACTTCCGTGCCGTCTGCCATTACAAGGTTCTGTTATTGAAACATGTGGATGATGTTAATGTGAGTTACCCGTTATATTGCACTCTTTGAGTCGCTGTGTCTTGGCCTGTGCTGCACACATACGGGGGACCCCTGCACCTCCAGCTACAGCATCAGTAACCAGGGATTGTGTGCCCTCCCCCTGGTCACTGCCCCTCTGTTATATACAGAAGCCCCCCAGGTATAGTGTATTTGAACAGTAATATAAGACGCCCTCATGGATCCCTATAGTATTCTGCAGGTTGAAGGAATCCTGCGAGAGGGTACGAGCTCTGATAGTCACCTATCACCCCCCCCCCCCCCCCCCCCCAAACACTTCCCTGGTATCACAGATGGTCACACAGACAAGGTAAAGCCAATCCACTCTCTTGTACTAACAGGAAGTTACAAACCTGAGACAGGAAGTAGTTTACATGGAGTGAGTCAGCCATTACACTGATGGAGGTGCCCCTTTAAGGACATGGAAGAAACTACTTTCGACAGCAATTATCTTCAAGATAGCATCTGTAGTCTTATGTCCAATGTGCGATTTGATGACTTCTTGTCGCAGTGTCCTCCACTGTCCGCGCCGGGCGCAGGGCCATGGAGTCAGGTTCTGCATATGTGAGCAGCCTGTTACATTCTGTTGTCTATTAACCCATGTGACCCTTGTGCTTTGTCTCTGATTAGCCGACTGATTAGTCTGATAGGCCGTATATAAATATTCATCTCCGCTCTGACTCACAGAGACACTTAAGGACCCATCAATGAGAGATGGAGAGCCTGTGACCGACTGATCCCAGATGGGAAAGTTAAAGAAAGTAAATGTGGTAATAAGTGCAGGGGATTAATATCATTATGTCCTTAAGGGTTCACAGCAGCTCGCCCCGCACGCTACATAACCCTTACAGGGGTGAGAGTCCTATTCCTGCACAGTATGGTCTGATAGAGTGCAAGGATATTCAATGAGGGGTCAGCTGGATCCTGCCCTCAGACTGATAGACCCCCGGCACAATGTTCTACTGCACCATCTAAGACCATAAAGCCTCCAGCCATGAATTCTCCCCAAAGAGGCAGCAAGTACGGTATCCACCCTGCCAGCCCTCACAGGTTATTCACTGAATCCCAGGTATGGTTATAGTCATCAGGTCCTATTCACATCCTAGAATAATCTGGAAGATCCGCAGTGATTGCATTTTGTCTACATCATTTACAAGAGTGAAACAGATTGTAATGACAAGGGAAAAACCAAGGCCAGGTATCCATCCACAGACAGCTGTTTCAGGGTGTTGCCCCTCATCAGTGTGGAGCAGGATTTTGGCTAGGTGGGAGCAATGCCTAGTAGAGCCATAAGGGAAACAGATTGCTGATCTCAGGGAGACCAGCCAAACGACAACACTGCCGGCTGATGGCTAAAGCTCTCAACATTGCGCTTACATTAACTTATAGGGCCACTTAATATAGTGGTTTTAGTGATTTTCTTACAGGAGCCGCCCCATGGCTGGGTCCTTCCCGGAGGGATATCTGGCTAGTCCTTGTATTGGGACTCTTAAATGAGGCGCCACAGGCTCTTCTTTTGCATATTCATTTACAAGAGTGAGCTGTAAGCAGTGGTATCTGTATCTATATTCTTCACAAGAAGGGGCAAAGAGGCAGCACTATCCATGCCTACATCATTTACAAGGCGGGATAGAGAGGACGTGCTATTTGTAAGAACATAATTTACAGGGAGAGACAGGAAAGCAGTACTATCTGTACCCATGTGATTCAAAAGAGAGGCAGGGGGGTAGTACTATCTGTACACATGTGATTTAAAAGAGAGACAGGGAGGTAGCACTATCTGTGCCTATGTGGTGTAAAAGAGAGGCAGGGAGATAGTACTACCTCCCTGCCTCTCTTTTAAACCACATAGGTACAGATAGTACTACCTCCCTGCCTCTCTTTTAAACCACATAGGTACAGATAGTACTACCTTCCTGCCTCTCTTTTTTTAACCACATAGGTACAGATAGTGGTACCTCCTTGTCTCTTTTAAATCACATAGGTAAAGGTAGTACTATCTGTACCTATGTATCTTTATAAGAGAGGCAGGGAGGTAGTACTATCTGTACCTATGTGATTTAGGATTTAAAAGAGAGACAGAGAGGTAATACTATCTGTACCTATGTGGTTTACAAGAGAGGCAGGGTAGAAGTAATATCTTTACCTATGTGATTTAAAAGAGGCAGGGAGGTAGTACTATCTGTACCTATGTGATTTAGGATTTAAAAGAGAGACAGAGGGGTAGTACTATCTATACCTGCAATATTGTAGATTCTTTGTAATGCTAGACGGACTATTGAGGTCGAGTTGCTAATTAAAGGGGAACTCCAGGTAGAGGTTTAAAAAAAAAAAAAAAGAAACTTCTGCAGAAGCATAACGCATTACTTACCTGTCTATCCCAGTTTTGAAACTACCAAAAATCCATTTGTTTGGTTTTTTTTGCTCTGTTTTGTGTTTCTGTTCTTCCTGGTTTGGCATTTCCCAGAATGCAATGCTTTCCCTCATGTGATCATCACAGCCCCCCCCCCCCCACACACACACACACACATCACAGTCAGTAAAATCAGTGCTGCACCTGCTTCTGGCTGGTCAGAGATGGTGAATCACTCAGGGGATTGGGGGATCCAGCCCCGCCTCCTGTGACATCACGCCCTGCCCCCTGTCTGCATCATCAACTAACACACACAGTGTGAGACAGAGGCATGGAAGATTTGTCTCCTAGGGGAGGATAGCAGCAGGAGCAGGAGACAATGTGGATTGGCACAGGGGCCATTTTTCTTCACTTCCTGGATTTCTATCAGCTACCAGTGTGGTAGAACTGTACAGATACGGTAATACATTGTATAGACACATCTATATAACTGTACAGATACGGTAATACATTGTATAGACACATCTATATAACTGTACAGATACGGTAATACATTGTATAGACACATCTATATAACTGTACAGATACGGTAATACATTGTATAGACACATCTATATAACTTTTAATGTACTTTTAATAGAAAACAAGTTTTTCGTATGCGGAGTTCCCCTTTAACTCACTGTAATTATCCCTCCCAACTTTACAAAAAAGCCACAATGTTGCAGATAAAGCCAGCCAGGTTCTTGTTTACATCAGCTGTCTCACATACAGATTTTTGTATTTTCAACAGGAAGTAGCAGCTGAAAACTGGGGGAAGGAGACTGAATAGATAAAAACAAGTATGGAAGGAATTATTAGTCTCACCATGGGCAGCAACATATCAGAAGTTATGTTTGAGTGGAATACCCCTTTAAAAGAGAGGCAAGAAGGTAGTACTATCCAGACCTACATACAGGGATGCAGTACTGTCTGAGCTCATATAGTATACAGGAAGGGGCAGAAGGGTAGCACTATCTGTACTATTATTATTTACAGGGAGAGAATGGGGGCAGAGTGATACTGTGTAAGTACTGTCTGCACCTACATCATTTACAGGGAGAGACGCAGAGACAGTACCATTTATCCCTATGTCATTTACAAGGCAGGGAGCTGGTACTATCTGTATCTACATCTTACAGGGAGGGAGTGGAGGTAGTACCATCCATGTTTATGTCATTTACCAAGAGAAACAGGGAAGGAGTCTGCAGTATTATCCAGAGCAGTCTATTATCTGCCCCCGTTATAGGGGAGTACATGTTACATAGAAGAGATGATGGAGATTTATTGGTGCTTTGCCGCTGTCTGCGATCAGCCTCAGCGCCGCTAATAAGGTAATAAGAGCCTGTGCACATGATCAGGCTCCACAATCCTGCATCCCTGACACCTGCCTGGATTGCTGCATGCAAAACCCGCTGCACAAAAGCACATTAAATACGTGTTGGCCAAACTGACAGATACTCACCGCCCCCCCCCCACCCCCCCCCCACCCCCATCATTCTTGACAATTTCCAGTCCATGTCTTCATCTCGATATGTTACTTACCCCAGTCAGTGATCAGCGGAGCAGGTGTTTCTAGCACAACAAAGAGTGGACTGGGCACTGCCGGGAGGGACATGGCAGGAGATCAGGGCAGGTGACTATTGTTTTAATATTTTTTTATTGCATTTTTTAATGCAAGCTCAAGCCCTTACCCAAGATTAGAGAAGCAATATGGCTTCCCCTATAACAGATACATATACTTTCTTTCCACTACCTCAGTACAGCACATACTCCTCTCTGCTATATCATGCCATAGTGCTATACTGAATAGGTTGGCACTGTGCTAGGGGGATGATTTACACTGTATGGTACCATAGGAGGCATGTGGAGGGAGAAGGGGTTACTGATGCAGCATCACAGCAAGGAAGGGGTTACACAAAGCTCAGAGCTGCTACTATTGGTGTATTACAGCTGTTGATAAGCTACAGGGAGGGGGAGACTACACTGCAGCACTGTAAACATATGGCAGTAGGTACTCTGTTTTACACAACCATCAGCTGCCCTGAGCATTATTACGAGGGGGAAGCCTTGATTTACCTTTGCGGAACACTGAGGATTACCTTCAACAGACAGACTGGCTCAGCTTACAGGTACACAGTCTAGGCCTCTCTCACTTTTTCCTGTCCATTGCACTAAGCTTAGCCCCCACTTGTCCTGTTCTGTCTGTTAATAGAGACAGATTTCCCCTGACAACAGGCAGTGAACAGCAGATGCAGAGAAGAAAGACACCCAGTGGTCAAGATGTCACTGCTGTGTTTTTTTTTCTTTGTTAAAGCAGTGATTTACAAACATTTTAGGAATTATACAGGCGACCCAGTGGAGGGGAGTTGTTTGACACAACAGCGACCATTTAAATGTATCTCTTCCTCATACGCTCTCGTTGACAAAAACATGAAGAAATACTCTATAGAGGTTACACAGCCCCCTTTGATGGGTCTATGGGGGTCTCTCTGTTATCACAACTCAAGGAATCTCCATACTGTGTGCCCTACAGAGAGGAGGATGGATGCAGGGCCGTTATATGGACAGAGGCAGAGGTGACTGTACTGTAGAGGGCGCTGTACATCTGGCCATTATATGGGCAGAGGAGACTGTACTGTAGAGGGCACTGTACATCTGGCCGTTATATGGACAGAGGCAGAGGTGACTGTACTGTAGAGGGCGCTGTACATCTGGCCATTATATGGGCAGAGGAGACTGTACTGTAGAGGGCACTGTACATCTGGCCGTTATATGGACAGAGGCGACTGCACTGTAGAGGGCGCTGTACATCTGGACGTTATATGGACAGAGGTGACTTTACTGTAGAGGGCGCTGTACATCTGGCCGTTATATGGACAGAGGCGACTGCACTGTAGAGGGCGCTGTACATCTGGCCGTTATATGGGCAGAGGTGACTTTACTGTAGAGGGCGCTGTACATCTGGACGTTATATGGACAGAGGCAGAGGTGACTGTACTGTAGAGGGCGCTGTACATCTGGCCGTTATATGGACAGAGGCAGAGGAGACTGTACTGTAGAGGGCGCTGTACATCTGGCCGTTATATGGACAGAGGCAGAGGAGACTGTACTGTAGAGGGCGCTGTACATCTGGCTGTTATATGGACAGAGGCAGAGGAGACTGTACTGTAGGCCCTGCACATCTGGCCGTTATATGGACAGAGGGAGAGGTGACTGTACTGTAGGCCCTGCACATCTGGCCGTTATATGGACAGAGGGAGAGGTGACTGTACTGTAGAGGGCGCTGTACATCTGGCTGTTATATGGACAGAGGGAGAGGAGACTGTACTGTAGAGGGCGCTGTACATCTGGCTGTTATATGGACAGAGGCAGAGGTGACTGTACTGTAGAGGGCGCTGTACATCTGGCTGTTATATGGACAGAGGCAGAGGAGACTGTACTGTAGAGGGCGCTGTACATCTGGCTGTTATATGGACAGAGGCAGAGGAGACTGTACTGTAGAGGGCGCTGTACATCTGGCTGTTATATGGACAGAGGCAGAGGTGACTGTACTGTAGAGGGCGCTGTACATCTGGCTGTTATATGGACAGAGGCAGAGGAGACTGTACTGTAGAGGGCGCTGTACATCTGGCTGTTATATGGACAGAGGCAGAGGAGACTGTACTGTAGAGGGTGCTGTACATCTGGTCATTATATGGACAGAGGCAGAGGTGACTGTACTGTAGAGGGTGCTGTACATCTGACCGTTATATGGACAGAGGCAGAGGAGACTGTACTGTAGAGGGCGCTGTACATCTGGCCGTTATATGGACAGAGGCAGAGGAAACTGTACTGTAGAGGGCGCTGTACATCTGGTGGTTATATGGACAGAGGCAGAGGAGACTGTACTGTAGAGGGCTCTGTACATCTGGCCGTTATATGGACAGAGGCAGAGGTGACTGTACTGTAGAGGGCGCTGTACATCTGGCTGTTATATGGACAGAGGCAGAGGAGACTGTACTGTAGGCCCTGCACATCTGGCTGTTATATGGACAGAGGCAGAGGAGACTGTACTGTAGGCCCTGTACATCTGGCTGTTATATGGACAGAGGCAGAGGAGACTGTACTGTAGGCCCTGCACATCTGGCTGTTATATGGACAGAGGCAGAGGAGACTGTACTGTAGGCCCTGCACATCTGGCTGTTATATGGACAGAGGCAGAGGAGACTGTACTGTAGGCCCTGTACATCTGGCTATTATATGGACAGGGGCAGAGGAGACTGTACTGTAGGCCCTGCACATCTGGCTGGTATATGGACAGAGGCAGAGGAGACTGTACTGTAGGCCCTGCACATCTGGCTGTTATATGGACAGAGGCAGAGGAGACTGTACTGTAGGCCCTGTACATCTGGCTGTTATATGGACAGGGGCAGAGGAGACTGTACTGTAGGCCCTGCACATCTGGCTGGTATATGGACAGAGGCAGAGGAGACTGTACTGTAGGCCCTGCACATCTGGCTGTTATATGGACAGAGGCAGAGGAGACTGTACTGTAGGCCCTGCACATCTGGCTGTTATATGGACAGAGGCAGAGGAGACTGTACTGTAGGCCCTGTACATCTGGTTGTTATATGGACAGAGGCAGAGGAGACTGTACTGTAGGCCCTGCACATCTGGCTGTTATATGGACAGAGGCAGAGGAGACTGTACTGTAGGCCCTGCACATCTGGCTGTTATATGGACAGAGGCAGAGGAGACTGTACTGTAGGCCCTGTACATCTGGCTGTTATATGGACAGAGGCAGAGGAGACTGTACTGTAGGCCCTGCACATCTGGCTGTTATATGGACAGAGGCAGAGGAGACTGTACTGTAGGCCCTGCACATCTGGCTGTTATATGGACAGAGGCAGAGGAGACTGTACTGTAGGCCCTGCACATCTGGCTGTTATATGGACAGAGGGAGAGGAGACTGTACTGTAGAGGGCGCTGTACATCTGGCTGTTATATGGACAGAGGCAGAGGAGACTGTACTGTAGAGGGCGCTGTACATCTGGCCGTTATATGGACAGAGGCAGAGGAGACTGTACTGTAGGCCCTGCACATCTGGCTGTTATATGGACAGAGGGAGAGGAGACTGTACTGTAGAGGGCGCTGTACATCTGGCTGTTATATGGACAGAGGCAGAGGAGACTGTACTGTAGAGGGCGCTGTACATCTGGCCGTTATATGGACAGAGGCAGAGGAGACTGTACTGTAGGCCCTGCACATCTGGCTGTTATATGGACAGAGGCAGAGGAGACTGTACTGTAGGCCCTGTACATCTGGCTGTTATATGGACAGAGGCAGAGGAGACTGTACTGTAGGCCCTGCACATCTGGCTGTTATATGGACAGAGGCAGAGGAGACTGTACTGTAGGCCCTGCACATCTGGCTGTTATATGGACAGAGGCAGAGGAGACTGTACTGTAGGCCCTGTACATCTGGCTGTTATATGGACAGGGGCAGAGGAGACTGTACTGTAGGCCCTGCACATCTGGCTGTTATATGGACAGAGGCAGAGGAGACTGTACTGTAGGCCCTGCACATCTGGCTGTTATATGGACAGAGGGAGAGGAGACTGTACTGTAGAGGGCGCTGTACATCTGGCGGTTAGAAAAGTTTCCAGAAGATTCTGGGTCTGTTGTTGGAGCTTTAAGCAAAATAATAAAATCAGGAAATTATTTCTAGATCTTGGTTCTTCTCTAAAATGCTGAGAAGCAGAAACATCAGAATATTCCCCAGGAATCAATAGATTTACTCAGACATAACACACTTTTAAACAGCAATGAAAATCACTGCGGCTTGTGGTGGGGGCTGCAGCCCTGGGAGGAAAAGGCGGCAAACACTGAGTAATATACTGCGTGCATTGTGTATTATACTGGGGACAGAGTGTGTATTATACTGGGTATATTGTATCTTATTCTGTGTATTATACTGGGTATATTGTATCTTATTCTGTGTATTATACTGGGTATATTGTATCTTATTCTGTGTATTATACAGGGTACAGTGTTTGTATTATACTGTGTATTATACTGTGTATATTGTATATTATACTGTATTGTGTGTACTGTGTATTATACTGTGTATATCCTGTATTTTACTGTGTACAGTGTATTATACGGGGTATTATACTGTTATATACCATGTATTATACTGTGTGTTTTGTGTACTACATTGTATATTTTTTTATATTATAATTTGTACAGTGTGTCATTATACGGTGTATATTGTGTACTATACTGTGCAGTTTCTATATTATACTGTGTAGAGTGTATTATATGGTGTATATTGTATATTATACTGTTATGTGCCCTGTATTATACGGTGTATATTGTGTACTATACTGTGCAGTTTCTATATTATACTGGGTACAGTGTATGTACACCGATCATCCATAACATGAAAACCACTGACAAGTAACATTGCTTATCTGGTGACACCGGCGTCTGACAAGCGGGGGAAATATTAGGCAGCAAGTGAATAGTCAGTTCTTCAAGTTGATGGGTTGGAAGTGTGAAAAATGAGCGAACATAAGGACCTGCTGCTAACGTCTTAGTGCCAGATATCACCGAACACCTTCAGAGGACGCCTGGAGTCCGGGCTTCAGCAATACTGTTCTGGCTGATCACTGTGTATACTGTGCCTGTGGTGTATCATACTGTGTACTATATACTATGTATACACCTTCAGGTCCCTGCGCACTGTGTGTTACTGTTCTGGCTGATCACTGTGTATACTGTGCCTGTGGTGTATCATACTGTGTACTATATACTATGTATACACCTTCAGGTCCCTGCACACTGTGTGTTACTGTTCTGGCTGATCACTGTGTATACTGTGCCTATGGTGTATCATACTGTGTACTATATACTATGTATACACCTTCAGGTCCCTGCGCAGTGTGTGTTACTGTTCTGGCTGATCACTGTGTATACTGTGCCTGTGGTGTATCATACTGTGTACTATATACTATGTATACACCTTCAGGTCCCTGCACACTGTGTGTTACTGTTCTGGCTGATCACTGTGTATACTGTGCCTGTCGTGTATCATACTGTCTACTACGGTATATACTATGTATCTTAATGTTTCTGGCATAGTTTCCTGGGAATTAAAGGAAAAGCACAGTAAGCCCATACATCCACAGCAACAATACCTCCAGGACCTTGGTCATGTGACTACACAGTCACTTACAGTGCTGCAGGACTAGCTGCACCTGTTGTTGTGTTTGCAGGTTACAGGTGGGGAGAACAGGGGAGGCTGCAAGAAAGTCAGAGGTGTTACAGAAATCAGCCGGGGGAAAGTGTGTCCACCCCACATCATCACACCAGGGGGAAGTGTGTCCACCCCACATCATCACACCAGGGGGAAGTGTGTCCACCCCACATCATCACACCAGGGGGAAGTGTGTCCACCCCACATCATCACACCAGGGGGAAGTGTGTCCACCCCACATCATCACACCAGGGGGAAGTGTGTCCACCCCACATCATCACACCAGGGGGAAGTGTGTCCACCCCACATCATCACACCAGGGGGAAGTGTGTCCACCCCACATCATCACACCAGGGGGAAGTGTGTCCACCCCACATCATCACACCAGGGGGAAGTGTGTCCACCCCACATCATCACACCAGGGGAAGGTGTGTCCACCCCACATCATCACACCAGGGGGAAGTGTGTCCACCCCACATCATCACACCAGGGGGAAGTGTGTGCACCCCACATCATCACACCAGGGGGAAGTATGTCCACCCCACAGAGAGTGTGCTGACCCATTTTCCCTGAGTATTACAGGCCCTGTATATAAGGTTGGGCCATAGTCAAGAGTTCTGCTTCCTCCATAGAAGCTGACATCACTACTGCACTACTTATACCCAAGCAGCCTACGCTCAGTTCTTCTATGGCTCTTGTGATTTTAGATTTTATTATCACATGTTGTTTCTTATCCTTGTATTACTCTCTATTATCCAAGTGTCAGACAGCACATTGCTAAAAGTATTTTTTCTGTATGTCATCCTGTTTTTTTCTATGTGTCATCCTGAAGGTTACGTAGACTGAAACGTTACAGATACAGCATTACCTGCTGGTGTGGGGGAAGGGGGGTACACATACTGCGCCCTGCTGGTGTGTTAATGTGGGAAGGATACACTGCCACCTATGCACAGCATAGCTCTGTTGTACAGCTCCTCAATGCTCTGCAGGGATGATTAATAGGCAGAGAGACCAGTTAGTCGTGACTAGTCACAAGTGCTCTCTGCCCAGATGACTAGTTGCCGCCCCTCTCCTGTCATTGCGTGGGGAATAAAACTGCTTTTTCCCTGCTGTAAAGCTACCGCCGCAGACCTGTGTGTCCTCTTCCCATCATCACTTCAGCAGGGGACAGTGTGTCCTCTCCACATACTCACACCAGCAGGGGGCAGTGTGTTCTCTCCACATACCCACACCAGCAGGGGGCAGTGTGTTCTCTCCACATACTCACACCAGCAGGGGGCAGTGTGTCCTCTCCACATACTCACACCAGCAGGGGGCAGTGTGTTCTCTCCACATACTCACACCAGCAGGGGGCAGTGTGTCCTCTCCACATACATCAGCAGGGAGCAGTGTGTTCTCCTCACATCAACACATCAGTAAGGGGCAGTGTGTCTTCCCTACACCAGAAGGTGGCAGTATGTTTACCCCCCTTTCCCCTACATCATCACATCAGCAGGGAGAAGTGTGTCCTCCCCATCATCACACCAGCAGAGGGCAGTGCCTTCTCCCCGCACACATCATCACACCAGTAGGGGGCAGGGTGTCCTCCTTATACCATCACACTAGCAGGGGACAGTGTGTCCTCCACATAATCAGACCAGCAGGGGGCAGTGTGTCCTACCTACACCATCACACCAGATGGGGACAGTGTGTCCTCGCCATCATCACACCAGCAGGGAGAAGAGTTTTCTCCACATAATCACAACAGCAGAGAGCAGTGTGTTCTCCCTGCACGCATCTTCACACCAGCAGCGGGCAGTGTTTCCTCCCCATCATCACACCAGCAGGGGACAGTGTCTCCTTCACATCATCACACCAGCAGGGGGCAGTTTGTCCTTTCTATACCATCACACCAGCAGGGGGCAGTGTTTCCTCCCCATCATCACACCAGCAGGGGACAGTGTGTCCTCCACACCATCACACCAGCAGGGGGCAGTTTGTCCTTTCTATACCATCACACCAGCAGGGGGGAGTGTGTCTTCCACTGCACAGGCAGGATTGAAGCTCTCAACACAAGGCTTCATACTCCAACCCGACTGTCATCAGATCCCAAACACCTGGATTCATCACTATAGATAGATGCGGTTTGGTAGAGCGTGTAGTCTATATTGAGTAAAACCTACTTCAGTTACTGCTGCGCCATCTCCTACATAAATAAGCGGTAACCATTGCATCTATACCTGGCGCCTTTTCATATGTACAAAGCTAATCTGTCATATGTCCATGTGTCCGTATGATGTGAGTCTGTGTCCGTACAGCACGGATCTATAGAGACTGTACATTAAGAGACACGGATAGCTCAGCAGATTCGGGTGCATATAGCCTATAACTGGCCCCTAGTATGGATGGCAGCTGACGGCCTAGCACAATGGATGGAAGCTTTTGAGGTCACTTGTCACCCTGGATCTCTTCATCCTGGGCCCCAGAGCTGCAGGGCTGGAGGTCCCGGCCACAGAGAGGCACCTGCGGCCCCATCTCCTCCAGCCGCAGACACTTGTGATTAATGTCATGTCCAGGCTGAGCGGTCACCAGCAAGAGAAGGACACAAATCAATGGGAAACCGAAGAAGATGGTGGAGCAGAACATATGGCACAACCCTCCGGAGAGTCAGATGTGCAAAGAATTCGCCTGCCCAGATTTCCCGTATTCCGGGCCTGTGCTCAACGTCTGCATCTCCCGATCCATCGCAAGGATTAAGTGATTTACTATCCGTGTTTACATTTATTTCCCACCTGGATACAAACTGATAAATCAAGTGATGAAGTTGGCGCGGCTCTCAGCGTGCAGATCATTGCTGGGAAGGCGCAGTCTGCTGTGAAGCGAGCGCTGGATTAATGACTGCAGCGAGAGGCAGGGAAGTGTTTACA
This sequence comes from Dendropsophus ebraccatus, assembly GCF_027789765.1. Lineage (NCBI taxonomy): Eukaryota > Metazoa > Chordata > Amphibia > Anura > Hylidae > Dendropsophus > Dendropsophus ebraccatus. The sequence continues at coordinate 10,327,908 of NC_091462.1, read as the reverse complement.
CTCAATGCAGCTGGAATGAAAACTGTGAAGAACACAGACAAATAGAATTACTTCTCCACTCACAAAGAGAGACATGACATCGCCGACGACGGCCGCCGAGAAGACACAAAACTCGCTCACCAGGTGTCATAGACCGGACGCCCCCCCCCCCGGGCGCCAGATCCACAGCACGGGCAGGAACGTGCCAGCCAAGACCCTGCACAGCGGTGGTCGGATCACGTTAATCACGATTTACTGTTATTATGTTGACTTTGCGGCCGTATTTCCTCTCGCCGTCCTTGTGTGCTGTTTATGTGTACGGCTACTGTCTGGGTAATAACACGGGAGGGGGATGAGTGTTTCTGCTTGGCTGTTCGCCTACAACCCAAGAGCGTCCTCCTGATGGCCACCTACTGAGACCGGACAATGGGGACACTACAATTTATGGGCTGTACATGCCGGAGACGCTCTATGACTGCCGACCAATACCCCTGAAGGACACTCGGGAAGTGGAGCTGGAGCTTTGCTGCCCCCTGTGGCCAGAAAGGGGATTTTACCTGTGGACTCTGTTCTTCTTCTTCTTCGTCATTAATGTATCCTGCCTTACTGGACCATAAACTCTTACTTTCCTATGTGCCAAGTTATCTCTCACAGACTGAAGGAGCAATAAATATTGTTCTTACTATTCCTGCATCACTCACTATGCTGACTGATCTATAAAACCTATAACAAATATGTATCCGACCTACACAACGGCCTCAACCATACAGGAAGCATGTATACAGCCTATATACCAGCCTAGACCATACAGGAAGCGTATATACAGACTATATCCCACCCTCGACCATACAGGTGTGGTGTCCAACCATGGTTGTTCTTTATCGTCCGCACCTCTCGCAAAATGATGAAGGTAGTCTATTATTTCACCACTAGATGTCAGTGTTTTGTATGTAAACTGGTATATGTTGCGCAGCTGTAGTGAACAAAGGGTTACTGCTTCTTCTATATTATGTATTTTGTTGACCAATAGAGATACTCTTCTTGTATAACCTATCATTTCTCTCCTTTCTTTTGCACACATTCTTCTCCACCACTCACAGGGCCCTTTACACCCCCCTGTAGGTAGTAGTCACTTGTTGGGAGGAAGTGTAGCTTCAGTTTCCCTCAGATTCTTGTGGGAGGAAGACACACATAGTAGGCATCCCTGCTGTAGTTAAGCCAGGGCCTTGCTCTGCCAGGACCCCTGTCCAGGACAGTCAAGTTGTGTTAGCAAGTCTGAAACACACGGGTGATGCAAGCAGAGACACTTAGCTTCTTCAGTCTATCTACTGCCACTATGCAGTGCTAGACACTACAAGGAGGAAAAGTCGGGAATTAGGCCAGCCCACTCCAAGAACATCTCAACAAAGTCCAGGACAGTATCCTAAGCTACAGAGGAACTAGCCTGAATAGAACAAAGATACCGTAACTAAGGTCTACATGTTCTATCTCACAGTGCAGGTGAAGCCGGTAAATTTTGGACACTTAGCTTTGTACAGGCAACCACAACTGGGGCTTGTGTCACCCTATTAGGACGAGTAACTCGACACTGTAGGGAAGGTGGTCAGACAACACAGTCTAAACACAGGCACAAGTATCTCTCTCTTTCCTAAGTGTAAAGTATTCTTCTCTCTAAAGTTCCGGCAGAGCACAAGACCACCTTGGGTTGGGACTCCCTTGATAAACTCCTCTTCTCTCTTCACTGCTCAACTATAAACTCTACAAGTACCGCTACATCTACCTCTTATATCAGCACTTGCAAGTATCTCTCAGCACAGATCCAGTGAAGCTTTAAAGCCTGTATCCAGATAAGCTATTTACTGCCAAAGTGTTCTGTATTTTCAAGAGACTGTATAGTAAAGCTGTTATATTTATTCTACTGGGACTCGGTCTTCCTTACATCAGCACCAGCACCTATATGTATCCTCTACACACCTTGGGTCATTTGCCCCTTTCTGTGGGTGGCGGTGACAGGAGTCCAAGGGACCCATCACAACCCGGCAGGTCACTGACCATTGGGGAACAGTACAAAGAGGCCATATATATACAAAGCACGTACCTGTGTGCTGAACTAGCACTGGCATCACAACAACTAGCATCACTAGACGGTTAGCTCAACTACTGGCCAAATACCAGACAGGTACATATACCAGCCTATATACAGCCTATATACAGCCTATATACCAGCCTAAACCATACAGCACTGATATAACCTTCATAGACATTACATCCTATGTGACTGATATCAGCCGCTCCTCTTATAACGCTCCAACACTGATATAACCTCCAGACAATACGTCCTGTGTGAGTGATATCAGCCGCTCCTCTTATAACGCTCCAGCACTGATATAACCTCCTATTACATTATATGTGACTGATATCAGCCGCTCCTCTTATAACGCTCCAGCACTGATATATCCTCCTATTACATCCTATGTGAGTGATATCAGCCGCTCCTCTTATAACGCTCCAGCACTGATATATCCTCCTATTACATCCTATGTGACTGATATCAGCCGCTCCTCTTATAACGCTCCAGTACTGATATAACCTCCTATTACATCATATGTGACTGATATCAGCCGCTCCTCTTATAACGCTCCAGCACTGATATAACCTCCTATTACATCCTATGTGACTGATATCAGCTGCTCCTCTTATAACGCTCCAGTACTGATATAACCTCCTATTACATTATATGTGACTGATATTAGCTGCTCCTCTTATAACGCTCCAGTACTGATATAACCTCCTATTACATCATATGTGACTGATATCAGCCGCTCCTCTTATAACGCTCCAGCACTGATATAACCTCCTATTACATCCTATGTGACTGATATCAGCTGCTCCTCTTATAACGCTCCAGTACTGATATAACCTCCTATTACATCCTATGTGACTGATATCAGCCGCTCCTCTTATAACGCTCCAGTACTGATATAACCTCCAGACATTACATCATATGTGACTGATATCAGCCGCTCCTCTTATAACGCTCCAGCACTGATATAACCTCCTATTACATTATATGTGACTGATATCAACCGCTTCTCTTATAACGCTCCAGTACTGATATAACCTCCTATTACATCCTATGTGACTGATATCAGCCGCTTTTCTTATAACGCTCCAGCACTGATATATCCTCCTATTACATCATATGTGACTGATATCAGCCGCTCCTCTTATAACGCTCCAGCACTGATATAACCCCCAGACATTACATCATGTGTCTGATTTGTTATCCCAGTTAGAATACGGCTTCTCGCCCTCTAAGGTCAGAATCCCCTGAGTTCGCGGGCCGGGTCAGCCCCATCCGCTGCCTCCTCTGGTTATAATACTCGGTCACAGATGCACGGGGCTCAGCGAGGGCCAAGAAGCGTCTCAGCCTCCAAATAAATAAATAAGGAGGAGCGAGCACTTGTGGAGCCGCACTGCGCAGGTCTAATGGCTTCATCTGTGATCATAGACGCCGACGCAAAGAGCAGCAGATTTACACTTGTTAGAGGCGACTGGGTAAATATGAGCGCTCCTTCTCTTGAATTATTCATGGGGTGCGATGCTTGGGAGATGTGCACAGAGCCGGGGCCTGGGAGACATCGCCTGCTCTATAAATACTCGGCTAACGGCTGTCACCCAGTTTACCGTCCTCCGCTCTTGTTCTTGGAGACAGATCTGATATGTCACTGTCCTTCCTCCAAATGCCATCACATCCATGTTATTACCATATGCATTAGCCGCTTCCAGCTGCCGCCCCGACGAGTGGCTGCCGCAGAGGAGCCCCCGCCAATAATGAGACTGCTAATGAACTTCCTGCAGCGGAAATTGTCACTTAGAGATGAACATTAAAAGCAAATCTCTCAGCCAGCAACATGAAGAGAGCTGCCGACCTCCCAGGCTTCACGTGTCTCTCCCCGACAGACGGCCTCCATGTTATTCTTCTACTTCATTTTCATAAAATCCTCAGCACAATGGCGGACAGGCCCGGCCAGAAGAGAATCCTGCTCCTATAACATCAGGGGATGGAGGAAAGGGGGGAGGCATAGTGTGCCATACAAGTGGGCAGCATGACATCTGACCTCTGAACCATGACATCATCAGATGACCCCTGAACCATGACATCATCAGATGACCTCTGAACCATGACATCATGAGATGATCTCTGAACCATGACATCATCAGATGACCTCTGAACCATGACATCATGAGATGATCTCTGAACCATGACATCATTGCATCTCCCCAACATCATTATTACCCCCAGACTGTGACATCACCAAATCTCAGAAGAACAAAATGAACCCCTAGGAGCTGTGAGGTGTTATTACATGGACCGATGGGGGCCCGATAATAACTGTAAACTCGCTCCGATATGCTAGATCGGCGCTCGTTTACTGGGCCCAAATATCGTTTAACAAGGGCTGCATGGACATCGTTACCGATGTCCTTGCAGCCCTTGCTTAAACTTTATACATTAACTATCCATGCTGCAGGGCTCCTCTTGTGTTCTTCTTCTTCCCATGTCCCGCGCGCGTCAGTCCCGGTCTGTGATTGGCTGTCAGCTCAGACAGGCCACTCTGAAGCTGGAGCGCGCGGGACCCGGGGAGAAGACCTCAAGAGGAGCCCTGCAGCCTGGGTAGGTAATGTAAATCGTCAGTCACCCGCCGCGCACCGCTATTACACGTAGTGGTGCACGGTCGGCGCCCGAGAATTATAGGTTCAAACCAATATCAACAATCAGCCGATGATCGTTGTCAACGGCTGATCATTGTATTTATTCCGATTCGGTCGATTATCGCTCCGTGGAATAGGCCCCTGATATCACTACAGCCCCAAACTAAAGGTTGACCGCCTCCCACCAGGCGATGACATCACTGCAGACCCCTGGACCATGACATCACAAATATCAGAAATATAAGAAAATCATCTTTGCAGCTCATAAATATACAATAAAATGACCCCTAAGATCATGACATCACAACAGCTCAGAAATGTAAGATGAACTCCCCCCGTAACAGGATCATGACATCACATCTCAGAACTCAGAGGACCCAACATTATGACATCATCACAGCTCAGAGATCTAAGATGGGCCCCCAGATTCTGATATCCACAGCTCAGAGATCTAAGATGGCCTCCTAGACTGCTGGACAGGAGCCATGGCTCTGGGGTTTATGGTAGGGGCCTAGAATGGGGGCTCCATTAAGAAATCATTGGAAACCTTGATCCCCACAATAAGCTCTTTTAGGATGTAGCCGCTGTAGTGACTGGACCTCTCTCCACTTATGACTAATAATGTGACCAATATGTATGAACATACTGAAATAAAACAGGACGATCAGTCACATGTGACAACTGATCCTCCCATTTTGCCGTTTGTGCCATATATACATACAGTATATATATATATATATATATATATATATATATATATATATATATATATATAATTACACACACACACACTTAGAGACCACCGAAAGTCATCAGAACGGTTGGTGAGATAAAATATTAAGTCATGTTTGTCCGTCTTGGCTGATTTGTATGTTCTGCCTGCGTCCTCCGATGAGTAGGTCAATGGGTCCATGTTACCAGTGGTGATCCCGTCAGCTCCTTGCGATGCCTGGGGCTGCCCAGCGGTATGTACAGTATATGATGAATAGATCCCTTTAAGTCAGTATATTTCATGCTGCAGGTTGTGCAGTGGCGGAGCCCAGCGATAAACTCCTATGGTGACACATTATGGATGCAGCAGCCGAGCCTGTGGGTGACTTTGCCGTCTCTGAGCTCCTCCATGGGAATAGGCCTGGATCTTGTATTAGAATGTCATTGTTGTCCTTCTCCCATTGAATTATTTGCTCCTTTCCACATTGTGCACCGCTCTCCTGATTTACACATTAAGGCGGCGCCTTATCTTTGCTCTTGTGCCTGCATTTTGATGCAATTTGCACCTTCATATCATGGTCATCTTCATTTCCGCAAAATTATTATGCACTTGTGTTATTGTGTGTGTGTATTTATTATGCACTTGTGTTATTGTGTGTGTGTGTGTGTTTTATTGTGTGTGTGTGTGTATGTATTATGCACTTGTGTTATTGTGTGTATTTATTATGCACTTGTGTTAGTGTGTGTGTGTATTTATTATGCACTTGTGTTAGTGTGTGTGTGTATTTATTATGCACTTGTGTTATTGTGTGTGTATTTATTATGCACTTGTGTTATTGTGTGTGTGTGTGTGTATATTTATTATGCACTTGTGTTAGTGTGTGTGTGTATATTTATTATGCACTTGTGTTAGTGTGTGTGTGTGTATTTATTATGCACTTGTGTTATTGTGTGTGTATTTATTATGCACTTGTGTTATTGTGTGTGTGTGTGTGTGTGTGTATTTATTATGCATCTGCTCACTATTACTTCCTGACAGATGGGGCATGCCATGAATTCCTCCATTGACAAGCACGGACTTGAGTCTTTCAAATTCAGAAAAAGACTTGTTGTCAGCCCCTTGACAACAGTAACCTTCCATCATCACTTTCCATATATAAAACACCCAGATGGCACAATCCTACGCGTTTCAAGCACTTCTGGCACTCTTACTCATGGCCAAGCATGGGGTTATGTTAAATTTATTATGTGCAAATTTTTGGAAATCTTTTTACAAAATGTCTTTCCAGTCACAAGGTGAAAGGCGATCATACGTCATGCGACAACATGAGAAAGTTGGTGCGTTCGATAATGGAAAAAGTACAAGCTGGAATAATGGAGAGAAAAGGCACAAATGATGAATCCCCCTGTATGTTCTCATACGTTCTCTGCACCCAGAGCGGAACTGATCGAGTAGGATATCGTCCCAGAAGATACAGACTCCAATGGTGATTGTTCCCAAGTCTTCTCTAGATTGGGGGCTCCTGACTGTAATGAGTGGCCTCTGTCAGCACCACTTCATCACTCTTGATACATACAGTTTATCAGAGAAACCTCCAGAGTCTCCGCAGCTTCCAATGCAGAACGCAATGAAATTCATGGTTACAGTTTGGCTAAAACGTCGTCTATGTTTCGTTCCCCGAGCTTTGGTTTTCTAACTGGGAAAAATGTTTAAACTGGAAATTGTGATCCTTCTCTTCCTTCTGTGATGTCATCTGTGAAACCATTAATGCTCGGCCATAAATCACAGCAGGGTGTCTAATAAATTATATTTAGGGCTGAGACTAGTCGCATTATCCAGGGATCCCAGTCTCCTCCACGCACGGTACAGTCAGGACCGCTCCTCTGCACCTCCGGTCAGGATTGTAAATGAAGGAGAAAACAAATGGATTTTATGAATCCGAAGCCCAGAAGCTGAAACGTCGTTGCATAAAGAATTGCTGGTTGTCAATAATCACCTTGTATCAGCATCAATGAGCAGAGCTCAGCTCCGAGGGCTGCATGCACTTAGTGCTGCCTCAGTTCTGCAGTCAGCTTCATTTTTATACATGGAGCCGTCACAGGCCAAGACACTAACTGATAGTCCTGAAGGGTGAAACCATTTAGAGCTGAGAAATGCCTCCCCCTCCCTAGAAATGCCTCCCCCTCCCTAGAAATGCCTCCCCCTCCCTACAAATGCCTCCCCCTCCCTAGAAATGCCTCCCCCTCCCTAGAAATGCCTCCCCCTCCCTAGAAATGCCTCCCCCTCCCTACAAATGCCTCCCCCTCCCTACAAATGCCTCCCCCTCCCTATAGCACCAATGGCTTCCGAGCTGATTAGTTTTCTGCCACCTAGTGGGACCGCAATGTGAACTGTCCAAGCGAATTAGGGAAAAATGATTTCTTTATCCAACTTGCACTGGGACTTCAGTATGAAGGATGATGATGTCTCCATTCACCCGCCACACCGCCATATACAGGAACGTGAGAACACAGTCAAACTGTTCCGTCCTGGGGGGAGAGACTATTTTTTTACAATAGGGGGAAAAAAAATCCCAAAACCATTTTCATCAATCAAAATAAATTCTTAGATTACCGGACGTTCTCCAGAATCCAGAATGTATATAGTGAGTTCACTGTGATGCCAGGAGAGAGGTACACAGTCTCACTGCTTTTACAGTAAAGAATTCCTACCCGCGCTGGTGTAGGAGCCTTCTATCCTTAGAGGATGCCCTCTTGTTATAGATATCATCAGACAATCATTTTTATAAACTAAATAACCCTGATTTTGATGTCTAAAACTGTAAACAATATTCCATGGGAGGCCACTGACCCTGACAGCAGACCACAGCACTGACCCTGACAGCAGACCACAGCACTGACCTTGACAGCAGACTACAGCGCTGACCCTGACAGCAGACCACAGGACCGACACTGACAGTAGACTACAGCACACACCACAACAGCAGACCACAGCACCGACCCCGACAGCAGACCACAGCACTGACCCTGACAGCAGACTACAGCACTGACCCTGACAGCAGACCACAGCACTGACCCTGACAGCAGACTACAGCACTGACCCTGACAGCAGACCACAGCACCGACCCCGACAGCAGACCACAGCACTGACCCTGACAGCAGACCGCAGCACCGACCTTGACAGCAGACTACAGCACGGACCCTGACAGCAGACCACAGCACCGACCCAGACAGTAGACTACAGCACAGACCCCAACAGCAGACCACAGAACCAACCCTGACAGCAGACTACAGCATCGACCCTGACAGCAGACTACAGAACCGACCCTGACAGCAGACTACAGCACCGACCCTGATAGCAGACCACAGCACGGACCCTGACAGCAGACCACAGCACCGACCCCGACAGTAGACTACAGCACAGACCCCAACAGCAGACCACAGAACCGACCCTGACAGTAGACTACAGCACCGACCCTGACAGCAGACTACAGCCCTGACCCTGACAGCAGACTACAGGACTGACACTGACAGCAGACTACAGCCCTGACCCTGACAGCAGACTACAGGACCGACACTGACAGCTGACTACAGCACTGACCCTGACAACAGACCACAGTCTTGACGCCGATAGCAGACCACAGCACCGACATGGACAGCAGACCACAGCACAGACCCTGACAGCAAACCACAGCACTGACGCCGACAGCAGACCACAGCAACGATCCTGACAGCAGACTACAGTATTAACCCTGACAGCAGACTATAGGACCGACACTGAAAGCAGACCACAGCACCAACCCTGACAGCAGACCACAGCACTGATCTTGACAGCAGACTACAGCACCGATCCTGACAGCAGACTACAGCACCGATCCTGACAGCAGACTACAGCAACGATCCTGACAGCAGACCACAGCACTGATCCTGACAGCAGACTACAGTATTACCCCTGACAGCAGACCCCAGCACCGACCCTGACAGCAGACCACAGCACTGACCCCGACAGCAGACCACAGCACTGACCCCGACAGCAGACCACAGCACCGACCCTGACAGCAGACCACAGCACTGACCCCGACAGCAGACCACAGCACCGACCCTGACAGCAGACTACAGCACCGATCCTGACAGCAGACCCCAGCACCGATCCTGACAGCAAACTACAGTATTAACCCTGACAGCAGACCCCAGCACCGACCCTGACAGCAGACTACAGCACAGATCCTGACAGCAGACCCCAGCACCGACCCACCTAGCCAGGCCTAGATCAGGCTGCTATCTACAGGTTCTCTTCCCCTCTTCAGCTAAAACCCCTAATGGAGCGTCTTCCTCTCCTCTTGTTTGGTCCTCCGACCTTGCAGTGTTTATTAGTCCCACAGTGAGCTCAGGGTTGTTGCTATATATCATGATAGGTCTAACAAGTGACTCATCCATAACCATTATATTTTATGGTAAATTTCCACTTGACTCTAATTTGTATTTTATTTGTACATAAATTATATTCATCAGTGGAATCTGCCGACAGACTTCATTACACTGATGAATATGGAAATGATCGGACGTCCTGCCATTCCCCGAATCAGTAAAAACAGGAACGTCCTGCAACCTTTGCCGCTTTATAGCTATGTCCCCTACCTCTGCACCCCTATAGCTACGCCACAGACCTCTTAGACTGCACCGGTACAGCTATGACCCTGACCTCTACCTCTGCACCCCCTATAGCTACACCGCTGACTGCAGCCCCTATATAGACACACCACTGACTGCTCCCCTTATAGCTACACCACTGACTGCTGCCCCTATATAGATACACCACAGACTGATCCCCCTATATAGATATACCACTGACTGCTCCCCCTATAGCTACACCGCTGACTGCATCCCCTTTATAGATATACCACTGACTGCAGCCCCTATATAGCTACACCACTGACTGCATCCTCTATATAGCTACACCACTGACTGCAGCCCCTATATAAATATACCACTGACTGCTCCCCCTATAGCTACACCACTGACTGCAGCCCCTATATAAACACACCACTGACTGCATCCCCTATATAGATATACCACTGACTGCAGCCTCTATATAGCTACACCACTGACTGCATCCCCTATATAGCTACACCACTGACTGCAGCCCCTATATAGACACCACTGACTGCTCCCCCTATAGCTACACCACTGACTGCTGCCCCTATATAGATACACCACAGACTGATCCCCCTATATAGATATACCACTGACTGCTCCCCCTATAGCTAAACCGCTGACTGCATCCCCTATATAGATATACCACTGACTGCAGCCCCTATATAGCTACACCACTGACTGCATCCCCTATATAGATACACCACTGACTGCAGCCCCTATATAAATATACCACTGACTGCTCTCCCTATAGCTATACCACTGACTGCAGCCCCTATATAGATATACCACTGACTGCAGCCCCTATATAGATATACTACTGACTGCTCCCCCTATATAGACACACCACTGACTGCTCCCCCTATAGTTACAGCACTGACTGCTCCTCCTATAGTTACACCACTGACTACTCCCCCTATAGCTACACCGCTGACTGCATCCCCTATATAGATATACCACTGACTGCTCCCCCTATAGCTACACCACTGACTGCATCCCCTATATAGCTACACCACTGACTGCATCCCCTATATAGCTACACCACTGACTGCAGCCCCTATATAAATATACCACTGACTGCTCCCCCTATAGTTACACCACTGACTGCTCCCCCTATAGCTACACTGCTGACTGCTCCCCCTATATAGATATACGACTGACTGCTCCCCCTATAGTTACACCACTGACTGCAGCCCCTATATAGCTACACCACTGACTGCATCCCCTATATAGCTACACCACTGACTGCTCCCCCTATAGCTACACCGCTGACTGCAGCCCCTATATAGACACACCACTGACTGCTCCCCCTATAGTTACACCACTGACTGCTCCCCCTATAGCTACACTGCTGACTGCTCCCCCTATATAGATATACCACTGACTGCTCCCCCTATATAGACACACCACTGACTGCTCCCCCTATAGTTACACCACTGACTGCTCCCCCTATAGCTACACCACTGACTGCTCCCCCTATATAGATATACCACTGACTGCTCCCCCTATATAGATATACCACTGACTATGCTGGTACTTCTGACCCCCCTTATAGTTATTCGTCTGCATTGGAGCAGAAAGCTTCCCAGAGAGATTCACTCATTCTTTAACCTTCCCACAGTTATTAAGATCCTGCGTCTCCTGACGACAACCCATGTATCTGCTAGGAAAGAACTAGAACTACAATTATAGTCAATGGACACCTAGATACTAACATTAAACCCTTCACGATGGGCACTAAGATCATGTGAACATCTGCGACCAATGACCTGAGGTACCAGGAACATGTGACCATCGTCAGGAAGGGGGGGGGGGGAATACCTCCAGAAACATTGTTTGCGGATTCTGATGTGACAACAAGGAGAACGGAAGAAAAACTGCTGCCTGAAGCATAAAATGGAGCGGAACATCTTGAGAATGTAACGACTCCACCGACTCCAGCTGAAGCGTGCCGCCTTAACTGCCGCTTATCATGCATAATTATTTGTCGGAAACTCCATTCTATTAGATATAAATGCAGATGAGTGGAAGTCGTCATACAAATGAGGACACAGCACATTAAAAATGTAAATTAAGAATTAAATAGCAAAACAGTGGAGGAAAGCCAAATGCAAATTGTTCCAGCAGCCGCGGATTCCAGATGAGTTTCCAGGGGGAGTGAGCGCTGCTCCGAGCTGAATATAAAGCCTGTTTACAAGAGTGTGGGAAGGTGCTCGACAGCATCCATTACATGGGCTCCAGGCATCGGTGACTTTTATCTCACCTACAGGTGGGAGGCCATGTATGCCTTTTATACTATTATCCCAGGTCTAACCTGAGCCGGAATGTTCCTACTGCCCTTGTAGATCGTCAGCCCTGGAGGCCTTGCTTTCCAGGGATGGAGTAGACACATAATTCCCTAATCTTATGAAGACTACTGTGCAGTAAATCTGTTGCTGGAGAGGTGTTATGTGCTGCCCTGGTATATTACGTTGGTGCTGCTGGAGAGGTGTTATGTGCTGCCCTGGTATATTACGTTGGTGCTGCTGGAGAGGTGTTATGTGCTGCCCTGGTATATTACGTTGGTGCTGCTCTGGTATATTACGTTGGTGCTGCTGGAGTGGTGTTATGTGCTGCCCTGGTATATTACGTTGGTGCTGCTGGAGTAGTGTTATGTGCTGCCCTGGTATATTACGTTGGTGCTGCTGGAGAGGCAGGTTGTGCTGCCCTGGTATATTACGTTGGTGCTGCTGGAGAGGCAGGTTGTGCTGCCCTGGTATATTACGTTGGTGCTGCCCTGGTATATTACGTTGGTGCTGCTCTAGTATATTACGTTGGTGCTGCTGGAGTAGTGTTATGTGCTGCCCTGGTATATTACGTTGGTGCTGCTCTGGTATATTACGTTGGTGCTGCTGGAGTGGTGTTATGTGCTGCCCTGGTATATTACGTTGATGCTGCTGGAGAGGCAGGTTGTGCTGCACTGTGGTATTTGACGCAGCTGGAGAGGTATGATTTCCTGCACTGTGGTATTTGGTGCTAATAGAGGTTATTATGGGTAGTGTATGGTAGTGTTCAGCTAACATTGATAGGAGTAATATACACTCACCGGCCACTTTATTGGGTACACCATGCTAGGAAAGGGTTGGACCCCCTTTTGCCTTCAGAACTGCCTCAATTCTTGGTGGCATAGATACAACAAGGTGCTGGAAGCTTCCTCACAGATTTTGGTCCATAGTGACATGATGGCATCACACAGTTGCCGCAGATTTGTCGGCTGCACATCTATGATGCCAATCTCCCATTCCACCACATCCCAAAGATGCTCTATTGGATTGAGATCTGGTGACTGTGGAGGCCATTGGAGTACAGTGACCTCATTGTCATGTTCAAGAAACCAGTCTGAGATGATTCTAGCTTTATGACATGGCGCATTATCCTGCTGAAAGTAGCCATCAGATGTTGGGTCCATTGTGGTCATAAAGGGATGGACATGGTCAGCAACAATACTCAGGTAGGCTGTGGCGTTGCAACGATGCTCAATTGGTACCAAGGGGCCCAAAGAGTGCCAAGAAAATATTCCCCACACCATGACACCACCACCAGCCTGAACCGTTGATACAAGGCAGGATGGATCCATGCTTTCATGTTGTTGACGCCAAATTCTGACCCTACCATCCGAATGTCGCAGCAGAAATCGAGACTCATCAGACCAGGCAACGTTTTTCCAATCTTCTACTGTCCAATTTCGATGAGCTTGTGCAAATTGTAGCCTCAGTTTCCTGTTCTTAGCTGAGCGGAGTGGCCCCCGGTGTGGTCTTCTGCTGCTGTAGCCCATCTGCCTCACAGTGCGACGTACTGTGCGTTCAGAGATGCTCTTCTGCCTACCTTGGTTGTAACGGTTGGCTATTTGAGTCACTGTTGCCTTTCTATCAGCTCAAACCAGTCTGCCCATTCTCCTCTGACCTCTGGCATCAACAAGGCATTTCCGCCCACAGAACTGCCGCTCACTGGATGTTTTTTCTTTTTCGGACCATTCTCTGTAAACCCTAGAGATGGTTGTGCGTGAAAATCCCAGTAGATCAGCAGTTTCTGAAATACTCAGACCAGCCCTTCTGGCACCAACAACCATGCCACGTTCAAAGGCCCTCAAATCACCTTTCTTCCCCATACTGATGCTCGGTTTGAACTGCAGGAGATTGTCTTGACCACGTCTACATGCCTAAATGCACTGAGTTGCCGCCATGTGATTGGCTGATTAGAAATTAAGTGGTAACGTGCAGTTGGACAGGTGTACCTAATAAAGTGGCCGGTGAGTGTAGGTGCTGCATGGTGAGGCCCAAGTAAACAAAAAATACAATCAGCCAAGGGGGCAGCAAACAGGACAATCAGCTGAGGGGGCGGCAAACAGGACAATCAGCTGAGGGGGCGGCAAATAGGACAATCAGCTGAGGGGGTCGCTCATAGGACAATCAGCTAAAGGGGGGGGCAGATAAAACAATGAGCCGAGGGGGCCGCACAAAGGACAATCAGCCGAGGGGGCCGCACAAAGGACAATCAGCTGAGGGGGCCGCACATAGGACAATCAGCTGAGGGGGCCGCACATAGGACAATCAGCTGAGGGGGCCGCACATAGGAGAATCAGCTGAGGGGGCTGCACATAGGACAATCAGCTGACAGGGCCACACAAAGGACAATGGGCAGAGGGAGCCGCACATAGGACAATCAGCTAAGGGGGGCGCTCATAAGACAATCAGCTGAGGGGGCCGCACATAGGACAATCAGCTGAGGGGGCCGCACAAAGGACAATGGGCAGAGGGAGCCGCACAAAGGACAATGGGCAGAGGGAGCCGCACATAGGACAATCAGCTGAGGGGGCCGCACATAGGACAATCAGCTGCGGGGGCCGCACATAGGACAATCAGCTGAGGGGGCCGCACATAGGACAATCAGCTGAGGGGGCCGCACATAGGACAATCAGCTGAGGGGGCCGCACATAGGACAATCAGCCGAGGGGGCCCGCACATAGGACAACCAGTCATGTAAAGAACAGGAATAGAAGAGAATAAAGCGGTGAGGACAGTAATGTGAACCTTCTCATCACTAGATGTGGGGACGGAGCACAACGTCCATTCATTATCAGTCAGACTCACTATTTCTACCACTCTCGGATATTTCCAGCCCTCCTTGTACAGCGCTGCAGCATGTGCTGGCGCCATATTAGCACTGATGACACCAGCCGCTCTCTCCATCATCTCTTCCCTCACAGTAATGAAGACTCTCACTGGAACATAAAATCTTGCAGAACCTGCTCAATCTCCGTAACCAAATCACAGCTCCGTCGGATGATGAGACTGAGCTAAGAAAGAAGAGGAACAAGTGAATCGTATAATTAATAAGTGGAGCCAATGCGCATGGGGAGCACAAAGGAAAATCACCGCCGCGGCCCGTGAAGTGCGGCTGCTGCTTAACCGCAGACCAGTGTGAAACATTACAGTCATTAAACTGCACAAACTCAATTTCTGACTATTACAGGCGCCTCTCTCTGTCATTTTCTGTGCTCACTAAAATTCATGTTCTGTATCATTACCAAAACATTATGTTATGGGGCCGAGGCGAGACAACAGAGGCCGCCAACCGTGCCGATTTACAGTGTCCTGGTAGGTATTCACCAGAGACGGGGATCCCGCAGCCTGGTAAGGAGACCTGGTGTCTCACATGGAGGATAAGGAGGCCTCGAGGGACCCCATTGTGTAATACAAGGACCATCAGTAGAGATTGTGACCCTGAGGGACTTACCCGGGGTGAAGGACGGCTCCTCCTCTGCCCCTCCCCCCTGTAGTCATGGGTTCCATAGAAGTCTATGGTAAAAGCAGCTGCAGCCAAGTGAGCCCATAAAACCGGTAGGGATGGAGACTCGGGATTCACCTCCTTACACATTACACAGACCACAAATCTTTACAATAGACAGACACGGCATTCTACACAGACATGAAGGCGTCTTACTCCATTACTTTCCTCTTCCAATCACACATAATGTGGCAATGTCACCGGTAATGGCGGAGGCGCTGATAAAGGAGATGCTTAGGGGTACGTTCACACACTGTGGATCTGCTGCAGAAAATGTGCAATGTTTCTGCATCAAAACAAATCAATGTGTTTGTAAGCAGTTGTGAATGTACCCTTAAAGGGGGTTTCTAAGATTTTCATCAATATCTGTTCTGTGGGGTCTTTACTTCTGGCATCGTTGCCAATCAGCTGATTGAAGGGGTCGCTGCAGCTTCTATACTCCCTGCCAGGGACAGTGCCGTACATTCTCTAGTGGCTGCAGCTGGTATTGCACGTCATTGGGATTAGATGCAATACCAGGTACAACCTCTACTGAGTGTGTGGCAGTGCACCTTGTAGAAATCGAAGAGTAGAGATGAGAGAGGCTTCATATGAAGTTGAAGCATCAGCGTTTGAATCCTGCTGCCTGCCCGCTCTATGGATAAGGCTGAAACAGCCCAAAGACCCCCTGGTAAACATACATACAGCCATAGCCTTCCAGATGGGCTTTGGACTGTCTCCACCTTCTCCACGGAGCGGGCAGAAAGCGAGAGACGTGGCCCCTGGCTGCCATGGAAACCTATTAGCCACCAGTAATGACATAACTGTACCGCCCATAGGGTAAGTGACACTACCGATTGTGTAGCCCCATAAGGCCCCATGCACATGTCCAGCTGCACAGCTCTCCAGATTGTCTTCTCCACTGGTGTGCCGAATTGCTGAGAAGATAGTGGCCTCTTGTGCTTGGAGGTATAATGCTGCCTCCAGTCAGAAGAGTGATTGGCAGGACGGGGAGCCAATGGCTCCTTTCCCTGTCATGCAAAGCACCGCATTAGGCTGTATGCACTCCTGATTAGCCCATACAGTTAAAGCGCCAGGCACAGCACCTGGTGGCTCTTGCTTGGGTGCTGATGCTGGCCCGGGCTGGCTAGCAGTTCATCTGGAGCTGTCCAGAATTCCGGAAGCTCCAATAGAGTTCTATAGGGGACCCGTCTCAGAATTTTGGGCAAAGAAATAAATAAAGAGAAGGACAGTGGAGGAGATTTATCGAAAATAGTATAAAGTGAAACTGGCTCAGTTGCCCCTAGCAACCAATCAGATTCCACCTTTCATTCCTCACAGACTCTTTAGAAAATGAAAGGTGGAATCTGATTGGTTGCTAGGGGCAACTGAGCCAGTTTCACTTTAGGCCCTGTTCCCACTGAGGAAAGGTAGCGGAATTCCGCGACGGAATTGTCCGCCGCGGAATGCCGTTAGCCTCCCGCTCATAATGGGAGTCTATGGGAGGCGCGCGCTCCTGCCCTGTCCGCGCTGAAGAATGGTTCATTCTTCAGCGCGGACAGGGCAGGAGCGCGCGCCTCCCATAGACTCCCATTATGAGCGGGAGGCTAACGGCATTCCGCGGCGGACAATTCCGTCGCGGAATTCCGCTACCTTTCCTCAGTGGGAACGGGGCCTTACACCATGTTTGATAAATCTCCCCAGTATCTATTATTTCTAGATCTGTTTTCAGGAAAATATCCTGAAAAATCCTGAAGGGTGTTCGTGTCTAATAGAACCCTATGAGTCCGGAAATCTATAAGATATATTTTGCTGAGGTGGGCATGGGGCTCAAAGCAGTGTTTTATAAAGGCTGTCAGGGCATGCTGGGAATTGTAGTTTTGCAACAGCTGGGAAGGTACAGGTCATACAATGTAAGGAAATCAGTGGAAGAAGAAGACAAGGCGCTCGCTCCATAGTGTACAATGCATATAATGTGCAATATAGACGCCCACAGCTGCAGATGAAGATGAAGTAACCAATAAGGGATCTTTAACCTCCCCATTAGCGCCAGAGGTGACCCACAAATCTTTATTCCTCAAGTACCTGCAGGCTGAGGATGGGGGGGGGGGGGGGGCTCTTATGATTCATTAGTGAAGGAAATTTCCAGAGAATAGTAATAAATACAAATGGAGAGAAAACTTTCCGGGATGAAAGATAATGTGCAGCCGCTTTCCTGCGGGGAGGGGGCAGGACGGATTGCTGAGCCCGGAGCGGCGGCGGGCCACGCTTCTGTCACCCATATTCTGTGTGTGTGAAGGAGGACCAGTCACCGAGGAACGCCGCGCATTTCTTGGCATTCTGGAGAAGAAGCGGATTCGTCTGAGCCTGATAATTACTCACGCTTGCTTTTAATAAATGATAGTAGCAGACATTAAATGCTCCACTCCAGGAATGGCTGTGAAGCTTTAAAATGGAAATGAATGAATATAAATGTAGAAATTATCATTATTTTCTGATAATACATTCAGAATTATGCGGGGAGGAAAATGTCATTTGCGTCGCAGGGCGCTGAGCGGCAGAGAAACACATTGATTTGTATAATGGAGAGGCAGACAAGTGTCCGTCACGTGGGGGGGGATTAGCCAGTTTTGGCGGATTCTTCTGGGTTCTGCTTGTTACACAGTGGGGAAGTCATTTATACCGAGGCGACCTCCACATCCAGAGCTTGTAAAGCAAATAATAGACAATACACAAGCCCGGAGCTCCATATTCATCTATTCACATGGTAGACAGGCCGGTGATCCCAAAGCCACCTCAACGTCAAGTGCTTATAAACCAAATTGTAGACAATATACAGGTCTGGACCTCCATATTCATCTCGTCATACACTAGACAGGCCATTTATGCCAACGTGACCTCAACATCCAGAGTATGTGAAAAAAATTGTAGACAATATACAGGTCCAGACCTTATACCAATCTCTTTATATAGTAGCCAGTATACAAGCCCGGACCTCCATATGAATAAATTTCGAGAATGCTTGAGTCCGTCCAGACTGGAGCATGCAACATTTGATTACCGGTGACTGGAGAAGTTGGATGCAGCTGAAAGGCTGCCTGGAAAACATGAATACAACCAGAGGCCCTAGGCTGTATCCATGTTTTCCTGGACTCCCTAGGACTGCATCCAATATACAAGGTTGGACCTCCCTACCCATCTCTTTATATAGTAGCCAATATACAAGGCTGGACCTCCATACCCATCTCTTTATATAGTAGCCAATATACAAGGCTGGACCTCCATACCCATCTCTTTATATAGTAGCCAATATACAAGGCTGGACCTCCCTACCCATCTCTTTATATAGTAGCCAATATACAAGGCTGGACCTCCATACCCATCTCTTTATATAGTAGCCAATATACAAGGCTGGACCTCCATACCCATCTCTTTATATAGTAGCCAATATACAAGGCTGGACCTCCATATACATCTCTTTATATAGTAGCCAATATACAAGGCTGGACCTCCATACCCATCTCTTTATATAGTAGCCAATATACAAGGCTGGACCTTCATACCCATCTCTTTATATAGCAGCCAATATACAAGGCTGGACCCATCGGTTGACTCAGTAGATAAGCCATTTATCCCAAAGCCATCTCGACAACAGCAGACATTTTTTTTTACAATATCCAGGCTATACCCATGTCGACACACAGTACAGAAATAATTTATCAGAAAACAACCTCATCATCATAAGCATGTAAAGCAAATTGTAGGTAACGTCCAGGCCTGGAGGTCTTCAGCCATTTTGTCTCACAATGATCGAGTCATTTATACCAAACACAACCCAACAGCAGAAGAATTCAACACAAATTGTAGAATATATCCAAGCTCGGACCCCCAAACCAATCTCATCACGCAGCAGACAATTCATTATCCCAGGTTCAATACGAAGAGCATATAAAACAAATTGTAGACATCGGAGGCCAGATCTTCTTAGTAGAGATGAGTAAATTGATTTTAAACTAATTGAATACACTTCAAACTTCCAAAAAAACTATTATAATTAGTCAGAATCTGAAGCTTTTAGGATTTGTTTTGGGTGAATCACTGGGGCAGAACAAAGAAATTCTGGCCTTAAAGAGATTAAAAGGGGATTGGACACAACCCTAGAAGACAAGTGTCCTACCACATTTCAGGGCAATCAGTCACTTTTGAACCAGAATTGAATGATTCTATAGAATCAGACACAAAACAAACGTCAGGAAATTCAGTTCTCTCAATTTCATACTGATCCCAAAGACTTCAGAAGAGAAGGATTTAGGAGTAGTGATTTCTGACACCTGACAATGAGTCACCAGTGCAACCAATTGGTAGGGAAAGCTAATTGTATGCCAGGCATGCAAAAAGAGCTCACAGTTTTTAAAAATTTTAACTTGGTTTAAGAGCATTGTTTTAGTGTAAGAGCTCCCTGTACTGGGTGGGAGGGGGAGTGGAGGAGGGGTAAGGTCTGCATAGCGGGGTCTACAGCATTGTACTCTGACCCAGGAAGTCTCCCTCACCTTCCAAATCATAGCAGATCCACTTCAGGCTGGGGCTTACATCAGGGGACAGGACTGTGGAGGTAATCTTTTTATAGCTGTTACCCCTCTCTCCCCGGACAGAGAGCGCTTCATGCATGTGCCCACATCTGCCCTGCTCATTCCTTCATGCTCCATGCAGTCTGTCAGCCCTTTTGTTTCCCATCCTCTCCAATTCTGCTATAATGTGCCTGCACTTACACTCAGCCGTTCACACTGCTGTATAGAAAAGTTTCTGTCACTGTCCTCCTCCACAGCTCTGTGATTCTTACTTCCTGATTGGTCCATGCTGAACACACACCCCTTCCCCATTGCTGTCATGTGACCACACAGACCTCTGACAGCAGCCCTGCTTCTCTGTTCTATCCTGTTGTACTACGCTACTGCATTTTGGGGATCTACAGCTCCTTCCTGTATCAATTGCTGTTTTTTCATTCACTTTCATGCACTTACTATACATAATACACCACATGCTGATTGCTGTACTGTACAATAACTTGATAATATGACATATCCAGATTTCTAAATGTATGTTTTATCTGTTTTACATGTTATTCAGAATAGAAAATCACTACTTTTGGGGTATGGAACCAATTTTCAGCATTTTTATGGAAAAATTTGCCTTGGTTTAAGAGTGGTTTGAATTACAGGCATGGTCCTGGAACGAATTATGCTCGTAATCCAAAGCACCACTGTAATATATATATATATATATATATATATATATATATATTTATATTACAGTGGTGCTTTGGATTACGAGATATGTGTGGATATGGATATGTGTGTAATATAACATATAATATATGTGTAATAATATATGTACTCTGCCGGGATTTGGTGGAGTGTTTGAAGAAATCCTCGTACTCACATACGGATGAGTGTCAGTTATCTCTCCTAACCGCCTTCTGCCTCTCAGTGTCGGGTTTCCGTCCTATTGGGGTAGTACGAGTCCCAGGTCTCTGCTCTGCGTGGTAGCTGGCTTTTAAGAACCTACCTACTAAGCCGAGCGTCGTCAGTAGAGAACGGCTTTCTGGCACTGTGCTCTCTACTGCAGCTCCAGCATTGAAGTTATCCGTGCCGTTTCTCTAAGGTGGTCGACTGTCCTGTTCTAGCTGTATGTCCTAGGCATAGGCAAGGGTGAAGACTCCCCTGTCTCCGGTTTCCCTAGGAGTCTTGTCTAGAAACCCATAGTGGCTGGGTAACTAGTGGCAGGATAACTATACACAAGTCCTGCCTGGCCTGAAGCCGGGCACTAACTGCTCACTAAAAGGGAAGTAGTTGTCATAGAAAGGGAAGTGTATGTATAGCTAGACCTAGTGTTAGCTGCAGCTGTGCTGGTGAGCAAGTGACATCTAGTGGTTGGAGTAAGGAACAACGGCCTCCTGTCCTAACTTAGCATACTAGTGAGATACACTTTTACCAAGGTGTAAGAAAAAGAAAACATGCAGTGGGACACTACATAGCTATCCTAAGATAATAAGAAAGGAAATACTAAAAGGGCAGACTAGATGGACCAGGGGGCCTTTTCTGTTTCTATCCCAGGGCGGTGTTGGTATATGGGCGGTGGAGGCAAGGCCACCATCAGAGAAGTACAAGCATGTGCCTAGGGAAAAAGAGTCCAACAAGTGGGCCTGCTTTACATGTCAGCACATGGGGTATTCCCATTCCCTGATGCTGCATTGCCAGCATATGTTATTACTTTATGGTCAGTGGGGGCCCCCATCCATCGGGAGAATGAGTTGGGGGGGCTGCAGTCTCGACATATGACCTGTCTCTAGACTAGACTGATATTGCTGTTCTCTCGCCGCTCAGCACAGGCTCCGGGGATGTTTTCTTCAGGCTATCAGGATTAATTTCCGATGCAAACCTGCAGCACGAACCAATATCGGAGAACACAACAAGTTGCTTCAATCCTTCTCTCCTGACAGGATCTATATGAGGCATGTGGGAGAAGATGACCGTCGCTCATCCCGCATCCCCGTCACCTGGGCAGATTTATTCTCCGGATCCTTTGTCAGGATATAAAACCCTCCGGACTGTTCTCGTCGTTTGTCATCATCAGTTGATTATCTTTGCATTGATTGGATGCAGCGGCAGAGAGACGGAGCGCGCGCCTCTTCCTGGGGGATTTCATCTGCTCAATTGATGGATTCGGTCTGGTTATAGTTTTTGGCATTGAACAGCTTCAGTCTGCTCTGTGGCTTAGAATGATGAATAGGACAATGACTCTCACTCTCCACCGGCTCCAAGGATGTTAATTGTTTCTGGTGAGAGCGATATTGCTGTTTTCCCTCCATCTCTCGCTTAGCGGAGGCCCCGGGGATGACTTTCCCTCAGGTTATATTCTGTTATTCTCTTATGAGTGATTCACACATCGCTCAACACGCACATTAGGTAAATAGTCTTTATATATCATCCTTATAATTATTCATACCCAACCAATATATTCCCCAGAAGTGTACCGCCGGAGAAGAGGTAACAAACAAGCAGGATGAATGTGAGGAGGAAATGACACGAGACGTATAGCTCCAAGATATCCCAGTCACAGACCGCCATGGAGACATCTGGATCAGGTGAAGAAGATGACGGAGGAGACAGGAGAGACAGAAAGAGACACCCGGGGGGGGGGAGAAATCATCACATACCAGAAAGAAGGAGATGAAAGGAGAAAGAAGGACATAGAAGACGTACAAGAAACCATAAGATGATACAAGGGATCCTTAGGCCTCATTTGTTCCGCAATTACGGTTCGTACTTGGACATATCCTATGCGGATAGCGGATCCGTAAAACTATGGACAGTATGACTAGCCCAATGGAAATCAATGGGCAAGAAGTTGTTATATAATACAAGAGACACAATACAAAAAAAAAAGATAATAAAATAGATGATTATATATTCTATACTGGTGGAAGATATCGTTAGATAGAAAAGAAAAATCATAACATAAAACAAGACATGAGTATATACAAGAAATCCAATACAAGATATCAATAGAGGCAAGAAATCATTCAGTACAAGACGAGAGGACAAGAAATCATTAAATCCTTATATACAAGTCATTGTTACATATAAGAAATCGTTAGATGTACAGAATTATAAAATACATTGGTACATTGGGCTGGGATTGGGCTGGGTCCGGCTGTGAGGGGTCCTGGGGTCAGGGGTCATCAGTTGTAGGTGATATTACTGTGTGAGCCACCGGGGGCATCGTACCCAACTCAGTGGGTAATATGTGCGGAGCTAGAAAGAAAGTAGGGAGGGTCAAGGGGTCAAGGATGTCTGTGGCAAATTCTGTAGACAAGTCATGGCTGGAAGCTGATTGTATGGTGGGAAGAGGAAGAGGAAGAAGGCAAAGTGATGCCCCCTTGTAGTCACTGCATGTAACAGCACTGTAATCACTTATACATAGAAACATAGAAGGCTGTCAGCAGAAAAAGCCCCCCTGCTCCATCTAGTCTGCCCTTATATTATTTCCTTTCTTATCATCTTAGGATGGATATATGTATATGCCAGGCAGATTTACATTTTCTAATTGTAGATTTACCAACTACATCTGCTGGAAGTTTGTTCCAAGTATCAACTACTCTTTCAGTAAAGTCATATTTTCTCATGAATCTCATTTAATTTCATATTCTGCAACAAAATCCACTCAACATGTTGCATATCGTCTCCTGGGGATTTCATTGCGGAAATACTATTGCTACATGCGGCCGCACCCTTATTGTCCTGCATCAGCCGCCGGGTCATACCAGTATTTTCCTCATCTATCCATCATTTTTTCTGCTTAAATCCAGCAAGATTCACCATGATGCGTGGAATATGGAGCGAGCACCTGCACGGCTGCCACGGAGGTCCTTCCTATTAGAGTGGCATTATTATGGGGTTCACATTATTATTACAGCCACTTCTGCAGAGGAGACAGAGCGCTCCGTGACTCCAGATGTAATGATGCCTGGAGAGATTTCCAGAACACAGACATTTTATACCATGCACTAAATAATGACAGGAGCCGAGTCACATTGAGACGGTCACGGTCCAGGGGCAACTTCAATCTTTCCTTCTCTGCAGTCCTCTAATACAAACCCTAACCCCCGAGCATCCAATACAGGAGACAGCGTGTAATCTGATAGACGACAGCAGCATCGGGGTACTAACCCGCCATACACATTGGAGACTTCTTATTAGCCTGAGCCCCCCCATTAAATGGGTTATCCAGCGCTACAAAAACATGGCCACTTTCTCCCAGAGAGAGCAGCGCTCGTCTCCAGTCCAGATGCAGTTTGCAATTAAGCTCCATTCACTTCAATGGAAATGAGTTAGGCTAGGTTCACACTGCGTTTTTGCAATCTGTTTTGATCCGTTTTTTCCATTGACTTCCATTGTAAAAAAAAATGGATCAAAACGGATCAGGTTTTTTTTTGACGGACACAAAAACGTAGCTGACATTACTTTTGTGTCTGTTAAAAAAAACTGATCCCTTTTGATCCGTGTTTTTTTACAGTGGAAGTCAAAAATGCATCAAAACGGATGCATACAAACAGTTTGCAAAAAATGGATTAAAAAAACGGATTGCAAAAACACAGTGTGAACCTGCACACAAACTGGAGGCAAGAGCTGTGCTGTCTCTGGAAAAAAGCGGCCGTGTTTTTGTAGTGCTGGATAATCCCTTTAATATCCAGGCCATACTCGGCCAAGTGTGAACGTTCATGTCAGGGAATAAGACACCGACATCCCCCGCCCCCATCTCTTGTGGAACCATGGCACGGGGAAATCTAACATGGCCGATCTTCCTTTACCCGACATCTGCTGTTGGTAAAGGATAAGAACACTGATATGCACAGAAAATAGTGGGCGAGTCCTGTCTAGTGTGTATGTGAAAAGTTTAGGCTGGTCAGGATCTGGTTCTTCTAGTTCTTCCCGGCTTACTGCTCTCCCAATGTGGTTGCATAAGATGGAGGCCATAGACTAACAATGAAGTCTCTTTTATCTTATGCAACAAGACGGAAGGAGCAGTGAATCCAGCAAGGAAGGACTCATGCCATGCACGGTGGGGGTCTGGGTGACATGGCCAAAGTTTTGTAACGTGACAGTAACCCATTACTGTCATTTGGAGTGAATTTCAACACGTTATTACTTTCATTAAGTTACTGCTGGCGCCAGGACTCACTCCAGAGACCCACTATGATCCTGAGATACAGCTGGAGGAGTGCAGGGCAGCGCAAATCTAACCCCAGCTGTCAATCAAATCCAATACCTTCATTTCATTATAGTCCATGTCGGCTGTATCTCGGGATTGCAGAGAGCCTCAGGAGTGAGTCCCAGTGCAATCAGTAATTCATGACATGTCAATGGTAATAGCTACTCCAAATGACATCAAACATAACTTCATAGCCAGGCAGGACGAGCCGCCATACCCTGGCCACCCACTTCAGGCATTGAGAGACAAGCACCTAGATAGACGGGAGTAGAGACCTATATCTCCTGCAGAATAGTCCTGCGTGTATATATATGATATGTAATAGTATACCTGTATATTACATGTAGAGGTCTAGAGGATAGCCGGGTGTATTCCGGTTTCACATCTACAGCATATTCATGTCCATGTACTAAACCAATATTGGGGTGTCTCACTTACGGGGATCACCTCTCCAGGTTATGAGACAGTCGGCACAACAAATTCTTTAGTCGAATATCAGTTTTTTTAAACTGACCGTAACCATCTTTATTCTCCAATCCAGAGCAAACAGCGCTCAGAATCCAGAGCTGATCGATACGAGACCCTGGTCGTCCAGCCTGGACATGACCTGAGCTTCCCTGAACGTCTCTGAGCCTGTTGCTCAATATCACAAATATCAGATAAGCCCGGGCCTTCTCCTGGAGCTCCCACAGATGTAACACTGCCCGTCACCTCTTATACTGGGAGCCAGCCTTATTAAAGGGGTTATCCAGAATTTAAAAAAGCACAGCTACTTTTTTGCAAAATAGCGCCACCCCTTTCCTCAGGTTGTGTGCAGGATTAGAATTTGTCTCAATTCCCTTCAAATGGAACTGAGCTTCAAAACCCCAGACCCAAACTGAGCATAGGGGAGGCGCTGTTTCTGGAAGGTTTGCTCTTTAAGAACCTGGCGTCGCTCCATAGCGGGCAGTGTGTGGTCCAACATAGGCTCTTGTGTGGCACCTTCTTGGTCCATATTTTTGCCCATCACTATGTAAAGGCTTCTTCACTAGGCTTGTTGGAGGCGCTGAGCCCGGCTTCACACTGCCTTAAAATCTTGGAAAAACTCCAGCGGCCAGATGTTAGCTGGAGATCAATGGAAGTTTATGATCTGCCTTACATACTTGGCGTATTTTGGGTGGCGTTTTTCTCTCCTCTCTGGTGTTTTTGAGACAATGTGACAGTTTTCCCAGAACAAAGCATACTGAGGGTGCGTTGTTTTTGTTTTTTTAACATTTTTTTCTACCATAGACTGTAATGGGATTGTTCTAGTTGTCTCAAAACACCAGAAAAAATGCCATACGTACAGCAATGGTGTTTTTCTTTCTGGTGTTTTTGTCCTCTTTTGTGGTCCAGCCACTAGGACATGTGATGACAGAGGGGAAAAAAAGTTCACCACAAAAACACCTAAACCACAAAAAAGATCATTCGAATTGAAAAATGCATGGAAAAAAACCACAGCACGGAAAGTGTGTGTGAGGGCACCCTAACAGCTACAATAATGGCCTGTGCTTCCATTTTCCTCAGCACACCGGCCTGCAGCTTCTCTCTTTGTGATGAACTTGTCTTTCTTCTTCTCTTCCTTCTTTTTCTCTGCCATTTGCAGTTTCCTCGGCTAGTTCATCTCTTTCCCGCTCCCATTGTCTCTTGGCGTGCATCGCGGCAGCAATGTCCTCCTACACATGGATCATCTCAGACTCTGCACTCTTCAGTTTTTCTCATTTTCTTTCGATTTTCTTGAAATGTCATCCCTGGATGCTGTAGTGTCTTTCCATTCTCCCTGGTCAGCTTTTATTGTGTCTGCAAATTGCGCAGTGGTTTGACGGCAGTGGCAAAGCTACAGAACTCATCTTCACAATCTGCTACCTGTTCCCTCACACAGACCAATTGTGGTGTCCCACCACGGGTGTTGCTATTAGTTACACTCTTTGTAAAAGCCTGTACTTTTTTGTGTGTAAGTGATAATGTAGTAGTGCCAAAGGTTCGCCAGAAAAAGTGTGCGCAGCTGTACTACTTAAGGGTTGATTGTTTATTTGTATGTCACATGGATCTGTAAGCCAATGAGAGTACTCTCTTCTATCCTATCATTTCTCTCATTATTTCTCACATATGCTCTCCTTACCCATTAACAGAACACCTTACAGGGGCTGTAGATAGGAAGTCACATGGGTAGAGGAAGTGTATGGTCTTTTGTCGTTAGACTCTGTAGAGGAAGGACACAAGCCAGAATGCTCTCTACAGAGGTCCAGTTGGGCCCTGGCTCTCTGCCAGGTGCCCAGTCTCAGTGTGCAGTCTAGAAGCAGGCACATGCAACCTACAGATTCTTCTCAAGTAACTACATTCAACACTATGCAGTGTTAAACCTTCACTAGAGATGACAAGTCAGAGATCATCTGCCGTGGACAAGGAGAGACACAGTGCAGGAAAGTATCCATAAAGAAAGTAAAGGAACTGATCCGGAGAGAGCAAAGTTGCTAGAAGCCTATGAACTCTATCTCGCAGTGTGGGTGTAAGCAGGGAACCCTCAGCATTCCGCTCATCCCAGGTCACAAGGTCTGGGGCTTGTGCCACCCTCTAGGACGGGTTGCTCGACACTGGTAGGCAATAGGTAGTGCGAAAACCAAGTCTTCTCAAGTATTCTTCTATTTCTACCTCCAAGTAGTCTTATCAAGTGTAAAGTATTATATAAATGCAAAGCTGTATGACCTGCTGCATACAAGTAAAAAAAACCCAGATTTTATTTATGATAAAGAGACTCTGTGATTCCTCGTCAAGCACCAACACATTACGCACACTCCTTGGGTCATCTCCCCTTTCTGTAGGTGGCAGTACGAAATGTAAGGGTGGGTCACTATTCCACTCCGGACCATTGTGATAAGTACCCAAGGGATCCTGCAATAACCCGGCAGGACACTGTTCACAGGGGAACAAGGTATAACCGGCCCTTTAAAATAAAAGCAGGTGTGCCTCCATACCTGTGTGCCCAACTGGCACTGGCATCACAACATAACATCACTGGGCCTGGCTATATCTCGGCCAACCACCATAGAACTGGCGTCCTGCTTTACCATCTGCCAAGTGACCGGCCGCACCTCCACACCGGGGGTCACCACACCATCAATGCAGCACTGGATGACCTGCTAGCACTGAAGGGCCCAATAGACAGGGGGCTGGTCAGGGACCAAACACACATGCCGCCCAATAGCACAATTAGGGGAGGATTATCTTACTACCGAGGAACCTATGTACTGGGGACACACACCTGCCTCATGGGGGAGGGGACCTACTGGGAGAACTTATCTGCCTAATAAGGGGGAAAACTGCCTAATGGGGTGACTTCCTACCTAAATGGGGACTATACCCGCCTAATGGGGGAACCTCCTACGTAACGTACCTACTGGGAGATATATCTGCTCTTTATGGAACATACCTGTCTACTAGGTGAACTACTGTGGATATACAAGCCTAATGGGGGGGGGGTATGCCCATTGTGGGGGGCATACCTGCATAATGGAGAGCCTACCAAATGTGAACCTACTTAACTACCCACCTTTACTGTGTGTAATGCTAGAGGAGACATTATTACCATTTGGCTAGGTACATATGGCTCCCTACCAGGCCAGATACATATAACTCCCTACCAGGCCAGATACATATAACTCCCTACCAGGCCAGATACATATAACTCCCTACCAGGCCAGGTATATAGAACTCCTTACCAGGTCAGTCTCTGTATCACCTGCAGTGTTTCTGTCACATACGTCACTTTTGACCTTCTTTCCTTTATGGTGCAACAAGAAGACAAAACCACCATAAATGACCATATCCCAGAGCAGCGCTTCCTTGTACCCTGTAGGTTCGTGCTTTATGGAAACAGTCGTCTCACATTTTATGACAATCGCATCATCCCACATTACAGATGGAGAAACCTGATAACATTCTGGCATCACAGACATATTCATGGACCCACCCTGGGTAAAAGGTGACGGACACAACTCATAGGCCGGACGTCACTCAGCTCACACAGGTAGTTATCACAAGACATTGGGCTACCGGCAGCAACCACAGCCATATATTATATACAGGGATCTAGGGGATAGCCAGGTGTACAGTGCTCGTACCTTGTATCTCCTGTACCATGTCATCTCTGTGTGTATATTATATACAGTGATCTAGGGGATAGCCAGGTGTACAGTGCTCGTACCTTGTATCTCCTGTACCATGTCATCTCTGTGTATATATTATATACAGTGATCTAGAGGATAGCCAGGTGTACAGTGCTCGTACCTTGTATCTCCTGTACCATGTCATCTCTGTGTATATATTATATACAGTGATCTAGAGGATAGCCAGGTGTACAGTGCTCGTACCTTGTATCTCCTATACCATGTCATCTCTGTGTGTATATTATATACAGTGATCTAGGGGATAGCCAGGTGTACAGTGCTCGTACCTTGTATCTCCTGTACCATGTCATCTCTGTGTATATATTATATACAGGGATCTAGGGCATAGCCAGGTGTACAGTGCTCGTACCTTGTATCTCCTGTACCATGTCATCTCTGTGTATATATTATATACAGGGATCTAGGGGATAGCCAGGTGTACAGTGCTAGTACCTTGTATCTCCTGTACCATGTCATCTCTGTGTATATATTATATACAGTGATCTAGAGGATAGCCAGGTGTACAGTGCTCGTACCTTGTATCTCCTGTACCATGTCATCTCTGTGTATATATTATATACAGTGATCTAGAGGATAGCCAGGTGTACAGTGCTCGTACCTTGTATCTCCTGTACCATGTCATCTCTGTGTATATATTATATACAGGGATCTAGGGCATAGCCAGGTGTACAGTGCTCGTACCTTGTATCTCCTGTACCATGTCATCTCTGTGTATATATTAGATACTATTATGTGCAGGGATTGGGACGTAGACAGGTGTCAGGGCTTGTATCTTCTGTACCATGGTCATCTCTGTGTATATATTATATACAGGGATCTAGGGCATAGCCAAGTGTACAGTGCTCGTACCTGTACCATGTCATCTCTGTGTATATATTAGATACTATTATGTGCAGGGATTGGGAGGGTAGACAGGTGTCATATCTTTTATCTCTTGCAGGATGGGTATGTCTGTATCTATACTATATACCACTATGTGCCGGAATCTAGAGGATATCCAGGTGTAAAGGACTTGTGTATAAATTATATACTATTATGTGTAGGCATCTGTAGGACAGACAGGTGTAGAGGTCTTGTATTCCCTGCAAGGTGGTCGTGTATACATATATACACAGGGTAGTCGGATGTGGAGGACTTATTATTGGCCCATGTCTAAGGGGCCTTATAGAGTGTTTCCACCTGAACAACTTATGCCCTATGCACAGTATCCACAGCATAGGGCATAAGAGATTGCATGGAGTCTGGTCACTGGCGACCCCAAAATCCCTGCTGAATGGAGCTGCGGGTTGACTATGCATTCATTTGTCTGTCTCCGGTGACTTCAGAGAGGATGAATGGTGTGGCCCACAGCTCCATTCAGCTGGGATTTCAGGGTCCCCGTACTCGAGATCGTGAAGGCCCCCTGTTCTGTGGATAGGACATAACTCGTCCAGATGGGAATACCCCTATTACAGTGATTCAGGTTCTTTGGAAATCCGTCGCATCTTTGGACTATCTTGTGCAAGTTCGCACCATCCATTTGTTGGTTTTAACCCACACACTTTTTCCAGTCACGGTCATTTTCCAGTAAGCGCCACCATCATGTTCTATATAAACACACTAAAACAGTGCTGTCAGTCATATAACATAATGGGTTGGCACAAATCATTTGGTGCAGGCTGTTTTTACCATCATCTATAACCATCTTATCTATATACTACCAGTATATAACACTTTAAGGGCAGATTTCCCAGTTCACGCCTCCTTCTTTCCATTAAAGCACTAAACACAGTGATCAATGATGGTTCTTACCTAAGAAGACAATGGTCTGTTTCCGGGCAGATCTGGCTTCGGAGCTGTTACTTTTGGCCATTTCGTTGGTCACGCTAGTCCCATGCTGGCCCTTCACGGTAATTGTGCCTTTCTTTGCCACCATCAGAACCACCATCATCTTCCGACACATCAAAGCCACAGAAACCAGCACCACTATGTAGACCGCGAAGGCACTGAAGATGCTGGCCTGAAATGTTGTCCACTGTGAATGAAGGTTGGTGCACAGGGTGAGGTTGGTGTTCATATGGTAAGACGTGGAAGTGTTGCATAGTGACCGTCGACCGGTCATAGGGCTCAGGGGATATTCTGCGCCCATAGCAAAAATTAAAGGCAGCGCCACACACACAGAGGTGAGCCAAGCGAAGCAAATCATCAGCTTCACCACCCGCGTCCCCGCTATAGCCTTAAAGCGGAAGGGATGGCAGATTGCCATGTATCGCTCAAAACTGAGAGTGGCCACATGGAAGATGGTGGCAAAGCTGCAGGCCTCGAATAAGAAGCAATACACCTTACAGGAGATATTTCCATATGTGGAGGAGAAAGGAAACCAAACGACTGATAATAACTCCACCGGCATCCCCAGCAAGATGACCAAGAGGTCGGAGCACGCAAGGCTTATCATGTGGTCCGTCACTCCCTTCTGTAGGTAGCCTTTGTCTCTCAGGACCTTGGTGGTCTGTATAGTAACGCTGTTCCCCACAATCCCAGCCAAGAAGATGAGTCCATAGATGATAGTCAGACAGATCTTCAGTGCTAGTCGGGCTTCAAAGTCACGGACATGGGAATGGTCAATGAGCTTTCCACATGGATCCTCCTCCGCCATGTTACTTTTATTGATCTAATAGCATTGGGTCAGTGGTCCGTCCCCAGAGTCCTCAGTGGTAGGAGAGCATAGTGGAGGCCGAAGCCTGTAAGGACTAATAGTATAAAGGGAGTAGTACCTGCCGGTAACTTGAGTTGCACTCAGGGCGTTGCCAACAATTACACATTAACCAGATAGGAAGTACAAGATTGATGTTGTGTCAGGTGAGGGAGGAGGCCTGGAGGCTCAACAAGCACCGGCCCCAACCCCGAGCGAGGAAATCAAAGTCCTGCTCACGTACAGCAAACCGCCCAGATTAACTAACAATGGCTTTCAGTCTTTCGGACAGATTGCCGGCTGTGTTGTTGTCGCTGCTCCGGCGGTGAAGACTCCAAACCATTCCCTATAAACCCATTTATCCTACGAAATGGCCAAAATCCTCAGAGCTGCGAGTGTAATAAAACATCTCAGGCATAAAAGCGCCACGCTCCGGGAGGACATGCGAGATTTCCAGGCAGCGTGCTGGGGATTAGATTGAATTACTGTAATTGTGTCATATTTCTTTCTCTATGTGACCCTTGAAGGAATCTTCGGGATGGCGATCTTGTTCTCGTCTCTGCAGGACGCCTCGGGGACTCATTCCTCCGTGTGCGGAGATCTCTGTTTGTCTTATGACTGAATCCATCGCGGCCGGTGACATTTTAATCACTACAGTCGATTGCACGGTCTATGGTGCGGCCTCGGCTTCTCCGGATGCGGACGTCTAATTCCGGCGTGGTCCGCGCCATTCCTTATTATTCACATTTCAGGTGGTTGTCGCTACATTTGCTGCCGATTACAGAGAAGATTTGTTTCTCGCTCATAATTATTGTCAAATGGAAACTAGACTTGGTGCTAAGAGCTCAATGTACACATCTATACTGTACAGGCCTGCACTACCTGTGCACACACACACCACACATACAGACACACATTCACATAGTGCACACACCTGTACATTGATATATACCCCACACCATATACAGTGCACACGTACATTCAAAAGCAACTGTAACCACACATGCATACACCACACACCTCCCATGCCACTCGGCTGCACATAGCACACACCTGTACCATCACACCCTACATGCCACTAAGCTGTACAAACAGCACACATACCTGTGGTCACACGCATACACTACACACATACATTGATTCATTCCCTACCCCCGTAGTCACACACTCATATACCACATACCTGTGCTTCTACATTCATACACACTGCACATCTGTACATTTATATGCTACACTATAAACAGCTGTACATTCACACAGAGTGCACACATCTATACACTGACACAGATACAGTGCACACATCTATACACTGACACAGATACAGTGCACACATCTATACACTGACACAGTGCACACATCTGTATATTCATAATACCCTCTAAGAAAAAAAATAAGAAAAAAGGTTTAGATTTTTTTTATTCACAAAACTGAATAATATTTATTTGGACGATCAACATTTTATGAAAAATAAATCATCACATAAAGAAATCAACCTGAGATTAAAAGGCGTTGGGGGTGCGCCCCCCGCAGGAGGTAAGGGACAGCGCCTGTAGTGTGAAGGGATTCCAGTTGGCTGCAGAGCTCGGCTGACGGCTCACATGTAATTACCCCCCCTTAGGATTCCAGCTGGGAGCCGCTATTCTCCGGGGTAACAATGTCATTATTTCCCGCCTCTTATTAGCGCGGCTCGGATCTCACTGCTCCTTTTTATTTGCTGCCTCAGCTGCTTTATACGCAATGAAATCCATCAACATGAAGATTATTTAGTGCAAATTAAAATCTTCTCGCTGGAACAACACGGCACAGGCGGAGAGGTGACTTCAGGCCAAGCCCTGCGAACGTGACAGAGGGGCCTGACGCGTCTCTATGATAATAAAGGTGGGGATGTGAGCGACGGCCGAACGCTAGCAGCTACAAGTAGTGTCCACCTGCCGGCCATGACAACCCCTATACGTGTATACCTATGCACCTATCTGCCAGTCACTGTCTACCCATATATGTGTATCCTCAAGCTGCTGCCCACCCCTATATAAGCATCTGACACCCCTATATGTATATCTGCCAGTTTCCGCCCATCCTAATACAGGTACCCCAGGGCTGCTGTCCACCCCTATACATCTATCTGCCGGCCGCTGTCCATTCTAGGAGTCTCTGAAGGCCGCTGTCCACCCCTTTATATAAGTAATTGCTTATGTCCTTCCGTCACTGCTTTTTATTCCAGTCTTTTCTCATTACAGTAACATCCCCCCGCCCCCCCCCCCCCCCCCCCCCCAAATCACAGTTAACGTAACAAGTAAGGATGATGGGAACACATGGAAACAGCAACAGATACTGCATTGAAATCTGCAGGTGTAAACGTGGGCCAATAATGTCACCAGACTGCCGCACCTCCACAACGCTGTCATAGAAGACAATAGGAAGCAACATTCACCACCAGGGGTCTACTGGAAAGTCTCATGACCAGAATGCACCTGGCTCTGCCCAGCAGATGCAGCCAGTCCAGGGTCATGGTGCCGACACCTGGAGAAAATGACATCAAGATTGTCCCAGAAACAACCATTATAAGTGAAAAGTGTTGTACAGCTGGAAGGGTGCACTTCTGGGAACCCCCCCCCCCCCTCAGAAGACTCTATGGAACTGATGGGTGAAATGTTGTTTCCGGGAAAACCCTTTAACCTCTCCTGATCTTTGGCTCCTGGGTGGTGGGGCTGTCCTTCTTCTTTTGCCCCTTTAAAAGATTTTCACCTTTTCCTCCCAAAATTTACCAAGACACAACCAAAACCAAAATTGTGGAACGAAGGCTGCCGGTCCACGTCTAGGGGTGTCCGCAGCAGCCAGAGACACGGTAAGAGGCAGTCCCAGAGGAGCGGCACTCGCCGACCTTCACGATTGTCAGACACATCTCCCAG
Source organism: Dendropsophus ebraccatus (assembly GCF_027789765.1). Lineage (NCBI taxonomy): Eukaryota > Metazoa > Chordata > Amphibia > Anura > Hylidae > Dendropsophus > Dendropsophus ebraccatus. The sequence continues at coordinate 10,292,488 of NC_091462.1, read as the reverse complement.
AGAGCTGGAGGAGAACAAAGGAAGAAGATTACATAAGAGGACATCACGTCTGACCGTCTATTACATTATTATATACTTTACAGAACCATTACTGCTCCAGGTGCCGAAAATACAAAGACGTGAAGAGGAGAGAGGCCGATCATACAGTCATGTAGTGTAGAGAGGAGGAGAGGAGAGACGCCGATCACACAGTCATGTAGTGTAGAGAGGAGGAGAGGAGAGACGCCGATCATACAGTCATGTAGTGTAGAGAGGAGGAGAGGAGAGACGCCGATCATACAGTCATGTAGTGTAGAGAGGAGGAGAGGACAGAGGCCGATCATACAGTCATGTAATGTAGAGAGGAGGAGAGGAGAGACGCCGATCATACAGTCATGTAGTGTAGAGAGGAGGAGAGGACAGAGGCCGATCATACAGTCATGTAGTGTAGAGAGGAGGAGAGGAGAGAGGCCGATCATACAGTCATGTAGTGTAGAGAGGAGGATAGGACAGACGTCGATCATACAGTCATGTAGTGTAGAGAGAAGGAGAGGACAGAGGCCGATCATACAGTCATGTAATGTAGACAGAAAGGCCAATCATACAGTCATGTAGACAGGAGAGAGGCAGATCATACAGTCATGTAGTGTAGACACAGAGGCAGATCATACAGTCATGTAGTGTAGACACAGAGGCAGATCATACAGTCATGTAGTGTAGACACAGAGGCCGAATATACAGTTATGTAGTGTAGACAGAGAGGCCGAATATACAGTTATGTAGTGTAGACAGAGAGGCCGGTCATACAGTCGTGTAGTGTAGACAGAGAGGCCGATCATACAGTTATGTAGTGTAGACACAGAGGCCGATCATACAGTAATGTAGAGAGGAGGAGAGAGGCCGATCATACAGTTAAGTAGTGTAGACACAGAGGCCGTTCATACAGTCGTGTAGTGTAGACAGAGAGGCCGATCATACAGTTATGTAGTGTAGACAGAAGCCGATCAGAGACAAGCAAGATTACAGTAATAGTGAAGCAAAGCTCTTTATTATCTCTGCGATCCGCTCATCAGCTGCTGCCCTTTAACTGACTGTCGCTCTAAGCCGCTCCTCCCCGGGTGCTGGAAAAAGCTGGATCCAGTCCTGAGAAACTGGGAGAAGTGTCCCAGCACCCGGGGAGGAGCGGCACAGAGCGTCAGACACTTATAAGGCAGCAGCTGATGTGCGGATCGCAGAGATAACCAAGCGCTTCACTTCATTATCAATTTGCTCACCTCTAGAGCTGACCATACAGACATGTAGTTGAAATCCAACTTGTCTGATCTTTCTGTCCCTTGACATCATCTGTCTGGGAAGAGTCAGGCGGCTCCATACACATTAGACAGTAGGCTGACTAAAGGCCCTATTCCACCAACAGATCTGACGACAGATTATCTGCCAAAGATTTGAAGCCAAACCCAGGAGTGGATTTGAAAAGAGGAGAAATCCAGTCTTTCCTCTATGACCTGTTCTCTGTTTATAGTCTGTTCCTGGATTTGGCTTCAAATCTTTGGCAGATAATCTGTCGTCAGATCTGTTGGTGGAATAGGGCCTTAAGTGTAATGTGTATTGGGGGTATGTAATAGCTTTGATATGTGGAAAGAAAGGCTGTAATACAGCTAAAACAACCTCCACCACTGCAAGTACAGAGAGCATGTACCTGTGTGTATATACCTAACTAGTTGGAGGGTGCAGAAGCATATATATGTATATGCATATATACACACGTACCACTGGGCTAGGAGCAGCTGTTGGAGCCATCGTCCGGGCAGACGCTGTGCAGGGGGATGAGACTCTCGCTCTGCTCATTGTCCTCCGATGTCCTGAGATTGGGGGGAGGATATTACATTGTGTGATCAGCTGATCAGCAGCCGCTCCACAGGAGACGCTAATTAGCCCATTAATGAGTCACATTTGTCTGATACAAATAAACATTGGCGCAGTGCCAGGAACGTACCTCGCCGCCATCCGATGCTTCCTGCATATAAAAGCAAAGATCCTGCGTACGGCGACCATCACCGGGTCCCAGTTATTGTAATGACACAGAAGAGTCACAATAAAGAACGAGATAAAAACCGGTAGGGCGCCGGCAAAGAACACCCACGAGAAGCTCACCTGGAAGGCATCAGAGGACGGCATTGTTATACAGTATCCAGGGGTGTATTATCACAAAGAATACCGAAGGGTATATCAGAGGAAGCAAGATCACAGGGTACAACACGAGAAGATATAATATTGTGGTGTAAGCGGTAATGTAGTAGTACCAGAGTTTTGCAACAAGATCTCGTTGTTATAACTGTGTATTCAGATATTGCACGGATGTAGGAACCAAAGTGTTATTGTTTATGTATAACATGGATCTGCACGCCAATAAGAGTTTTTTCTCCTCTTCACCTATCATCTCTCTCTTTACTTCTTCACACGCACTCCTCGCCCACTCACAGCACACCTTACATGCCCTGTAGGAAGGAAGTCACATGGGTAGAGGAAGTGTAGGGTCTTTTGCTTTTAGATTCTGTGGAGGAAGGACCCAAGCTAGAAAGCTCTCTACAGCAGTCAAATTGGGCCTTGGCTCCTGCTAGGTCCCCAGTCTAAAGGCCCTATTCCACGGAACGATCGGCCGTATTCGGCCGATAATCGTCCCGTGGAATTGACAGCAACGATCAGCTGACATCGTTCATGTCGGCTGATCGTTGCGTCGTTTGTCTTTTAAAGATGTTGAAAGACAAACGACTGATACAGCAACGATCTGCTGCCATCGCTCCGTGGAATAGAAGCGTCAGCAGCGTATCTGTATGAGCTGCCCGGATGACCATCAATCCCCCGGGCAGCCTCCCCCCCCCCCCCCCCCCCCCAGACTCACCGTATTCCACAATATGCAGTGTTAAAGTGACACTGCCAGCCCCTTTTTGCATAATGACTGCTCTACACAGGTGTAAAGGGTAAATTTAGCCGTTTTCATACCTCATTTTATATCATACGTCATGATGCTTGTTTCAGTAAAAAGTGATCTTTTATCATCTGGGATTGGGATACCTGGGCGGGGCTTCGCAGCCAAAGCGCCACTTAGCCACGCTCTGTGACACCATCGCATGACATCACGGAGCCCAATCCCAGATGATAAAAGATCACTTTTTACTGAAACAAGCATCATGACGTATGATATAAAATGAGGCATGAAAGCGGCTAAATTTACCCTTTACACCTGTGTTGAGCAGTCATTATGCAAAAAGGGGCTGACAGTGTCACTTTAAGCTTCCACTAGAGAGGACAAGTCAGGGATCATCCTATCCTGATCTGGATAGAGCGAAGTTGCTAGAAGCCTATGCGCTCTCTCGCAGCGTGGGTGTAAGCAGGATTCCAGATAACAAGGACTTGGGCTTGTGTCACCCTCTAGGATGGGTCACCTGACACTGGTGGGCAATGGGTAATTCAAAGACCAAAAGAGTCAAAACACAGGCACAAGTATTCTCTCTCTACTTTTAAGTATTCTTCTATTTCTACCTCTAAGTAGTCTTATCAAGTGTAAAGTATTATATCAATGCAAAGCTGTATGATCTCTTAACATCCTCCTCTCTACTCTTCTGATCCTCTCATCACGCAACTCAGTCAGCACGACTCCTTCTACTCTCAGTGCAGATCTGGACTCTAAAGTATTAAGTATCCTATCAAGTGTAAAGTATTGCATCAAGGCAAAGCTGTATTATCTGCTGCCTAACTCAAGTATATACAGAGTAAACAAGATTTATGGTTAAGAGACTCTGTGATTCATTACTAAGCACCGACACAGCACACACACCTTCCTTGGGTCATCTTCCTTTTCTGTGGGTGGCAGTGCCAATAGTCCGAGTGGGTCGCTATTCCACTCCAGACCACCGTGATAATTACCCAAGGGACCCTGCAACAGCCCGGCAGGTCACTGTCCACAGGGGAACAAGGTATAGCCAGCCCACTAAAATAAAAGCAGGTGTGACACAATACCTGTACTATAAACAGAGACTGTAATATCACCATGTATAACATTATAGGGTGGAATATCATAGTATAAGAGATGTGAACTAGACTGAGAAATGACACCTCACAGGACATGAAATCACAGTGTATAACAAAAGTGTCATGTCACTGCATAAACACACCAGAAACTGAAGAGCAAACTACACAACCAATCTACAAAATAGAGACTGAAAGTGTTCCTGTCATTATAACTTTCAAAATCTAAACCAAAAGTAGATGTGACATAAAGCAAGTTTGCAATATACATTTTTTTTTTTTCGTTATCATGGAGAACACGGCACTTTTTCTCAAAAAACAGGAAACAGTCAGAAAACAAGAAGTCCCGTGTTTCCCAGGGCATCTGTTCGCTCACAGAGAGAAGGCAGTCATGTGGTTGATGGACACATTGAGCTATGACTCTCTGTACTGGCCGGAATTCCTGTGTTTAGTCTGTTTTTTTAAACAAACACAAGTCAGGAAATCTGACTTCAGGAGACTGGACCTGGATACATTAAGTATAGCAGTCTTCAGGAGACTGGACCTGGGTAGAGGTAAGTATAGCTATTACATAGCAGCCTTCAGGAGACTGGACCTGGATACAGTAAAAATTGCTGTTATATAGCTGCCTTCATGAGCCTGGACCTGGATACAGTAAGTATAGCTGTTATATAGCAGCCTTCAGAAGACTGGACCTGGATACAGTAAGTATAGCAGTCTTCAGGAGACTGGACCTGGGTAGAGGTAAGTATAGCTATTACATAGCAGCCTTCAGGAGACTGGACCTGGATACAGTAAAAATTGCTGTTATATAGCTGCCTTCATGAGCCTGGACCTGGATACAGTAAGTATAGCTGTTATATAGCAGCCTTCAGAAGACTGGACCTGGATACAGTAAGTATAGCAGTCTTCAGGAGACTGGACCTGGGTAGAGGTAAGTATAGCTATTACATAGCAGCCTTCAGGAGACTGGACCTGGATACAGTAAAAATTGCTGTTATATAGCTGCCTTCATGAGCCTGGACCTGGATACAGTAAATATAGCTGTTATATAGCAGCCTTAAGAAGACTGGACCTGGATACAGTAAGTATAGCTGGTATATAGCAGCCTTCAGGAGACTGGACCTGGATACAGTAAATATAGCCGTTATATAGCGGCCTTCAGAAGACTGGACCTGGATTTCTGGTAAGTTCAGTTTTCATTTACAGCATGATAACAACAACAACAACAACAACAACAACAAAATAATTAATGTATATTGCAAACTCGCTTTCTATCAATCTACTTTTGGTTTCGATTTTAAAAGTTATAATGACAGGAACACTTGAAGCATTGGCGATACAGTCCTTCCATCTGGGAGAAAATGTGACTTTCATAGATTTTTTTTTTTCCCCGCTCATAGTCTTTACTATCACATTTGCCCAGGGGAAAAAAAAAAAAAAAAAAAGACAGTGTCTTATATTAATTTTTGCTCCTAAAGATGCACTAGGACTTATTTTCAGGGCATGTCTTATTTTTCCCATGAAGAAGAATTCACATGTCGCATGCACAGCCGGGACAGAGCTTACGGCATGGCAGCTTCCAGCCACCACGGGGAGCTCACCACAGCACACTCATACAGCACAGCAGGGACAGTGTACGGTATGGCAGCTTCCGGCCACCAGGGGGAGCTCACCACAGCACAGCAGGGACAGTGTAAGGTATGGCGGCAAAAGATGGGATAACGGCAGACTGTGGGCAGCTCTACATCTGGCGTTAGGGGACTAAAGGGATGGGGCAGGTGAGGGGCCTCTTGATCCCTTGTCTGCACATTAACAAGTGATGGTTACAGAAGGGGACATCTGGGTTGACGGCAGGTGAAAGTCTTCATGTCCTGCATGCAGCTGCTCTGCTATGGACTGTGAAGGTAAGGGACAGTGGCGACAGGCTAAAAAGGATCACAGCTGCATGTCCTGGTTGTTCTGCTCGGCGGGCAAGCTTTTAAACCAAACTTTTGCTAGGTCTTATTTTCGGGGGAGGGCTTACATTTATGAAGTCAGCAAAACCCCTACTAGGCCTTATTTTAAGGGAAACACAATATAGATTTTCTCTTGGAAGATTATAAAAATGGGGAAAAAAAAAAAAAAAAAAAAAAAAAGTCCTACGCCTTTGTCACTTGCTCCAGCACTCCGCCTAAACACTTCTTACTTTAGCCCCCAGTTTACCGCCTAAAGACGCCTTTTAATGTACAGTTTGCACATCTATTGGCATGATGAGAGTTGGATACGTCAGGGAAAATCAGAATATAAAGCATATGGAGTGAGCGCTGGAGGGGGAGAAAAACCACATAGCGCAGCAAGCAGACATTTACAGAACTGCACTCTCAGGGAAAACTGTAAAAAACAATGGCTCCTACCTTCTGCATGCAAATATCTGCAATGATGGAGAGCGGGATGGTGAGGCTGAGGGCCAAGGTGCCAACCAGAGAGGAGGTCAGGAAGCAGCCCCTGAAACATAGTAAAAGGCTTAAACATAACCCGGAGACACGAACAGCTGCACAATCCAGATAGCTCAGCAGAGAGGATGGGAGCCGACGGGCCTGCAGCGCCATCTTGTGGTGGATCGCTAACCTTCAGCTGAATGCTGGACGTGAAGTAAGAAACATTGACTATAAGGAAGGAGACAGAACTGAGGATCTGCTGCTCCTACACATAGCAGTAAGATTTATTATTCATGGATTAAATTTAGACTCCTTAAAAAGTAGATGCATCAAATGTATAGTGTGCCATACAGAAGACTAGTCACAGGCGCCTGGAGGGGTGCACGGTCCAGTCACAGGAGTCTGGAGGGGTGCACGGTCCAGTCACAGGTGATTTTCATCCCTCACATATATAGCCCACCTAGTAGTAAGGCCCCCATAGGCAATCTCCCTATAATAAGCAGCCACTGTAGGTAACCCCTACCCCATGGCAGTGCCTCCTGTACATAATCCACAGTATTAAGGCAATAGCCCTGTAGGTGAACCTCATCTCCTGTAGGTAATCCCCCCCTGTGCATAACTCCTACTATTTATAGGCTATCCCCCCTGCAGGCAACGCTCCTCTGTGCTAAGCACATCCACATGTAGGTTATACCCTGTAGGCATCCCCACCTTTTGGGAATTTTTTTTTTTTTACTAAATAAATAAAATAATAATAATTATAATTAAAAATAACAAACACACATACTTACCTGGCTCCAGCAGAGCTCCTTCGCATCCTCCACGCCCTGTGAGCGCTCAGTCAGTGCACTGTAATAAACTATAAAGGGGTGGTCCCTTGTAAAATCTCAAACATCAGCAAACCGGACACTCACCACAGCCACAGGAACTCCGATAACACGGTGCCCACCAGGCCATTGATCACCAGGTACATCCAGACTAGTTTATTGGGAAACTCAAAAGCTTCAAACTCAGTGTAGTGTAGGACAAAGAAGCCCGGCCACAGGAGGAGCAGGTTAAAGAGGCCGACAAAGCCTGGAAGACAAGGCAACAAGGCATCAGTCGGCCCATGGAGGCATCACAAGGCGACACTCAACCCAACCTGACAGGTAAGTACGGCAACACCACGTCACATTACTGTATGGGTAGGTACAGACTACGGAATCCACGTAGATAAGTTCCAGAGGATTCCGTGGCTCATACCCACTGACGGCCGCGCGCTGGCTCCATAGACACCACTCTATGGCTGGGCCGATTCCGCGTTCTGCAGAAAGAGTAGACACGTTAGTTCTTTCCGTGGAACGCGGAATCGCCCTGGCCATAGAAAGGTGTCTATGGCACAGGCGGATTTGCACGCTGTCGTGACGGAATCCGCAGGAACTTATCCGGGCGGATTCCGTAGTGTTAACCTACCCTCAGGGGGAGATGAAGCCAAATATTAACAGAATGGATGAAACTGAAATTTCTACTTCTTTCATGTCCGGTCTTTTACTAAGGGCTGTATACTTTATATATGCTGTATACTATATATATGCATACACTTTATATATGCGATAATTTTGCTATTATAATTCATATTAATGCTAATAATAGATATACAACTCATGTACTACTACTTGAAATGGCTGTCCCACCTGCTGATAATTCACTTTCTGGCTCTCTCCCTGGTCTGGAGTCTAGGCGCCATCATAATATAATGCTAACAGATATAGATATACAATTACACATGATGTAAAATCACTTGTTAACAAGAAATAAATAATAAATTATTTAGATAGATATTTAGGGAGATTTATGGCGCTTGTCGTCCATAGGAGCCGATCCCAGCCCAGCTTTCACGTCTCATGTTGCTCTGGTAAAATCAATAATCCCTTCTCTATGGGGCTGGAAGCTACTATTGGATTTGTCTCCAGGATTATTCTAGGATCTTCTTGCCTGGGAGGTCACCGGCTCAGTCACCTCAGTGAGAAGACCAGAGCACTCACCAAAAAACATGGGGATGTCCAGCTTCTCCTCCCGGTCCACCTTCCTCTTTATCATGACAATGTAAACAGCATATAGGATGGCTCCGAGCAAGGACCATAGAGTACCTGGGGGGGGGGGGGGGGGAGAATACAGGATCACAAGGGGGCAGGCAATGTGTCAGAGCAAAGAAGCATGGCCTAGGCTGAGCCCACAGCACACCTTCTCCCCCAAACCACCCACCCTTAAATCTATAAAGATTCAGGGACACCAATAAAAGGTGATCTACTACGGAGGAGAGCAGGAAGGGGCTGTGTGCACTGTAATCTCTATGTACAGGTATTCAGACAACATCACAGGATAGATTAGAAGCAAGGATCTGCTGTGTGCCACCCTGTATACGATCTGCATGTATATATACAAAATATGTCAGACGGAGGGATCTACTACAAAGCAGGGCGGAGATCTGCTGTGCCCTATATGAGCTGTATGCAGTGTATGATCTCTCACATACAATATCACACAGCGGATAAGATCGAGTGATCTACTAGTGAGCAGGACGGAGATCTCCTGTACGAGATGTATGTTCTCTATGTATACACTCATACTCATACTGGACACATCAGATTATGGCAGGGGTAGGGAACCAGCTGTTGCAAAACAACTCCAATCATGCATGGACAGTCAAAGCTAAAGCTGAAGAGCCAAAGTTCCCTCCCCCTGGATTATGGAGTCTATGAACCCAATGGATGTATCCACCAGGTGTTCCATGTCCCATTACTGAAAGAACTGTGCGTCCTTACCTATTGTATCCTTATCTCTGGAGTTTTCTGATCCGGATAAGCTGACGAGCACCACACCGCCGATACTGTGAACAGAAACAAGGCAAGACAATATAATGGGGGTCAATATAAATGGGGGTCAATGCAAGTTAATATCCAATCACCTCAAGACAACAGCCAGTAATTTGGAGAGAGTGAAGCGGTCACCGCTGTTACTGGGAAAGATGGACGCCAGGATCAGAGTGAAGAGACCTGAAATAAAGACCCGCAGGTTCAGCATCAACGTTAGTTCTGCAGTCACACGCTGATCACCCGTTATGGTCAGTCCAAGAACGAGGAATAAGTGGTACAAACCCACCTGATGTGGACGAGATGATGTTCACGATGGCGACCTGTGTGTCGGACAGGGCCTCCTGATATGAATAATTTGCCAAAAACCACTGGAAAGAACAAGAATACTTCTTACTATACTAAGAGCATACAGCGTGGGGTATACTCCACAGATCAGCTGACCATATAATGTGCACCGTCACATGGTAACACAGAGGATGTAAGGAGGGATAAATTTAGGCATGTTGTATTTTATCCACCTGATCCCTTAGCTCTCAGGAGGATAAGCTGATACTAGAAATGTCTGGCAGCAGCTTGCCCCCACATGAACACTTGACCATCATGAATCATGTTCACATATACGGAGGGAAAGGGAGAAAAACAAGTGTTTAGCCAACAGCCATCTTGTAGATGCCCATACCTATAGTTATCCAAAGGGCGTCACTCAGCGTTTACCATGTCTCCCCTGAGGCTTCTCCCTCCATTTATTCACATCATCAAACCTCTTACCACAAAGCAGAAGAAGAAACTGATCTTTGCCACTTGGCAGATGGTGAATTTGCTGCTGGTTCTCAGCCCTGACTCGCTGTCCCGGACTGGCGGGTGTGACATGCGGGATAGCTTGGCTTCCAGAGCTTGGCTTGACGGCAGCTGTCGCACTTCCATTAGGTTACTGAACCGGACACGCGGCTTCTTTGCAGCTAGAAATAAAAAAATGGCGTTAAATCGTGTTTGTATCGTGGCAAAAGTTTTACTACCTAAATACTGGATGGGGACCGATGCATCGTCTTTGAAAGAATAATGTGCTCCAAGGTTAAAAAAATATGAAAAATCCCTAGCAGTTATAAGGAGACTGGCGTTAGATGGGGATGGGGAACCATAAGCTCTCCAGCTGTTGCAAAACTGCAATTCCCATCATGTCTGGACAGCCATAGATTTAGCATGGCATACTGTGCTGGTGACCTGTATACACAGTGTGAATGTTACCCACGTTTCTCATTGTTCTGATGATTGGATATCAGGATCTTCTCATTCTGCAGGTCATGAAACTTGACAGGGACATAGAGGGGTTCACTCTGTAGGGAAGATAGCAGAAGATGAGGAGACTTTGATTACAGCATATAGTAACAGCTGCTATACTCCATGTGTCCTATCCTCCGTTACACAGGAGCCTCTGGGCTCATCCATACTAAAACTGAGAACAGGACAGCTCCAGGAGCAACACATTCCCAGCTTGTGGCCTTACCAGGGTGTGGTTCACTGTGCTGTCCGCTGCGCACGCTGGAAAATAACCATCGACATCTGCAAACTGAGAGAGAAATGCTCTGTGAGAGCGGGAAGCATCAGCCCTGTTGTCTCTGCACCCTCTACTGTTCATCATAGAATTACAGGGCAGCCGAGGAACCAAAACCACTGCTCTGAAACGTTACTGCACCCTGCGTCTCCCTACAGTGCCCCCTCACCATCTACCTATAGTGGCCCCCTCACCATCTACCTATAGTGGCCCCCTCACCAGCTACCTATAGTGGCCCCCTCACCAGCTACCTATAGTGGCCCCCTCACCAGCTACCTATAGTGGCCCCCTCACCAGCTACCTATAGTGGCCCCCTCACCATCTACCTATAGTGGCCCCCTCACCATCTACCTATAGTGGCCCCCTCACCAGCTACCTATAGTGGCCCCCTCACCAGCTACCTATAGTGGCCCCCTCACCAGCTACCTATAGTGGCCCCCTCACCAGCTACCTATAGTGGCCCCCTCACCAGCTACCTATAGTGGCCCCCTCACCAGCTACCTATAGTGGCCCCCTCACCAGCTACCTATAGTGGCCCCCTCACCATCTACCTATAGTGGCCCCCTCACCAGCTACCTATAGTGGCCCCCTCACCAGCTACCTATAGTGGCCCCCTCACCATCTACCTATAGTGGCCCCCTCACCAGCTACCTATAGTGGCCCCCTCACCAGCTACCTATAGTGGCCCCCTCACCAGCTACCTATAGTGGCCCCCTCACCAGCTACCTATAGTGGCCCCCTCACCAGCTACCTATAGTGGCCCCCTCACCAGCTACCTATAGTGGCCTCCTCACCAGCTACCTATAGTGGCCCCCTCACCATCTACCTATAGTGGCCCCCTCACCAGCTACCTATAGTGGCCCCCTCACCAGCTACCTATAGTGGCCCCCTCACCAGCTACCTATAGTGGCATCCTCACCAGCTACCTATAGTGGCCCCCTCACCATCTACCTATAGTGGCCCCCTCACCAGCTACCTATAGTGGCCTCCTCACCAGCTACCTATAGTGGCCCCCTCACCAGCTACCTATAGTGCCCCCTCCGCCTCCTCCCTGGAGTGTAGCTTTACACTAACAGCATTAGTTAACTCTTGCAGCACCATGACTAGTGGAGGGTGCAGAGCCCTGGATACTCACTGCAGCCCATCCTCTCTGACCACAGGAAAACCCAGGACACACTCACCAGGGTGGAGCGTCTCCCTCGCAGGCGTTTGGTACACTGTTGTCTCCACGGCCTCCAGACCAGAAATCCCAGCAAATACAAGACAAACATAGAAGTCTTTGCAAAAGTGCTGAAAAAAGGTTTGTTGAATTCTTGAAATATGTACTGAAAAGAGAAGGGGGAAAAAAAAAAAAAAAAAAGGTTGTTAGGATACATCACCATAAAGCACAGACACCCAGCTTCCCAACAACAATGCCGGCACAATACACATTGTAAGAAAGTAGAAAAGTTAAAACCTGAGGCTGAATTAGGGCCTTAGGTATGGACTATGCCTGAATGTGATATTCTACTGCGTCTTCTGCTGCAATATCGCCACCGTGTGGCCAAACAACACCATTCTCTGATTCAACATTTCAACTTTTAGGCCGGGTTCATACATATTAAGACACCGGCCGTTCTGTGACTGCAGTACCGGCCGGGATAAACTTCAATTCTATTTAATTGGGATGCGGGTGCATCCATGTGCTCCCACATCCCAATTCACCATAGCCGACAATGGAGATTGCAGCCGGAGCCGCACGCTCCATTGTGTGACCTGTCAGGCTTGTGAGGCCCATAATTAAAGAATGCCGGCCACACAAAACTGACAAGTCAGCTTTCGCTGCGGCTGCTAGGGATCCCGGCAGGAGCATACACTGTGTGTATACGCTCCGGCCGGGATTCCATTTACTTTACATTGAAAGTATTTTTTTAATTAATCACGTCCATCGTTGCAAATTGCAACAATGTCCATGATTAATTCAAAAAATACATTGTGTGAACTTTATTTTTGTCTGTGTGTATGTATATATATATATATATATATATATATATATATATATTTTTTTTTTTTTTTTTTATGTGTATACTAAGAGACACAACTTTTATATTTTTTGGGAGACAAACTTTATGGCAGTTAGTTTTTTTTGTGGGACAATTTATCATTTTTATAGATACAATATTTATAGATCTAATTTTAACACTTTTCTGTCTGACTATGGGACAATATATCCTGCATTCTCTTTGTACTGTATAACTCCTGTGGCAGGAGCTCATAGGCACATACAGAAAGCAGAATGTAAAGGTGTTTATTAGGCCCCGGCTGCTATGGAAACCCAATGGGTACGCTTATGGTGGGTGAGGCACTGCCATCACAACACTCTAGCAGAGTGTAGATTAAAGGGGTACTCCAGACGGGAGGGCTTTTTCCACTATGGCCGGGGAAGGGATGGATGAAAGCAACAACGTCCACTTACCTCCCTGCATCCAGCGCTGGGTACCGCATTGCACTGCTACAGTCTCCGGCCGCTTCCTGGTCTATCACACGGCTTGAGACGTGACTTTTTAAGCCCTTTCAACCATCCAGCAGCTGTAGCGGGGTCCCACCTCTGCCGCTGGATGGCTGAGCAGGCTTGAAACTTCATGTCTGGAGACTGGAGCAGCCCAATAGAACGGGGGAGGTAAGTGGACGTTGTTGCTTTCATCCACCCCCTCCCCAGCCATACTGTATAAAGCCCTTCCCAACCAGAGTACCTGTTTAAACATTATTTGTTAAAGGGGTTACCTGGATTATGAAACCATGGCTGCTTTCTTTCTGAATAGCCACACATCTTCTTTAGTTGTCTTAACATCACAACACTAGTGACTTAAATGTCTCTGAGCTGTAATACCACACACAAACTGAGGACAAGAGTGGTGCTGCTCCTGGAAAAAAGCAGCTATGATTTTATAATCCTGGATAACCCCTTTAAGACTGAAATCCTCTGATAATGTTTTCTATTTTTCCCTCACTTACAGAAGTCAGCTCTGAAGACGCCACCCAGATAATGTCCACCAGTAACAGGATGAGAATCCCCAGGACCAGGCGCCTGCGCGGCAAACTGGAGCTGCCAGAAGTGACCATGCGATTCATGATGTCAACCCCGACCATGTACCACCGGCTGGAAGAGGAGAGAAAGAGTACAGAAAGTCACAGGTCTAGCCATACAACTGTATATAGAGGAGGAAGAGGCAACACAAGAACTGCATGTATATACACACCCAGATACTGTATATATGCAGCTACACCAGAGTATCCCCCCAGCTCTACAGCACTTACAGGGGTCACAATGGGCTCTGACCGGTCAGCGGAGACTCATACACAGCAAACTGCAACATAGTCCATTGCTGGGGTTAGCTTCAAAAACCTGAACATGTGCCTGCAGCCTTAAAACAGTACTCCAGCAACAACAAAAATATTTCAAATCAACTGGTGTCAGAAAGTTATCCAGATTTTACATCAATTTCCAGTACTTATCAGCTGCTGTATGTCCTGCAGGAAGTGGTGTATTCTCTCCAGTCTGAGACACTGCTCTCTGCTGCCACCTCTGTCCATGTCAGGAACTGTCCAGAGCAGGAGAGGTTTTCTATGGAGATTTGCTGCTGCTCTGGACAGAGGTGGCAGCAGAGAGCACTGTGTCAGACTGGAGAGATTACACCACTTCCTGTGGGGCATACAGCAGCTGATAAGTACTGGAAGACTGGAGTGGAGATTTTTTTAAATAGAAGTAAATTACAAATCTCTGTCACTTTCTGACAGCAGTTAATTTGAAAGATTTATTTATTTATTTATTTTTTATGAACATCCCCTTTAAGCCAATTTGGACATGGCCCTGATGCGCTGAGTGTGTGGTACCTCTTATATTTTGGGAATGTGTCTGGTCCAGTGGTAATCACAATTACACATGACTTGCTTGTTCTTTCACCGAGTACCTTAAACGCCGCGAACACTATAGATTGCGGCGTTTAAGGGGTTAATGAGACGCAGCTGCCTCTCACTACCCTCAGCTCCCCAGACACTGAAGTGTGTGGGAACGTTCTCACTGCAGCGGTCCTGCACACATCAAACCCCTTCAGTGTCAGGAACATGCACATAAGTTCCTGCTGCACTTGGTATGTGCAGCAGAAACGTATATCTACTTATTGCTGACGTGAAGGGGTTAACAAATGTTTATTCAAGCAAGCCTGGGAAGATCACTTCAAAGATATCTCCTCCTCCCCCAGAGATGACGCGCACGCTTCCTTTTCTCCTCAGTCCCGTCTCCAGTATCCGCCACGGCCCGACAGGGCAGCTGGATCACAGAGCAGTCATCACAGTAAGGTGTCCCCGCTCTGATGACTGCTGACATTTGCAGATCGCAGCTGCAGAACTACAGATCCCATAGAGTTTTATTGGTGTGTCCGTGCAACAATTTCAGTCCGCACCAGGGCCTGTGTTTTTTTTGTTTGTTTTTTTTGCGGCACAGATCATGGGCCTGTACACACCTCCGGACGTGTGAATGGGGCCACTGAAATACACAGCCCATATTTTCTGTCCGTAATTGCTGACAGAATTGTAGACGTGTAAATAGGGACTGATCTGTGTTTTTCTTTTACACTTGTAAACAATAAAGGTCTGTAATGTTTCTGCTTGTTTGGTGTGCCTTGCATTATGTGACATACATGTTCTGTGGTGTGCTAACTATAGGCAGACAGCGCCCCCTGCAGTCACAGGATGGGGAGCACATTACCTTCTGTCACACGCCGTGTCTGAGCCGCGCAGGGATCTCCGGACTGCAGCATCTGTGATCAGGGAGAGAAAACGTCAGTGTGAGAATACAAAACCCAGAACCCTCACCACCCCCCACAACCCTCATGATAGCTCTGTATGTATATATAGATAGATACAGTATACAGGCTATATATACACACTGGGTCTGTCCAGAAAGTATCCGCCCAATAGAACAAAAATGGTCTGCACAACATCAAGTCAATCTTACAGCCAAGAACGGACTAGAACGTGTAGATGCAACCAATGACGGCCTCGCTGTACCGGTCACTGGGGGGCGCTGTATGTCAGTCAATGTGTGACCAATGACGGTCTCGCTGCACCGGTCACTGGGGGGCGCTGTATGTCAGTGAATGTGCATGTGTGGCCAATAACGACCTTGCTGTACCAGTCACTGGGGGGCGCTGTATGTCAGTGAATGTGTGACCAATAACGGCCTCGCTGCACCGGTCACTGGGGGGCGCTGTATGTCAGTCAATGTGCGACCTATGACTACCTCATTGTACCGGTCACTGGAGGGCGCTCTCTGTCAGTGAATGTTCGACCAATGACTACTTCACTGTACTGGTCACTGGGGGGCGCTGTATGTCAGTGAATGTGTGACCAATGACGGCCTCGCTGTACCAGTCACTGGGGGGGCACTGTATGTCAGTGAATGTGTGACCAATGACGGCCTCGCTGTACCGGTCACTGGGGGGGCGCTGTATGTCAGTGACTGTGCGACCAATGACGACCTCACTGCACCGGTCACTGGGGGGCGCTGTATGTCAGTGAATATGTGACCAATGACTGTCTCACTGTACCGGTCACTGTGGGGCGCTGTATGTCAGTGAATGTGCGACCAATGACGACCTCACTGTACCAGTCACTGGGGGGCGCTGTATGTCAGTGAATATGTGACCAATGACTGTCTCACTGTACCGGTCACTGTGGGGCGCTGTATGTCAGTGAATGTGCGACCAATGACGACCTTGCTGTACTGGTCACTGGGGTCACTACGCTTGAACATATTCAGATGTATAAGAAATGATTCAAAGATGGCCGAGAGTCTGTGGAAAGTGAGGAAGGTTCTAGAGGGCCCGTGGTACGCAAAAAAAACACGAAAATGTCCTATGTGTACAGGCCCAGTGACCGACAGAACAAGAACTGGAAGCTGATCTGGAGAATTCAAAGACTATTGTGTCCGAGACGGAAGAGAAGCTGGGAGGACTGTGTGAGCTCCCAAGGTGCCTGATCTGTACATAGGAGCCTCTGTCTCCTCCAATGTCTCTTGTATCTGCATCAATAAGAGTCTCTATTCTTCCTATTATCTGGCTGGATATACACCGGTCAACAGGGAAGTGTAAAGATATATACACTGTATACACCAGTGCTTCTCAATTACAGTCCTCAGGCCTCACCAACAGGTCATGTTTTGAGGACAACTGTTATAATTATAGTCAGTGCATCAGGTATTATATCACCTGTAAAATACTAAGGAAATCCTCAAAACACGACCTGTTGGTGAGGCCCGAGGACTGGAATTGAGAAGCACTGGTATAATATATGTGATGTATGCAGAGCACATACATGGTATAATAATATATATGCAGTATATGACAGGTATACAGGCGATATATACACGCATGTATATAATATTATTAGTATGATGATGGGGTATGTCATAATAATAATAAAGTATGAGGGGTATACATGACAGGTATGCAGGGGGTATAAGTATACACACACATATAAGTAGTATACAGAAGTACATACACATATAAAGCACAACACAGTTATGTGGGCTGTGTGTGTGTGTATATACACATACACATACACACAAACACAGTACAGACGTATATAAACATCTATGGACAGGTATACAGGAGTATATAAACGTACAGAAGCTGTATACAGGACAGGTATACAGGAGTATATAAACGTACAGAAGCTGTATACAGGACAGGTATACAGGAGTATATAAACGTACAGAAGCTGTATACAGGACAGGTATACAGGAGTATATAAACGTACAGAAGCTGTATACAGGACAGGTATACAGGAGTATATAAACGTACAGAAGCTGTATACAGGACAGGTATACAGGAGTATATAAACGTACAGAAGCTGTATACAGGACAGGTATACAGGAGTATATAAACGTACAGAAGCTGTATACAGGACAGGTATACAGGAGTATATACACGTACAGAAGCTGTATACAGGACAGGTATACAGGAGTATATACACGTACAGAAGCTGTATACAGGAGTATATACACATATAGAAGATGTATACAGGAGTATATACACATATAGAAGATGTATACAGGAGTATATACACATATAGAAGATGTATACAGGAGTATATAGACATGCAGGACAGGTATACAGGATCATATGCACATATAGAAGATGTATACAGGTATACAGGAGTATATACACATACAGAAGCTGTATACAGGACAGGTATACAGGAGTATATACACACACAGAAGCTGTATATATGACAGGTATACAGGAGTATATACACATACAGAAGCTGTATATATGACAGGTATACAGGAGTATATACACATACAGAACTGTATACAGGGCAGGTATACAGGAGCATATACACATACAGAAGTATATACACACATAGAAGCTGTATACAGGACAGGTATACAGGAGTATATACACATACAGAAGCTGTATACAGGACAGGTATACAGGAGTATATACACATACAGAAGCTGTATACAGGACAGGTATACAGGAGTATATACACATACAGAAGTATATACACATATATAAGCTGTATACAGGACAGGTATACAGGAGTATATACACATACAGAAGCTGTACACAGGACAGGTATACAGGAGTATATACACATACAGAACTGTATACAGGGCAGGTATACAGGAGCATATACACATACAGAAGTATATACACGTACAGAAGCTGTATACAGGACAGGTATACAGGAGTATATACACATACAGAAGCTGTATACAGGACAGGTATACAGGAGTATATACACATACAGAAGCTGTATACAGGAGTATATACACATATATAAGCTGTATACAGGACAGGTATACAGGAGTATATACACATACAGAAGCTGTATACAGGAGTATATACACATATATAAGCTGTATACAGGACAGGTATACAGGAGTATATACACATACAGAAGCTGTATACAGGACAGGTATACAGGAGTATATACACATACAGAAGCTGTATACAGGACAAGTATACAGGAGTATATACACATACAGAACTGTATACAGGGCAGGTATACAGGAGCATATACACATACAGAAGTATATACACGTACAGAAGCTGTATACAGGACAGGTATACAGGAGTATATACACATACAGAAGCTGTATACAGGACAGGTATACAGGAGTATATACACATACAGAAGCTGTATACAGGACAGGTATACAGAAGTATATACACATACAGAAGCTGTATACAGGAGTATATACACATATATAAGCTGTATACAGGACAGGTATACAGGAGTATATACACATACAGAAGCTGTATACAGGACAGCAGTATGTACACACGTATAAGCAGTGGATGTATATACCGGTATGTGATGTGTATACACGTAGTAGTAGGGGTATACAGTATACCTGGGCTCCGGGGGGTGTAGGGGCCCCGGGCTCTCTGGCTCCGTTCTCCGCCGCTGAGATCAGGTGACAGATACAGGAGCCGTTACTTCCGGGTTTATGGCTGGATTCTACAACTGTAAAGTGTCGCGGGTATTCTCGGGAGCAGGATACGGCGCATGCGCAGCTATGGCAAGCGAAGCCCTGGCCACACATGCGCAGTGCTTGGTGCTTCAGTTGTTGACAGGGGGCTGTGCAGGGAGTGAGTGCTGTAATATATACAGTATGATAACATAGGACTGCAGCCCCTGTATACTACACCACAACAATACGAGCTTATAGTGTATGAGGAATCAGACATTGTGGGGTTTCTGGGGCACTATTGGTGTTCCCCATGAGGTTTCTGCATCACTATGGGCCACCTCAGGCGCTGTGGGGGATTTCAACCGATGTTAGGGCACCTGAGGCACTGTGGGGGTATCTGAGTCACTATAGGGGCACCTGAGGCACTGTGGGGGTATCTGAGTCACTATAGGGGCACCTGAGGCACTGTGGGGGTATCTGAATCACTATAGGAGCACCTGAGGCACTGTGGGGTATCTGAATCACTATAGGGGCACCTGAGGCACTGTGGGGTATCTGAATTACTATAGGGGCACCTGAGGCACTGTGGGGGTATCTGAATCACTATAGGAGCACCTGATGCACTGTGGGGGTATCTGAGTCACTATAGGGGCACCTGAGGCACTGTGGGGGTATCTGAATCACTATAGACACCTGAGGCACTGTGGGGGTATCTGAATCACTATAGAGGTACTGTGGGGGTATCTGAATCACTATAGGGGCACCTGAGGCACTGTGGGGGTATCTGAGTCACTATAGGGGCACCTGAGGCACTGTGGGGGGTATCTGAGTCACTATAGGGGCACCTGAGGCACTGTGGGGGTATCTGAATCACTATAGACACCTGAGGCACTGTGGGGGTATCTGAATCACTATAGAGGCACTGTGGGGGTATCTGAATCACTATAGGGGCACCTGAGGCACTGTGGGGGTATCTGAATCACTATAGAGGCACTGTGGTGGGTATCTGAATCACTATAGGGGCACCTGAGGCACTGTGGGGGTATCTGAATCACTATAGAGGCACTGTGGGGGTATCTGAATCACTATAGGGGCACCTGAGGCACTGTGGGGGTATCTGAATCACTATAGAGGCACTGTGGTGGGTATCTGAATCACTATAGTGGCACCTGAGGCACTGTGGGGGTATCTGAATCACTATAGACACCTGAGGCACTGTGGGGGTATCTGAATCACTATAGAGGCACTTGAGGCACTGTGGGGGTATCTGAATCACTATAGGGGCACCTGAAGCACTGTGGGGGGTATCTGAATCACTATACGGGCACCTGAGGCACTGTGGGGGTATCTGAATCACTATAGGGGCACCTGAAGCACTGTGGGGGGTATCTGAATCACTATAGTGGCACCTGAGGCACTGTGGGGGTATCTGAATCACTATAGTGGCACCTGAGGCACTGTGGGGGGTATCTGAATCACTATAGAGGCACCTGAGGCACTGTGGGGGTATCTGAATCACTATAGACACCTGAGGCACTGTGGGGGTATCTGAATCACTATAGAGGCACTTGAGGCACTGTGGGGGTATCTGAATCACTATAGGGGCACCTGAGGCACTGTGGGGGTATCTGAATCACTATAGAGGCACTTGAGGCACTGTGGGGGGGTATCTGAATCACTATAGAGGCACCTGAGGCACTGTGGGGGTATCTGAATTACTATAGAGGCACCTGAGACACTGTGGGGGTATCTGAATCACTATAGAGGCACTTGAGGCACTGTGGGGGGGTATCTGAATCACTATAGAGGCACCTGAGGCACTGTGGGGGTATCTGAATTACTATAGGGGCACCTGAGGCACTGTGGGGGGTATCTGTATCACTATAGTGGCACCTGAGGCACTGTGGGGGGGTATCTGTATCACTATAGGGGCACCTGAGGCACTGTGGGGGTATCTGAATCACTATAGGGGCACCTGAGGCACTGTGGGGGTATCTGAATCACTATAGAGGCACTTGAGGCACTGTGGGGGTATCTGAATCACTATAGTGGCACCTGAGGCACTGTGGGGGTATCTGAATCACTATAGAGGCACTTGAGGCACTGTGGGGGGGTATCTGAATCACTATAGAGGCACTGTGGGGGTATCTGAATCACTATAGAGGCACCTGAGGCACTGTGGGGGTATCTGAATCACTATAGGGGCACCTGAGGCACTGTGGGGGTATCTGAATCACTATAGGGGCACCTGAGGCACTGTGGGGGTATCTGAATCACTATAGGGGCACCTGAGGCACTGTGGGGGTATCTGAATCACTATAGAGACACCTGAGGCACTGTGGGGGTATCTGAATCACTATACGGGCACCTGAGGCACTGTGGGGGTATCTGAATCACTATAGGAGCACCTGAGGCACTGTGGGGGTATCTGAATCACTATAGGGGCACCTGAGGCACTGTGGTGGTATCTGAATCACTATAGTGGCACCTGAGGCACTGTGGTGGGTATCTGAATCACTATAGAGGCACCTGAGGCACTGTGGGGGTATCTGAATCACTATAGAGACACCTGAGGCACTGTGGGGGTATCTGAATCACTATAGAGGCACTGTGGGGGTATCTGAATCACTATAGAGGCACTTGAGGCACTGTGGGGGTATCTGAATCACTATAGGGGCACCTGAGGCACTGTGGGGGTATCTGAATCACTATAGAGGCACTTGAGGCACTGTGGGGGTATCTGAATCACTATAGGAGCACCTGAGGCACTGTGGGGGTATCTGAATCACTATAGAGGCACTTGAGGCACTGTGGGGGTATCTGAATCACTATAGGGGCACCTGAGGCACTGTGGGGGGTATCTGAATCACTATTGAGGCACTGTGGTGGTATCTGAATCACTATAGGGGCACCTGAGGCACTGTGGGGGTATCTGAATCACTATAGAGACACCTGAGGCACTGTGGGGGTATCTGAATCACTATAGTGGCACCTGAGGCACTGTGGGGGTATCTGAATCACTATTGAGGCACTGTGGGGGTATCTGGATCTCTATAGGGGCACCTGAGGCACTGTGGGGGTATCTGAATCACTATTGAGGCACTGTGGGGGTATCTGGATCTCTATAGGGGCACCTGAGGCACTGTGGGGGGTATCTGAATCACTATAGGGGCACCTGGGGCACTGTGGTGGGTATCTGAATCACTATAGAGACACCTGAGGCACTGTAGGGGTATCTGAATCACTATAGTGGCACCTGAGGCACTGTGGTGGGTATCTGAATCACTATAGAGGCACCTGAGGCACTGTGGGGGGTATCTGAATCACTATAGAGGCACCTGAGGCACTGTGGGGGTATCTGAATCACTATAGGAGCACCTGAGGCACTGTGGGGGTATCTGAATCACTAAAGGGGCACCTGAGGCACTGCGGGGGGTATCTGAATGACTATAGGGGCACCTGAGGCACTGTGGGGGGTATCTAAATCACTATAGGGGCACCTGAGGCACTGTGGGGGTATCTGAATCACTAAAGGGGCACCTGAGGCACTGCGGGGGGTATCTGAATCACTATAGGGGCACCTGAGGCACTGTGGGGGGTATCTGAATCACTATAGGAGCACCTGAGGCACTGTGGGGGTATCTGAATGACTATAGGGGCACCTGAGGCACTGTGGGGGTATCTGAATGACTATAGAGGCACTGTGGGGGTATCCGACTCACAATAGGGGCACCTGAGGCACTGTGGTGGTATCTGTATCACTATGGGGGCACCTGAGGCACTGTGGGGGGTATCTGAATCACTATAGGGGCACCTAAAGCACTGTGGGGGGTATCTGAATCACTATAGGGGCACCTGAGGCACTGTGGGGGTATCTGAATCACTACAGAGGAACCTGAGGCACTGTGGGGGTATCTGAATCACTATAGGGGCACCTGAGGCACTGTGGGGGTATCTGAATCACTATAGGGGCACCTGAGGCACTGTGGTGGTATCTGAATCACTATAGGGGCACCTGAGGCACTGTGGGGGTATCTGAATCACTATAGAGGCACCTGAGGCACTGTGGGGGTATCTGAATCACTATAGAGGCACCTGAGGCACTGTGGGGGTATCTGAATTACTATAGAGGCACCTGAGACACTGTGGGGGTATCTGAATCACTATAGAGGCACCTGAGGCACTGTGGTGGGTATCTGAATCACTATAGGGGCACCTGAGGCACTGTGGGGGTATCTGAATCACTATAGGGGCACCTGAGGCACTGTGGGGGTATCTGAATCACTATAGGGGCACCTGAGGCACTGTGACGGTGTGTAACTTACTACACCGATAACTCCATGAAACATATAGGACTGTGTCAGTCACTTGGATATCTTGTGCAGTTTGCGAGACCTGAACAATTCACACAAATAGTGTGAAAAACAATTGTGAAAAAAAAAAAAATATATATATATATATATCCTACAAATTGATCAACAACACAATCAAGTAGAGAAACGATTAATCTTTATTGCACAAATTTAATACAATTATTTCTATAAAATCACATACATCACTGGTTACTATACAGACAGAGAAACAACAACCAGGGGATTACACAGGGTACTGGTAATAAAGCCAGGCCACACTAGTTACTCACCAGTATGCGTGTGATAACATAGAAAAGTATTAGATTACATAGTACTCTGGCTCCATCTGCTGGCTACACACAATAATGAATATAGAGTAATTAAAGCACTTCATGCATTTCTGTGACTACCTATGGCCTTTACGCCAACATCACAGAAAGGAGAAAAAAGCAAAAGAAGCACCAAAAAAAGCCAAGGAAAAAAACAAAAGGTAAAGAGAGACCAGAAAAAGAAACTTTTGCAAAAAGTGTCGTTATAACTTTAAAAATTTAAATGATCAGTAGAGGTGAAATAAAGCAAGTTATTTCATTATTTGTGTTGTTACGATGCTTTAAAACAAAGCTGAACTCACGAGAAATTCAGGTCTCCTGAAGGCAGCTATATAACAGCTATACTTACTTGTATCCAGGTCCAGTCTCCTCAAGGCTACTATATAACAGCTATACTTACTGTATCCAGGTCCAGTCTCCTGAAGGCAGCTATATAACATCTATACTTACTGTATCCAGGTCCAGTCTCCTGGTGGCTGCTATATAACAGCTATACTTACTTGTATCCAGGTCCAGTCTCCTGAAGGCAGCTATATAACGGCTATACTTACTGTATCCAGGTCCAGTCTCCTGATGGCTGCTATATAACAGCTATACTTACTGTATCCAGGTCCAGTCTCCTGGTGGCTGCTATATAACAGCTATACTTACTTGTATCCAGGTCCAGTCTCCTGAAGGCTACTATATAACAGCTATACTTACTGTATCCAGGTCCAGTCTCCAGAAGGCTGCTATATAACAGCTATACTTACTGTATCCAGGTCCAGTCTCTTGAAGGCAGCTATATAACGGCTATAGTTACTTTATCCAGGTCCAGTCTCCTGAAGGCTGCTACATAACAGCTATACTTACTGTATCCAGGTCCAGTCTCTTGAAGGCAGCTATATAACAGCTATAGTTACTGTATCCAGGTCCAGTCTCCTGAAGGCAGCTATATAACAGCTATACTAACTGTATCCAGGTCCAGTCTCCTGAAGGCTGCTATATAACAGCTATACTTACTGTATCCAGGTCCAGTCTCTTGAAGGCAGCTATATAACAGCTATATTTACTGTATCCCGGTCCAGTCTCCTGAAGGAAGCTATATAACAGCTATATTTACTGTATCCAGGTCCAGTCTCCTGACGGCAGCTATGTAACAGCTATACTTACTGTATCCAGGTCCAGTCTCCTGAAGGCAGCTATATTTACTGTATCCAGGTCCAGTCTCCTGAAGGCAGCTATATAACAGCTATACTTACTGTATCCAGGTCCAGTCTCCTGAAGGCAGCTATATAACAGCTATATTTACTGTATCCAGGTCCAGTTTCCTGAAGGAAAAAAGCAAAAGAAGCACCAAAAAAAGCCAAGAAAAAAACAAAAGGTAAAGAGAGACCAGAAAAAGAAACTTTTGCAAAAAGTGTCGTTATAACTTTAAAAATTTAAATGATCAGTAGAGGTGAAATAAATCAAGTTATTTCATTATTTGTGTTGTTACGATGCTTTAAAACAAAGCTGAACTCACAAGAAATTCAGGTCTCCTGAAGGCAGCTATATAACAGCTATACTTGTATCCAGGTCCAGTCTCCTCAAGGCTACTATATAACAGCTATACTTACTGTATCCAGGTCCAGTCTCCTGAAGGCAGCTATATAACATCTATACTTACTGTATCCAGGTCCAGTCTCCTGATGGCTGCTATATAACAGCTATACTTACTTGTATCCAGGTCCAGTCTCCTGAAGGCAGCTATATAACGGCTATACTTACTGTATCCAGGTCCAGTCTCCTGATGGCTGCTATATAACAGCTATACTTACTGTATCCAAGTCCAGTCTCCTGGTGGCTGCTATATAACAGCTATACTTACTTGTATCCAGGTCCAGTCTCCTGAAGGCAGCTATATAACAGCTATACTTACTGTATCCAGGTCCAGTCTCCTGAAGGCTGCTATATAACAGCTATACTTACTGTATCCAGGTCCAGTCTCCTGAGAGCTACTATATAACAGCTAGACTTACTGTATCCAGGTCCAGTCTCCTGAAGGCTGCTATATAACAGCTATATTTACTGTATCCCGGTCCAGTCTCCTGAAGGCAGCTATATAACAGCTATACTTACTGTATCCCGGTCCAGTCTCCTGAAGGCAGCTATATAACAGCTATACTTACTGTATCCAGGTCCAGTCTCCTGGAGGCTGCTATATAACGGCTATACTTACTGTATCCAGGTCCAGTCTCCTGAAGGCAGCTATATAACAGCTATACTTACTGTATCCAGGTCCAGTCTCCTGAAGGCTACTATATAATAGCTATACTTACTGTATCCAGGTCCAGTCTCCTGAAGGCAGCTATATAACAGCTATACTTACTGTATCCAGGTCCAGTCTCCTGAAGGCTACTATATAACAGCTATACTTACTGTATCCAGGTCCAGTCTCCTGAAGGCTGCTATATAACAGCTATACTTACTGTATCCAGGTCCAGTCTCTTGAAGGCAGCTATATAACAGCTATAGTTACTTTATCCAGGTCCAGTCTCCTGAAGGCTGCTATATAACAGCTATACTTACTGTATCCAGGTCCAGTCTCTTGAAGGCAGCTATATAACAGCTATAGTTACTGTATCCAGGTCCAGTCTCCTGAAGGCTGCTATATAACAGCTATACTTACTGTATCCAGGTCCAGTCTCCTGAAGGCTGCTATATAACAGCTATACTTACTGTATCCCGGTCCAGTCTCCTGAAGGCAGCTATATAACAGCTATATTTACTGTATCCAGGTCCAGTCTCCTGACGGCAGCTATGTAACAGCTATACTTACTGTATCCAGGTCCAGTCTCCTGAAGGCAGCTATATTTACTGTATCCAGGTCCAGTCTCCTGAAGGCAGCTATATAACAGCTATACTTACTGTATCCAGGTCCAGTCTCCTGAAGGCAGCTATATAACAGCTATATTTACTGTATCCAGGTCCAGTTTCCTGAAGGAAAAAAGCAAAAGAAGCACCAAAAAAAGCCAAGAAAAAAACAAAAGGTAAAGAGAGACCAGAAAAAGAAACTTTTGCAAAAAGTGTCATTATAACTTTAAAAATTTAAATGATCAGTAGAGGTGAAATAAATCAAGTTATTTCATTATTTGTGTTGTTACGATGCTTTAAAACAAAGCTGAACTCACAAGAAATTCAGGTCTCCTGAAGGCAGCTATATAACAGCTATACTTGTATCCAGGTCCAGTCTCCTCAAGGCTACTATATAACAGCTATACTTACTGTATCCAGGTCCAGTCTCCTGAAGGCAGCTATATAACATCTATACTTACTGTATCCAGGTCTAGTCTCCTGATGGCTGCTATATAACAGCTATACTTACTTGTATCCAGGTCCAGTCTCCTGAAGGCAGCTATATAACGGCTATACTTACTGTATCCAGGTCCAGTCTCCTGATGGCTGCTATATAACAGCTATACTTACTGTATCCAAGTCCAGTCTCCTGGTGGCTGCTATATAACAGCTATACTTACTTGTATCCAGGTCGAGTCTCCTGAAGGCAGCTATATAACAGCTATACTTACTGTATCCAGGTCCAGTCTCCTGAAGGCTGCTATATAACAGCTATACTTACTGTATCCAGGTCCAGTCTCCTGAGAGCTACTATATAACAGCTAGACTTACTGTATCCAGGTCCAGTCTCCTGAAGGCTGCTATATAACAGCTATATTTACTGTATCCCGGTCCAGTCTCCTGAAGGCAGCTATATAACAGCTATATTTACTGTATCCCGGTCCAGTCTCCTGAAGGCAGCTATATAACAGCTATATTTACTGTATCCAAGTCCAGTCTCCTGGAGGCTGCTATATAACGGCTATACTTACTGTATCCAGGTCCAGTCTCCTGAAGGCAGCTATATAACAGCTATACTTACTGTATCCAGGTCCAGTCTCCTGAAGGCTACTATATAATAGCTATACTTACTGTATCCAGGTCCAGTCTCCTGAAGGCAGCTATATAACAGCTATACTTACTGTATCCAGGTCCAGTCTCCTGAAGGCAGCTATATAACAGCTATATTTACTGTATCCAAGTCCAGTCTCCTGGAGGCTGCTATATAACGGCTATACTTACTGTATCCAGGTCCAGTCTCCTGAAGGCAGCTATATAACAGCTATACTTACTGTATCCAGGTCCAGTCTCCTGAAGGCTACTATATAATAGCTATACTTACTGTATCCAGGTCCAGTCTCCTGAAGGCAGCTATATAACAGCTATACTTACTGTATCCAAGTCCAGTCTCCTGGAGGCTGCTATATAACGGCTATACTTACTGTATCCAGGTCCAGTCTCCTGGAGGCTGCTATATAACAGCTATACTTACTGTATCCAAGTCCAGTCTCCTGGAGGCTGCTATATAACGGCTATACTTACTGTATCCAGGTCCAGTCTCCTGAAGGCAGCTATATAACAGCTATACTTACTGTATCCAGGTCCAGTCTCCTGAAGGCAGATTTTCTGACTTGTGCTCCTTGAAAAAAACAGACTAAACACAGGAATTCTGGCCAGTACAGAGAGTCTTGGGTCAATATGTCCATCAATTACATGACTGCCTGCTGTCTTTGAGCGCTCAGACGGCCTGGGAAACACAGGACTTCCTGTTTTCTGACTGTTTCCTGTTTTTTGAGAAAAAAAAACTGTCAGAAAACAGGAAGTGCCGTGTTCTCCATGATAACTAAACAAAAAAAATGAATGTATATTGCAAACTTTATATCACATATACTGTTGATTTAGATATTGAAAGTTAAAACAATAGTGACACTTTAAGGAAAACACATTATTACTGTTGCCTTACTTCACCAGTATCCCTGGGACCGCCTGACACGTACTTCGTCAGGAGCTGTCTAAACCACTATAGGGGCACCTGAAGTACTGTGACAGTGTGTAACTTACCAGGCACAGATCTCCATGAAACAGATAGGACTGTGTCAGTCACTTGGATATCTCGTACAATTTGCAAGAGACCTGAACAATTGTGGTCTCGTAATGTGCTTTCATACAAATCTATCATAGCCTGCATAAGAATTGTGACAATATGAATATGTATGTGATGATGGGACATAAGCGCCTTGTGGCACTTGTGGCTGTCACTTCAAGTCTCTGTTCACATCTGCATCCTGCAATAGGAAACGGCAGCTTAACTGCAGTGTGGATTACATCTCCAAGCAAGTCTACCCACTGGGAGCCAATGACTCCCTGCCCTGTTGTGCAGTCTTGTAGACTGTAGACACTTCAAATCTGTGGCCTAGAAGGCTCGAAACAGGAGCCTCACAGGCTGCTACTGGCCATAAGTGAGCTACTGCCTGGGCAATGCCAAACCTTGTGGGAACAGGGTTAGATGAGTACTCTTTTTTTGTTAGGCTATTCTTACTGTATGGGGCACCTTGTGCTTGTGGGGGCCACTAATGGGAAAATTTTAAGCGACTCTGTACCCACAATCGGATAGCTGCTTTTAATCCAAGATTATGTCCTAAAAACAACTTTTAATCCAGCAGTGCTGTGTCTAACGGCCGGGGCTTACATTTGTATATGCATTAGGCTGGCACACCCTCTCCGTCCTTCCTCCCCACCCTTCTTATTATTAGGAATGATCCAGGAACATTTACAGCTGTTTGAGCTTTGCACAGGTGTCTTAACGATCCAGCCCATGTGCCGGGCTGCCACAGGTGGGGAATAGGAAGCAATCTGCCTGGAGCATTCCTAATAATGAGGAGGGTGGGGAGGAAGGACAGGGAGGTGGTGCCAGCCTAATGCATATACAGATGTAAGCCCCGGCTGTTAGACACAGCGCTGCCAGATTAAAAGTCGTTTTTAGGACAATAACTGCATCCCCTGCCGAATAGACCCCAGGACAGATCTTGGATTAAAAGCAGCTATCCGAAGGTACAAGGGGTTTGGGGGGTCAGATTGTGGGTACAGAGTCACTTTAAAGGAGTAGTCCGGACTCAGTCAACTTCTCGCAGGGGCAGGGGAGAGAGTAACAGTGAAGTATTGCTTACCTCTCCCCGTACCTGTAATGAGCAGCGGGACCCCTGCCGGAAGGCACCCCCCGAGTTGTGCTGATGGACAGCCCGCTCAGCCAATCAGTGAGTGAAGCGATGTCCCACTCCAGTCCCTGACTAGCTGAGCCGGGTTGTGACACGTGCAGCGCCAGACATCTCAGAGCTGCGATCTGGGCTGAAGAGGCACAGGGAGAGGTGAGTTATTACTCTTTGTTACTTTCCCCAAAAAAATTATAACAGGGAGGCTGGACTTCTCCTGTAAGTCTGATTGATTGCCATTTGACTGCTGCTGCCTGGAGAAGGTGAACGCAGCCCTAGGGAGTCCAGGATGGATACAGCCCCCCCCTGTAATCCCTTGTGGTAACTGCACTGTTATCTGTTAACTGTTATATACTGTGCACACAACCTGATTAGAGGCGGGGTCACTGATAGTATTGGTGTACAGAAGCTTCATTCAGTCATAGTAAAGCAGTATTATTCAGCCACTATATGGTCATATTATGTTTCCTTAGTAACACCCTGTACGACCCCTCTAAGTGGCGGGAGCTGCACAGCCAAATCACCAACTTCACAAACTCTCCAAGAATGTACTACCTGGTCTAACCTGTCTATGACTGCGGGTACAGCCTTGTCCCGCCCTCTGCATGACGCTCATTGGTCCAGCTCCTTACCATATTGACACGATTGGTCCGTCGATCTGTCACTCATTCTCTCAGTTCCTGGATTCTTCGTTGCTCTCTCCTGGACGCTGTCAGTGTGCTCTCCGTGATTGGTCGCCGCTGCTCAGTTGTCTCATTTGATTGGCTACTCCCGCTCTGTCATGCCTCGTGATTGGCTGCGCATCTTATTAAGGAAGTCTATTCTGCGTTTCTGTGATTGGCTGTAAAAGATTTAACTCCAGATTTTCATTGGCCACTGTAGGAGCGCCTGACACGCGATTGGATGTCCTCGCTGACTGGTTTCCTCTGCCTGGGTGTTGGCCGCCATCTTGCTGTCACTCTGTGCGGAAGCCGCTCCCGTTTTCGGACATGGCTACCCGGCTCCCGGCCTGTGTGGTGGACTGCGGCACGGGGTGAGCGCTCTGCGGCTGTCACTGAGGAGAGGGACTGTGAGGGTGAAGAGGGGGGTGAGAGGTCAACCGACCGGCTGAATGACGAGGCCGGGTATGAGGAGGGTGCGGTGCGGGGGTGTGCGGACTGCTGCAGGGTATGAGGGGTGGCTGTGTGAGGCTCTATAAGCGGGTGAGGGAGTGTATAAGCGGGTGTATGACGGGTGAGGGAGTGTATAAGCGGGTGTATGACGGGGGAGGGGGTATATAGGCGGTTAAGGGGGTATATAAGCGGGTGTATGACGGGTGAGGGGGTATATAAGCGGGTGTATGACGGATGGGGGGTATATAAGCGGGTGTATGACGGGTGAGAGGGTATATAAGCGGGTGTATGACGGGTGGGGGGTATATAAGCGGGTGTATGACGGGTGAGGGAGTGTATAAGCGGGTGTATGGCGGGTGAGGGAGTGTATAAGCGGGTGTATGACGGGTGGGGGGTATATAAGCGGGTGTATGACGGGTGAGGGTCTATGTCATAGAGCCCATGGGGGGGATGTCCATCAGACGCGGTGGATGTCAGTCATGTGACGCATCCGCCATGCAGTTTTATGTATATGTGCGATATCCTGCAGGAACGCGATGGGGGTCCACACAACATGGGGGGTGTCGTACAAGACGGTGCGGAGTATGGGGGTGTCGTAGAGGACGGTGCGGAGTATGGGGGTGTCGTAGAGGACGGTGCGGAGTATGGGGGTGTCGCAGAGGGCGGTGCGGAGTATGGGGGTGTCGCAGAGGGCGGTGCGGAGTATGGGGGTGTCGCAGAGGGCGGTGCGGAGTATGGGGGTGTCGCAGAGGGCGGTGCGGAGTATGGGGGTGTCGCAGAGGGCGGTGCGGAGTATGGGGGTGTCGCAGAGGGCGATGTACATAATTCAGCAGGAGTTCTTGTTCCATAAAGCAAAATAAAAACACACTAGGTATCTTGACTGCAAGGAGCTGTTAAACATGACACATACACGAGTATCAAGACAGTGTGACGCAAGTTGGGCAAGAGTATCCCAGGTGAGGAGTGGCCCTGCAGAAGAGCGGCTGGAGGTGTGGAGTGGTCTGCCCCTCCTCCCCACCGGAGGACAGGCTGTATATAGTTAGTAGCCCCCGGATGGACAGGCTGAATACGGTTAGTGGCCCCCCCAGAGGACAGACTGTATATAGTTAGTGACCCCCTGGAGGATAGGCCGTATACGGTAAATGGCTAGTGGCCTCCTGGAAGACAAGTTATACGGTTAGTGCCCCGGAGGACAGGCTGTATATAGTTAGCGACCCCCTGGAGGACAGGCTGTATATAGTTAGCGACCCTCTGGAGGACAGGCATTATATGTTTTGTGACACCCCCTCCCTCCAGAGCACAGGCTGTATACGGTTAGTGGCCCCCCAGAGGACAGGCTGCACATAGTCGAGGGCGTCCTCGTGCAGGTTGTGGGATTTCCTTATATGTAGATATGAGGAGAAGCAGAAGTCTTGTGTAACAGGAAGTGTCGGGTGCGGACAGTTTTGCAGCCTGCTGGCTGTGCAGAGGCTCCGTGTGTGGACGCAGCTTTGCGGCAGGGGTCTCCCTGTGTCATCTGTTCGGGGGTCCTCACTTGCTCTATAGTGGGGGCTGTATTCTGGACTCGTCTTATGGCTTCTTGTTTCTGTGACTCACTGACCACAGCACAGGATGTGGGGGCAGCTGAGTGTGGGGGAGGGGAGGAAGAGTGGCCTCTGTCAGGTAGTGAGCGTTCTTTATCAGGACGCGTCTCGTCTTGTCATCTCAGGTACATACATTCCTCGGCCCATCAGCTCTTCTCTCTTTCAGGTATACTAAGCTTGGATATGCCGGGAACACAGAGCCGCAGTTTATCATCCCATCATGTGAGTATTCACCTTCTCGTACACTCACAGCATTCTGTGCTATGTAGGTGGCCACTCGCCTGAGATGAAGCATCTGATCATTGCTGCAATCCCATAATGGCCCTGCTCCATAGTGTGACCACTCTTAGGGCCCTATTCCACCGGACGATTATTGTTCAGATTATCGTTAAATCGTTCGAATCTAAACGATAATCATTCGGTTGAAATGCAGCTAACAATTAACGACCGAACGAGAAATCGTTGATCGCTTTATAAGACCTGGACCTATTTTTATCGTTGCTCGTTCGCAAAACGTTCGCAAATCGTTCGCATTGAATAAGACATCGTTTGGTCGTTCGCAATAGATACGAACGCAATAGCGAATAAATAGCGAAGAAAAACGATCGCAATTACGATTATAAGTAACGATTATCGTTCCATGGAAATGAGTGAACGTTTTCAGGTCTTTCGCAATAGCGGTCGTTTGAGATCGTTAATCGTTAACGATTATGCAAACGATAATCGTCCGGTGGAATAGGGCCCTTACAGTATAGACCCCATAGTGTGACCGCTCTTACAGTATATACACCATAGTGTGACCGCTCTTACAGTATAGACTCCATAGTGTGACCGCTCTTACAGTATATACACCATAGTGTGACCGCTCTTACAGTATAGACTCCATAGTGTGACTGCTCTTACAGTATAGACTCCATAGTGTGACCGCTCTTACAGTATATACTCCATAGTGTGACCGCTCTTACAGTATATACCCCATAGTGTTACCGCTCTTACAGTATATACCCCATAGTGTGACCGCTCTTACAGTATATACCCCATAGTGTGACCGCTCTTACAGTATATACCCCATAGTGTGACCGCTCTTACAGTATATACCCCATAGTGTGACCGCTCTTACAGTATATACCCCATAGTGTGACCGCTCTTACAGTATAGACGCCATAGTGTTAGCAGAAAAAGTTCATGCTATGCGGACACAGTAGTGATAACTTCTTACACCTTCTGCAGGTATTGCTATCAAGGAATCTGCAAAAGTTGGAGACCAAGCTCAGAGGCGTTTGATGAAAGGAGTGGATGACCTGGATTTCTTCATTGGGGATGAAGCGATAGACAAGCCAACATATGCCACAAAGGTAAGAAGTGTACAGGCAATGAGACTTCCCACATTTACTAAAAGGCAGCAGGCGCTCAATCTTTAGAATATGTGACCTTTACTGCGCATTTATTGCCTTATACTATGTACTGTCTGTTAGGAACAAGAAATTATTTTTTGCTATAAATAAAAAAAGATCTGATTTATAAAGAAAGGCAGCAGGCTCCAACTAAGTGTTCCCCCTGTATTACCCTGGACGTCAGCTGCTGTGCAGCACTTACATCTGGATGGCACATGTGTTTTCTGTGAATTGAAACCGCTTGTGTTCCTTCTCTGCATAGTGGCCAATTCGTCATGGAATTGTGGAAGACTGGGATCTCATGGAGCGCTTCATGGAGCAAGTTATATTCAAGTATCTACGAGCTGAGCCAGAAGATCATTACTTCCTCCTGGTAAGAGCATGAGAGCTATCACTTCTATGTGGTGTAGTATAGAGGATCTGTCAGCTGTCCTCCTGTGTGGTGTGGTATAGAGGGTCTGTCAGCTCTCCTCCTGTGTGGTGTGGTATAGAGGGTCTGTCAGCTCTCCTCCTGTGTGGTATAGAGGGTCTGTCAGCTCTCCTCCTGTGTGGTGTAGTACAGAGGATCTGTCAGCTCTCCTGTGTGGTGTAGTATAGAGGATCTGTCAGCTCTTCTCCTGTGTGGTGTTTTATAGAGCGTCTGTCAGCTCTCCTCCTGTGTGGTGTTGTA
This sequence comes from Dendropsophus ebraccatus, assembly GCF_027789765.1. Lineage (NCBI taxonomy): Eukaryota > Metazoa > Chordata > Amphibia > Anura > Hylidae > Dendropsophus > Dendropsophus ebraccatus. Next base: position 10,257,687 of record NC_091462.1, on the reverse strand, counting down.
TAGAGGATCTTTCAGCTTTCCTCCTGTGTGGTGTAGTATAGAGGATCTGTCAGCTCTTCTCCTGTGTGGTGTTTTATAGAGCGTCTGTCAGCTCTCCTCCTGTGTGGTGTTGTATAGAGGATCTTTCAGCTTTCCTCCTGTGTGGTGTTGTATAGAGGATCTGTAAGCTCTCCTCCTGTGTGGTGTAGTATAGAGGATCTGTCAGCTCTCCTCCTGTGTGGTGTAGTATAGAGGATCTGTCAGCTCTCCTCCTGTGTGGTGTAGTATAGAGGAATAGAGGATCTGTCAGCCCCCCTCCTGTGTGGTGTAGTATAGAGGATCTGTCAGCTCTCCCCCTAAATAGAACTGAGCTGCAAAACCACATCCAAACCGAGGACAGATGTGGGTCTGTTTCTGGAATAAAACGTCCATGTTTTTCTAAGCAGGTTATAACCCCTTTAACCCCTTCATGTCGCCCATATGGCCATATATGTTCTGATGTCCCGTGCAGTCAGAATGTATATATACGTTCCTGGCATGAAGTGGGATTTCAATGTGTGTGGCATTTTTTTCAGTGCTAGTAGCAGCGCATACCCTATAAGCGCCAGAAGCTTGTACAATGTTGAGATTTAAGCGTGTAGATCACAGGAGTGGTCCTTGTCACTGACCAATCAGAGCCCCCTGAATGTTTCTGCAGGGGTTGGGATCAGTCTCCCTGACAGTCGGAGCTCTATTACCCATTCCCATGCTGTCTACTTGGCGATCTTCTCATAGGTTCCTAGGCCTCAGGCAGACTCTAGTAGTAGAGCACCAATCTCGGTAATAAATACTACGCAAGAGCCTAGCAGTGACCAGTATAAGCAATCTAATGATGACTTAGAAAAGTCCCCTAAAAGGGAAAAAAAAACTTTAATAAAAATTACAAAGCCTATTCCCCTATAAAAATTTTAACACACCACCCCCCCCCCCCCCTCCTATTTTACAACTAAAATTAATAAACAAACACATTTGGTATTGTAGTGGGCAGAATTGTGCAAACTGTTCAAAATTACTGATATTGTTTCCAGATGGTGAACGGCATAAACAAAGAGAAAAGGAAACTGCATTTTTTGACAGCAAAAATTAATATATCATTTCTATCTACTCCAATATGGTACCAATAAAAACTATAGATCATGACTATAGAAAATGACCCCGAGCAGCCTCGTAGGTGGAAAAAAGGAGTTATGTCTCTTAGGAGGCGCGAGGGGAGCGCTGCTGCAGAGTGACCTGGACTTATGTGCATCATGGTCATGAAGGGGTTAATGCCCTGTGAAATATCAATTCTAGACTCGCTCTTTTGATAACACTGTATTGTTTTTTCTCTTCAGTATTCATGAACACATTGATTGATGGCTGTTGCTGAACTGTTGAGGTTCGGAGAACATTGCCGAACCCGAACAGTTTGGCAGGTCCGCTCAATAGTTAGGTCAGGAGATTGGACTTGTCCTGTTCATTCCCATATAGGCATTTACAAACTACTCACACTTTGGTTTTGAGGCAGTTGTGTTTCTCTTCAATTGTGGTCTCTTCTATGCTTTTCCCCGCTCTCTTTTCTGTGTGGCCCCTGTCTGCTGCCGTCCATTTTTTAATGTGATCCCTGACTTGTTCCTATAACTCTTGGTCTTGTCTCCATAGACTGAGCCGCCTCTGAACACTCCAGAGAACAGGGAATACACTGCAGAGATCATGTTTGAGTCTTTCAATGTCCCAGGGTTGTACATAGCGGTTCAGGTGAGTCGTCTGCTCCTTCCTGCCAGTGTGAGTTTATTTAGAGGATTCTGCCCACAATCTAATATCCAGTGTCCTTTCTCTTCAGGCTGTACTTGCTTTGGCTGCTTCTTGGACATCCAGGCAGGTTGGTGAACGCACACTAACCGGGACAGTGATAGACAGCGGTGATGGTGTGACACACGTCATTCCTGTGGTGAGTACCATCGTGAGAGGGATAGGTTTGACACATTAGTTTCATATTTCTGTTAATCTGATTTTAAATAGTTATTCAGCGACTGGTACCAAACTTCTGTGTCTGATGGGGGGGCTTACTGCAAACTGGCTTAAAAACTGCTTAACGTGAAAGTAGTCACATGGTTCCCAGCAGCCAATCCAAGTCTTTCAAAAATGCCTAGTCAAGACATGGCATTTGTTCACACTTTCGCATAGATCTTTGAACCTCCATTTTCTGCTGTTCATTGTCTGTGTCTTGCAGGCTGAAGGCTACGTCATCGGGAGTTGCATCAAGCACATCCCTATTGCTGGCCGAGACATTACCTACTTCATCCAGCAGCTGCTCAGAGATCGAGAGGTGGGAATTCCGCCAGAGCAGTCCCTGGAGACGGCCAAAGCTGTAAAGGTAAAAGAAACTACACAGAATGGTTAGGTCTAGTTCTGCATACTGTGTCCTGTATTTTAATGGAGCAGGAGCACGGGGACAAACTTTCTTTAGCCACCTGTAGACATTAGATTGAAGATATAGATCCCACTATACCACCTCCCATGTTGGTTACATGGCTATGTTGGCGGATTTTCCCGTATGTGTGGGAACTAGAGAATCAGGCATCCTGCACATCCCAGAAACCCACTCGCCTTGTTTTTTTACTCTCCACCTTTTATAACAGGAGCGTTTCAGCTACGTCTGTCCTGACTTGGTAAAAGAATTCAGTAAATACGATACAGACAGCAGCAAGTGGATTAAGCAATACAGCGGCATCAATGCTGTGTCCAAGAAAGAGTTCTGCATCGATGTTGGGTACGAGAGATTTCTGGGCCCTGAGATCTTCTTCCACCCTGAGGTCAGTGTGGTTATTTGTTTTGTGGATTTCTATCGCAGAGATGCTATATAGAAAAGAGCAGATCTTGAACATCCTCGAGTGCGTCCTAATCTGGAAGTCTCAGCATTTGATTACCAGTGGCTGATGAAGTTATGGCCCTATTCCACGGGCCGTCTAGAGGAGCAAACGAGCACTCTCAGCGCTCGTTTGCTCCTTGCTGCCGCCGCTATTCAACGTGGCGGGAGGGGCGGGGGGGCTGCCCATAGGATACAGCAGCGTCTGCTGCCGATGCTTCTATTCAAGGGAGAGACGGCAGAAGATCGTTGCTGTATCAGTCGCTTGTTTTTCAACATGTTGAAAAACATGTCATCAGTTCTTCTATCCTTTTTTTCAGAAAAAAAAAACTCAGTTCCTATGATTTAATATCAGTTTCCATACGTTTATAGTTTCCATACGTTTATTTGATTAGTTGACGTCATTTTTTTCCTCTTCAGCATTACAGGGGGCGATCTATATAGGGAGCAGCAGGACACCGGAGCCCTCTTCTGTGGGCAGCAATACATGGGGGCATCTCCTACTACAGGAATGGGGAACCTTGGCTCTCCAGCTGTTGCAAAACTACAAATCCCATCATGCCTGGATATCCCAGACATGATTAGAGTTGAAGTTTTGCAGCAGCTGGAGAGCCAAGGTTCCCTACCCCTGTCCTATAGTGCTGCACTGTAGAGAGGAGCTGGGGGGCTTCCCCCCCTGCAAGGGGACGCTCTGCTTCATGGCCAGGGTGACAAGTGTTAATGGCGGGGGGGGGGGGGGGGGGGGGCGTGCACGGACAGGGACATCTGTATGGAGCGCCGGAGGAAGCATAATGCGTGCGTCTGTGCACGACATGCCTCTGGCGCGTCACTTTAGTGAAGGCAGTGCCGGATAGCTGTAGTGTTCTGACGTGCGGTCTGTCTGTCAGTCCGGCGGCATCAGTTGTAGAACGGATCATCCGAATATCCCATTGAAAACAATGGGATCAGTTCAGAGATACGTTTCCCTCTGGTGATTCTCTACTGCGCCGGAGGGAAACGCCGGCGGATGGACGAATGTGTGTAAACTAGGCCTTATCAGATACAATCCCATGTATGAATACAAAAGACGTGTAAATGCACCGAGAAGCCATTGAATACGGACCCTCATTCCAGAGTTCAATAAACATAATTAATTTGTAAAAATCTGCCTGTAAATTGTAGTTGATTTCAGATAGAACTAAGTTTCCTATGAATATATTTCAAAAGTTTATGAACAGTAACCTTGCTTCCTTATGATTGCAGAAGTAATAAATATGTCGGCTATTATACTGTATTCTATACAATTCACAAAACAGTAACATGGGAACGCTTTGATAAAGAAACTAGAGCCAATGCACATTTTTCCTTGTGTTATTTGAATTCAGCACATAAAAAAAATCATTAAGAAATGGATAATTTTAATTCTGAACCAGTGTCAAGACTTTTAGGTTCAGATGCACTGGCGCATGCTCAGGATCAGCTCATCTCTAGTGCTGTATGATGGGCAAGCATTAGGCCCATAGGATTCTCTCTCTAGGTCCCCAGTTACTGAACATGACAGATTTTAAGTTATAATCATTTTTCTCTCTTGTTTTTAGTTTGCAAATCCAGATTTCACTCAGCCCATCTCAGAAGTTGTAGATGAAGTCATTCAGAACTGCCCCATTGATGTCCGACGTCCTCTCTACAAGGTGATTGGATTATTGTGGTCAGTTTTTCTATTTTATAGTTGTGTATGATACTGACTGCTCTCTTATCTGTACAGAATATTGTCCTCTCTGGCGGCTCCACCATGTTCAGGGACTTTGGCCGCCGTCTGCAGAGAGACCTGAAGAGAACAGTTGATGCTAGACTAAAGCTGAGTGAGGAGCTTAGCGGAGGTCGTCTAAAGGTGAGTCTGTAATGTTATTAGAGGGCATTAGGACACACATGTCTATGTATATGGGAAACACTTTTTTAGTGTTTTTACTTCTACAAGTAATCTTGAGATTGTGTGTTTTTTTTTTTTTTTTTTTTATTTATGCTAAGTCTTGGTTTGTACTGTCAGTGTGTCAGGTCACATGATTTCCACTGTTCAGTGTAGAGGGATGCAGATCAGGGGTATAGGGCTAACAAGGCAACAATTCCACACCCTGTTAGAATAGGGCTCATGAATGGAAACTTGACAGGCGTGGGATGTTGCCTTAGCAACACAATTTCTTTATTTTTTTTTTCTGGCATCAGTTACATGTCTCCACATTGAACTCTGGTGAGAAAAACAGCAGCAATAGTGACAGGTACCATTTAAGGCCTTATGTGGTGATTCACAACTGCAGGGGCTCTGGGGTAAAAATATAGTGACTTCATTCTGTAAGCTACACTGTGCAGTAGATGATGAAAACTCCGCCAGACTAGACAGTCACATGGGTGGTCCTACGTAGAAGAGCCCCTGCATCTGCTGTGCTGCTGTCCCTATGACAGTTGACGCACAGAGTGTTGTTATTTATATATATATATATATATATATATATATATATATATATATATATAAAACTACACACAAATACACCCCCACACCCTTACATTGCAATTTTGTTTGGGTGAGTGGCATTTTTTTTTTAAATTGCAATCTTCCTACCAAAAAAAGCGTAGAAAATCTATGTGGATGTGTGTGGGTGTTTCTTTTGGCATTCCTCCATAGAAATCATTGAATCACATGCCACATAAAAAAATGCCTCTACTCATACACTATTTTTGGAAACACAAGGAATACACAGCTGGAGAAGCTGTACAAGGCAGGCCTGAACTCTGGTTTGACGGCCATCTACTAAGTTTCAATAATGTGTGAACATAGCCTTTCTGTGTTTTTTTTTTTTTTTTTTTTTTTTTTTTTTTTTTTTTTTTTAAATCCACTCCTGGTTTTGGTTGAAAAATACTGGGGAACGTAGCCTATAGTGTATTAACTAAGCAACCAAATAAGTTAATCTTTCTTTTTCCTTTAGCCTAAGCCAATTGATGTGCAGGTGATCACCCACCACATGCAACGTTACGCCGTCTGGTTTGGAGGCTCCATGCTGGCATCTACAGTAAGTCCATGACTGTTTCTGTCTTTACCCAGTGCCAGAATGTTTGTAAGTGATGGTGAATGGAGGCCATTGCCCCTAAGGCCCCGTTCACACAGAGCAAGAGGGGCGGAATGCTGTTAGCCTCCGTGTCATAATGACACACAAAGAAGAGTCCTGACATGGTATATAACCAAAAATACAGTAGCGGTATTATAGTGGGGCAAAAATACCACTGTAAATGCGCTAAATGTGTGGTGTAATTTGTACCAGATAACTCTTGCCTGATTAATAATAATTCTTATTAAAAAAAAAAATCATATAGAATCATAGTATTGTGGATGAGACCCAGATGCATATTACACATAATAGCTTTCACATACAATGTGTGGACAGACTGACATTTTTCCATAGACTTTAATGTAGCACATTAGTAGATTCATAATGCATTGTATACCTATTTTGCCTTTATTCTACTATGTGTGAACATGACCTAATAGGCACAAGTACTAATTCCTAGCGCCTGATCCACATCATGAAAAATAGATGAAACACATCAGTACACATCCTCACCCGAGTCACAGAGGACTCGTCCTCTCAGCAAACACCTTGACGCCCGCTTTGATCCTTCATCCATGTAATGGAGTCTTTAGTCCGTAAGATCAGACGGCTCAGAGAGGAATCTTTTTGCACAAATTGACAATTTCCTCCTTTCTTTTCAGCCCGAGTTTTACCAGGTTTGCCACACGAAAAAGGATTATGAAGAGATCGGGCCCAGCATCTGCCGTCACAATCCAGTGTTTGGGGTCATGTCTTAAATCATGGAATGGTGATGGTCGCTGTTGTCATGTTCTTGGGGAGAAGATGGGGTGGGGACATCTCCTCAAGGGCTGCTGTGAGCAGCTTGCACCGTTCCCATGTGACCCGCATCATGCCAGAGTTGTCCTCATATTACGGTTCAATAAAAAACAAAAGCTCTGGGCTTTAGTTCTGTGCCTGGTATTTTGTATGGACTTCTGTTCCTCATGGGTGACACCTCTGTCTGCCGCTTCCTGTGACCGGTCATAGGAATCGCTTTTTGTATCTTTTTATTGGGGCCATTGAGTAAGTTTTGGCTCCTGGCAGAGAGGCTCTATAAGAATCAGTCCCTCTGCATTCAGTCTGCTTGTGTCCTAGACCCTGCCGCCTCTGTTCTTTGCTTGCACACAGCTGGACCGTATCTGCAAATGTCTAGTGGTTTTCATTGATAATAATTAAATGGTAAATTTTGTTTTGTGACGCCTGAGATCATTCCAATAAAGGGCAGCATATCTTTTCTACGAGCATCTCTGCTGTTTCTATATGTTCATACTTAACATGTTACGTTTCTGTATATCCACAGGGTGGATGTAGCGTCTGTATAAGCTGTGAGGGGCTCTACGTGGCAGGTAGACACCTTGGATCAGGTTGGAGGGGCGCAGCTATTGACTAGGGGTGACATTTACAGGCGCAGGGTTCATCCTCACTCCGTGTACGTTCCAGGGAAGGTTAATACAACTGAGTCTGTAGAAAAGCTATTATGGATCCTCTGACGCACTTTTTTCTTTTTTTTTTTTTTTCTTGAGGGTCAGAGAACAGAATGTTTCTGAAAAACCTCTAAAGTTCTTGAGTGTGAACACAGCCATAGAAGAACTGCTGTGCATTACACAGAAGGGTTAGCTTCCCTTAAGGGCCTTTTACACCTTGCAATTATGAGCAGATCCTTATTGGTCCTTGCATTGGGCGTGGGTTTTAAAAAGACCCTTGGTTTTTACTTCTTCTGTGAGTATTCATTTCAGTCCTGCCTGCAGCATCCAGTGATGACCTCCTTAAAACCTATGTCCTGACTCCTGCTGTACAGTCTTGTAGCCACTTCACTAGTCCTGCTCTATGATAAATGGTCTTGTGTGACCAGATTTACACTTCAGCCCTGAGCCTGTTTTTTCTGGGGCAGCAAGAAGTCGTCTCTGAAAGAACAATGAAAGGCATCAGCAATGCACTTCAAACACCCCAAACAGGACCCGGAGAACAGATACAGGGTGACAAACCTAAGGGATCGGTACTAATAAAAGTGCAACAGGAGCTGGATTTTCAGGGTACTCAGAAAAAGTGATGGGGAGAGATTATAGCTATTTGCTGCCAGTGACTGGAACTGAATTGTTCATTGTGCAGCTGTGTATATAGTACTGTGTATATTATACTGTACTGTGTATATGTCAGTTGAGGCTTATGATAATGTAGGCAGATTCTCTTTATGAAAGGGAAGTCTGAATGCTCTTAGGACAACATGCAGATCAGGACTTCAGTGCTTGTCAATAAGACAATGGTGTCTCCAGTGCTGGTGTTTTACCATAGCTAAAGTGTGGCGTGCTGCACCTCACCATCCCATCTTATGTATCCTCTTACTGACAGACCTTCACCACCTGATGTGGCTTCATCCTTCTCATAGATCTTCCCCATTTTGGTTTGGTGCTTTGTGCTTACCATCTTACCACGTCTCTTTATTTGGTATTTTCTCTTAAACCTTCTGTCAGTTTATTTGGTGCCTCATCCTCCTTGTCGCTGCTTATAGCTCCTTACCTGAATATCTGGCTCCTTCCCAATATTTGTCACCTCAGTTTGTAACTTCAGCCCCCTTTAGTTCCTCATCTGGTCTGTCTTTTCTCCTTACCTATGCTTTCATTTACTTTGTCCCATGGAGCCTCTGTATGCTATTCTAGGGGACCAAAACAAGGAAAGCTTCATGTAAGCCTAAGCATGAGGAATAAGCAATTGGTAAAGCCAAGTTATCTGCCCCCTCCCATGATTACTATGTCACATGTGCATTGACAAGACCTGGGCAGAAAAGCAGCCTTCATCCAGGGCCGTCTTATCCATTGGGCAGGGTAGGCGGCTGCCCGGGGGCCCTTGCGTCCTAGGGGGCCCCTGCCCTCTGTGACCTGTATTTTTAGCTTTATAAGACGCACTTATAAAACTAAGTGCGTCCTATAAAGCAAAGACGGCTCCCAAGCAGTGCTGAGCACCGCAAGGAAGCCGTCCCGCCCGCCCCCTCTATTGCCGCTCACTATGCATATGCATAGTGAGCGGCCCTGAGCGACCCCCTCCGCCCGCCCCTTCTATCGCTTCTCAGCTGACAGCCGATCAGAAGCCCAGGAAAGTGCAATGAGCAGCACTTAGAAGGCGATAGAAGGGGCGGGCAGTCCAGGAACTCACCCGTCCCAGCAGCTCCTCTCCCGGCAGCGCGCACTCCCGACATCCTCCGGCACAGGCAGCGGGGTACAGAGACGCTGCCTGTGTCCTGGATGTGTCGTGCAGCCGGACACTTCCGGCACAGGCAGTCTCTCTGTACCCCGCTGCCTGTGCCGGAGGATGACGGGAGTGCACGCTGACGGGAGACATCAGCTGCTGGGGCCGCCGGACGGGTGAGTAACTGGTTTGTTGTTTTGGGGGGCACTGGCTACTATATGGGCACTGGCTACTATGGGGGGGATTGGCTACTATGGGGGGCACTATATGGGGGGGATTGGCTACTATGGGGGGCACTATATGCAAAGATGTGGGGGATTTGATGGTTGGGGGGGGCCAATTCGCACCTCTGCCCAGGGGCCCATAATACTGTTAAGACGGCCCTGCCTTCATCGTCAAAGGTGTTAAGATGATTGCAATTCAAAGTACAATAATATGGAGGTCCCAAACACTTCCTCTTGGAGATGCAACTTGCCTGATGTATCTAGTTCAGAAGAAGATCACTTTCTTATTGCAGGTGGAGACTTTGGTCAGTTGTGATCCTTGTTCTCTTCCTCTTGAAAAAGAAGGTAACCCCCCCCCCTTCCCAGCACACAGGACTCATAGGGGGTACTCCAGTGAACTTCTTTCAAGTGAACTGGTGTCATAAAGTTATCTGACACAGTGCTCTCTGCTGCCACCTCTGTCCATGTCAGGAACTGTCCAGAACAGTAGCAAATTCCTATAGAAAATCTATCTTGCTCCTTATATTCTTCCCCCTATGCTAAATTAAAAATAAACTGCACCCTTTCCCCAATATTCCACCTATCAAATGGAACCCGTCAGGGTTGCCCCCTGTCCCCCACCCTTTTTATACTGATTATGGAAACTGATACAAAAAAATCCGGTCAGACCCTAGAATAACAGGCCTCCGAGTTTGAGCACACTTCGGCTGCATTTGCCGATGACTTATTAATATTTCTCACATATTTCTCCCTCCCAGACCTCAGAACATATTAAGAAGCTACCCTATCAGTGATGAAGGACCTTTGTGGTTGGATCGATACCTTCTCCACCCCCTCCCCGCTTACCCCCCTTCATCTTCTACCTGCTCTTCATTCTAACTCTCTTTCTCCCCCACCCTTATGGAAACACCTGTCTAAACACCGTCTCAGAGACCTGTTTCGTCAACACAGGCCATTGGATGTCTCTAGTCTTTTACCCTCTAAGCTCTTCCAGTCTCAACATATCCAGAATCTCTGTCAGGTATATTCCTTAACCAAACCAAGCCCACGTGACATCAACTGGCTGGAAAGGCTGGTCCTTTTTCCTAAAACCCCCCCTGAGGCCTATTTCCAAAATATATGCTGGGCTCATACCGCCTTCGGAGGACTCTCTACTGAGCTGTCTTCGTGACTGGGAACGGGAGTTGCAGACCTCCTTCACGGCCTATCAGTCTAAATTCATGATGATTCACTCTCATGCTTTCTCCCCCTGTGTCCCTATTCAGGAGTCCTCTTTCAAACTATTTTCCTGCTGGTATAGGACTCCTGCTTTTCTATTCGACCATGGTATCACTTCTGATGACCTCTGCTGGCGCTCTCTCAGCGATAGAGGGACCATATGCCACATATGGTGGCACTGTCCACTCATCCGCCCCTTCTGGGATCAGATTTTATCCCTGATTGCACAGCTACCAGGGCCCAGGCCAGACATCACCCCCGAATTGGTCCTCCTGTGGACCCCCTCCGCCCACTTTACCCCCCAAAGGGACAACTTGGTCACACACCTCCTGGCAGCAGCCAAAATGATGATCCCACTATACTGGAGGTCGACTGATCCTCCGCCCAGTAGCTAGGTGGATTGAGAAGGTTGAGGATGTTCGGTGTATGGAGGTCTGCAGCTGGCAAACCCTTTTACATGATAAGCATCTTACTCTTTTTGGTTCCCATGGACAGCACTATTGCGTCAATATTTTAGCCCATCCACCGCCCCTTAAACCATTCCTCCACTAATCCCCCCCCCCCCCTTTATTGTGCCCTACTCCACCCTTTCTGGTTGAACTCAAGCCCACTATTTCTTCAAAGCTTCCAGGGTATGTTACTTGTGCTAACCCCCGCTCCGGTACTTCTTGTTTACTGTATACCCCGGATTTATGTGTGCCTTGGTTGTGGACCTTGAGGTCTTTTTGCTTCCACTGTTGTGTTTTATGTACATATGCAAAACATTTTGTCTGAATAAAAAGAGATTTGACAAGAAAATCTCTCCTGCTCTGGACAGTCCCTGACATGAACAGAGGTGGCAGCAGAGAGCACTGTGTCAGACTGGAAAGAATACACCACTTCCTGCAGGACATAGCAGCTGATAAGTACTGGAGATTTTTAAACAGGAAAAGAAAATTGCAATTCTGTTCATTGTAAAGCAAAATATTTAGCAGGTGTTCCCCTTGAAAGGGGTTTTGGCACAAAGTTTCATTGTGTTTATGCAGTAAAATTCAGCTGGACAGCAGTTACTGATTATTGCAATGAAGTGATGCAGAAATGAGATGAAATGATCAATTACTGCAATAAATGATGTAGTCATATTGCATTTTCAATGCATGTCTGCATGTGTGAACACAACCTTAACAAAGTTGGTAAAAATCATATGTACCAATAGCTTACATCTCTATCAATCTGATGACTGCCTGGTTCCCTGTCTGACCTGTGTGTGTGCCATGTGATGATGCACTCTCCCACAATAACCTCTCTCATTCCTATGCAGTGGAGACTATCCATCCCTGTGAATGAGTTGTAGGTGGCTGAGCCCAATAGGAAGAGACTGAGGGAGACCTCTATAAAGACCAGCGCCTGAATACACCAGTCTTTAAGAAAGCCCCGCCCCCACTCCCACCCAGTACAGGGAGCTCTTAAACCAAAGCAATGCTCTTACACCAAGTCACAATTTTGAAAAACTGAGCTCTTAAACCAAGGTACCACTGTATATATATTTTAGACAATGAAAACAACCTTTCACCCTTAATGAAAGAGATTGGGAAAAGGCAGGTGGTTGGAATAGGCCATGCTTTATGCCTTTTCATCAATGTGGTTTGATCACTTGTTTAGACAAGTAGCTGCAATGTGTAACAGTCCCTGTTGGGGGCGCAAGAGGTTGTGAATTAAAGAAGAATTTCTGTACTGTATACACATAGATGAGGGGGGGGATTACTCCTAGATATCAGACAAGGTTTATAGCTCACCAACTCACTGAGGGATGAAAGAATTCAGAGTACATTAAATATGTGGTATAAAAAAATCAAAGGCCACCTCCCTAATATGTACACAGCCCGGTTCTTGTCTGTATAGATTATTTCAGTTTTCTTGCTTTTATAAATTTACTAAAAATTGGACAAATTGGTAAATGAATACCATCTAGACATTGAGGAACATGAAAATTCAGACCATGATAGATGTAATGGAAGGAATCAGGATGTACATGTAGTTTTCAGGTTAGGGATATGTTGGCTGCTCTTCATCTGAAGCATACAAGAATGAATATGGATAGAAGAGATCTGTATCCTATGAGAATAGATCATCTCTGTATGGTGACAAGGTGAGAAAAAAAAGTGATCTTTTATACTAAAAATGAGTTAACATCAGCTGAGACAGAGCCAAGTCTATGTTCCCACAATTTTTATTTTTTTTTTTTGGATGGACGTCACATTGGTGTCAAATTGCAACTGTTTTATGCGAATTGTTTGACACCAAAATGGCGTTCATCCAAAAAAACTGCTGTGGAATTGCCAAAAAAAAACATTGGTGGAGATTTACTAAGGAATCTAATTTGTGTGTATATTTTGTTCCAATATTTTGTGACTGATTTATTAAAGTGTAGCACTGCCATAGTGAATGCATGGAAGTAAAAAGTCACAGAAAAAAATTGGGCAACCATATTTACCTGATACTGACCAGACATAAGCCTGATTTGTTTTACACGGATTACCTTGCTTTACACTTACATGTTGTCTTGATTCTTCAGGTCAGTACAATTACAGTGATAACCAATGGGGGAGATTTATCAAAATTTAGACTGGCGCAAACTGCCCACAGCAACCAATCACAGCTCAGCTTTCCTTTCAGCACTGCCTAAAGCTGAGCTGTGATTGGTTCCTGTGGGCAGTTTGCACCAGTCTAAATTTTACACCCTTTGATAAATCTCCCCCAATGTGTATCATTTAACATGTTTATTACTTTCCAAAGGTTTTTTAAAAAAGGCATATAATTCAAATTGCCCTGTATGTGTGTTAGGGCTTATTTTTTGTTCCAAGCTCATAAAGATACAGTGGCTGGCACTAGTATAAAATCCGTAGAAAGAGGGTGATATGGCAGGAAATGGAATGTGAAAAAAAATTATATATACGAGAATATATACATACAGGTGGTGCTTGCCCCTTTTTTTGGACTGTAAGTATATCACAATACAAGTAAAAAATCAGAGATAATCGGGGGGCACTCACCATAAAATTCTTCTTTATTATTTCATTTCATGAAATGGACCGAGGACGCCAGCACCATATTGATTGCAGGGGGCGTGACAGCTGTTTCACACGTGATTCATGCTTCTACAGACGCTGACTAGGTACACAATACCTTCAGTACTTAAACTATCCGGGCATGCGTTCCTTGTCCCTCAAGCCTACAGTCACACGTTCTGAAAGTTTCTCTGTAATTGTGGATCTGCAATTATGGACAGATTTAGGGACATTGATTTCTGTTGGTCTGTTGTTTACAAATCCATAATCCACGCCACAAAGATTACTGATAATCCCTAGTACAGGCCGTAATTCTCCACAAAAATTACAGATCACCTTAATTTAAAGCGACTCTGTACCCACAATCTGGCCCCCCAAACCGCTTGTACCTTTGGATAGCTGCTTTTAATCCAAGATCTGTCCTGGGGTCCGCTCGGCAGGTGATAGTTATTGTCCTAAAAAACAACTTTTGAACTTGCAGCCCTGTGCCAAATTGGCGTGGCCTCTCTGTGTAAAAGGACCCTCAAAGCAATTTTTAAAGGGAACCTGTCACCGTGGACACGGGCAAAGAGCCCGCGTCCTCGGTGACAGGTTCCCTTTAACGATAAACGATCGCAAAGAAGATTGTTTATTGTTATCAGAGATCATTCACCATATTACCCAGAACGATAGTCGTTAGTTGCGATCATTACTATGATCGTTACTGCAATCGTTAATCGAATCGTTTACTCCATCTGATCTCAGCAAAAACAATGAACAATGTGCAATTACACTGATCGATTAGTGAACAAATGCGGAACTTGAGCGAACGAATGTGGAATTACAACGAACGATTAACGATGATTTTAGGACACAAACGATTTTTCAATTGCAATTGATTTTTCAACTGCAATTTCACTGAACGATTATCCAATTCGAACAATATAACGATTTTTCGCACGATAATCGTCCTGTGTGATAGGGCCCTAAGGGTTGTCAGGCCATAAACTACTGGCCATATTACACGTAGCAATTATCGTTCAGAGATTCGCTATGACGATCGTTCTCTAGCGATAACTAGCTTTTGTTTGCAAACTATTCTAAGGTTATTACATTCACTGATTACTGTTCTGAACAATCGATTTTACGTTGTTATATGGTCGCTTAGTGTTCCTCAGGACAACCCACACGTTTTATCGGCGAACGACTTATTGCATGAACAAATATGCGAATGATCGGCGAACTACCACCGATAATTTTTCAACATGTTGAAAGACCAAAATGAACGATTTTTCATTTGTCGTTTTATCGTTGGATGTTATTACACGGACAGATAATGGTTCATTTCCATTGTTTTAGCGAATTTTTAAACGATGATTGTTCTGTGTAATAGGGCCTTATTGAAGGTCTGTAAATAGAATGTTTGGTATTGATTGGTGTTCCGGATTAAGTATTTAGTTGTTCCTAAACGCTTTCTAGGTCTGTCTGGGAACAACATTGACTCTACCACTACAAGGACTAGTAGAAGTCTTCTCTTATGTTCTTCCATTAGGTTTTTTGGGAAGTAATCCTAGCAGATTGTGGAGGTCACCATAGCAGGAAAAATAATAGGCTTTCCGGAATGGACAGGATTTGGTAGGGCTTCCTTAAAGTCCTGGGATAAAGTGACTTCATTACGCTCCGTCCCAGTTTCAGCCATTATTTGTGGACTGGCGATTTTACCATTGGATTGTGTATTTAGGATTGATGTTTTTTCCTGTGTGTTTCATTCTCTTTGATTCTTACGAGGAGGTACTGAACACCTGATCAGTACAGAAGTTCTCAGTCCATGAGCTGATGGTATATTTGCAGGAGCTTCTCTGTATGGAAATCAGACACATGACCCGGAATGCTGAATAAAATCCAGTGATCAGTTTTCTGCAGATCAGTTTCAATGTGAAGCCACACTAGATGGGAAAATCAAGTAACCTAAGCAACTTGGATTCGGACTTCATCACTGCTGCTAGACTAGCCAGAACCGGGATTTTACCGCCAACCTTATAGAAGTTTCTGGTATACGGAGAATCAAGGAAGAACATGCAGCAAAAAAGCCAAACTTGCCGGGAATGGTTCTGATGAACAGATGGTGCACAGTCAGGGAATCTGCAGCCAGATACAGCATTGGTGTCCAAATGAACATCGCACCTTTCCTTAACATGGATGGGATATAACAGCAGGCAGACAGCTTTTATGCCATTGTGTTTAAAGGTAACAAAAAAGAATAATAAGGGAAAAATAGTGAAAATGGTATCACTGAGCAGTGGCAAATAATGCCTGGCCAGATGGATCCAGATCGCTGTGACACCACGGTCATGCGATGGTTGGGACGTAAGCAGCACAGACCAACAAACCCTTTCCATTAGTTGTGAACCGTTCAGGCTTTAGCTTTGGCTGTCCAGGCATGATGGGAATTGTAATTTTGCAACTGCTGGAGGGCGGAAGGTTCCCCATCCCTGGTTTAAAGCCTAAAAAAGATCCAATAAGCTGCTAGATGGCGCTCTAATGCAGTGACCATCAATGTTTGTGGGTTTCCTCTCTCTGGCTAAGGAGAGCCATGTTCATTGTCCTCTGAAGTCTCAAGCCAAAGGCCAGAGCCAAATCCCAAGCTTTACAATTGTCTACAAAACAACGTCATCTAGTGCACACAACTGCTATACACTTATGATCCATTGATCCCATTGGCTTACCTTTGGCCCCACAGTTAAAGTGTGAAGATGCTGAAGAATATGGATGTCATGCACAGGTGAACTGCACTCACAGAGGTGGATAGATCCCTGACACCGAGGTGCTGTGAGCATACGTTGACTTAGTGTCACCCTGTGTACAGGTGTCTGGCCCTGCGCTCATGGTAAATAGGAGCGGCCATTACATATTAATGCCAGGTATCGCCTCTCCCTATACATAGGAATCGGGTGTCTCCATACGTCCAGCACCTCAGACATGATCAGTATTGTGTACAGAACAGATCAGGACATTGTATATGTTGGCGGATTCTTGTGGTGCCCCTTGGAGGAAGGGTTAGACCTTGGTGAAGATGCACACCACGTCTGCGATCACCAACTGGGTAAGTGCATTGTGCTCCAACCCGGAGTGCATGGCCCTTGTCTGTGGTTTATATATTAAGGTCTCATTGTCAAAATCATTGCTAGGGCCCTGGTATTGGTTACATTTTTATACAGGGTCTTCTGCTATGGAGCAGGGTAACGTCTGCATTATTGTTAGTAGAAGCCGTTTCTTATCCCTGTGTCTACAACCAGATCAGTGACCGGCTAGCATCTCAGATAGTTTAGGATGGGAGCTGTGTACATATTTATATATTACTATGACCCTGTGCATACTCCTGTATGTTAACATTAATAAAAACCTGTACATGTGTATGTGTCCACTTCACTGTGAGCACATGAATACCTCACTATGTTCACATCTGTCCAGATTGGAGGGAAGCGTGGGAACAGGGAGAGGTAAGTACCTGAACCTGAGGTGTGATGTCTGTATAAATGATTTCGTATAGGGCACTGGTATCCACACCTGTACTCCTAGAGCTATTGGAAAGCTACAGTTCCCATCATACCCAGACTGCCAGAGCTATGACTGTTGAGGCATGATGGCGATTGTAGTTTTGCAACAGGTAGAGCCACAGTTTAGACACCATTGGTACTATAGAGGGTCTTGTCTCAGGTCATTATTGGGAGGACAGGGCCCATCTAGGAAACATTAGGAACATGTTCCTACATAGGGCTGATCTTTTCAGGGTCCTCACCGTATTCCTAAAAAAGGTAAGTAGGTCGACTTGTAGGCGTAGACTGTGGCCTGTACTGGGGTTGTGCTGAATAGAGCATATGTATCATCTGTCATATAACTGCTGTTGTCTGCACTTCCCAATGTTCTTTCTCCACATTTTCCAGGTATAATCTATAGGTCCAAATTACTATAAGGCTTCCCAGGTCTGTCAGTCTATGTCATATCCATCTATTACGTATCAGGGTGGTTTGGTGCTCTCCCCACTAGGAGGCACCCCTTGGCAATGGGCTTCCTTCTCTGGAGAGAGGGATATCTGGCTATTCCCGTGTTTTGAGACTCGTAACTGAGGCTCCACGGACCCCTTTTTTGCATGTTCAAATTTTGTATGGGACAATCAGTGGAGACTATCACCATAAATATTACCGCCATACTGTTACTGACCAAATCCAGTATACTGAGACCAATATTACCTGTAATACCAGTATATAGGAAGGAAATATTACCGCCACACCACAACCATCACCACCATATTGTTACTGACCAAATCGAGTATACCAAGACCAATAAAACACAGTGCCAGATAACAAGAAATAATACCACCACATACTGACTAATAGCACTACATATTGACTAACAACGCCACATACTGACTACCACCACCAAATACTGACTAACACCACAGCATACTGACTAATACCACAACCACATACTGACTAATACCACGACATACTAACTAATACCACCACATACTGGCTAATATCACCACATACTGACTTACACCACCACATACTAACACCACCTCCGCTACTGTATAACACCACCACATACTGACTAATATCACCACATACTGACTAACATCACCACATACTGACTAACACCACCGCCGCTACGGAATAACATCCACTGTATAAAGATCACTATCACCTCATCCAGTCATATAGAGGTACCTAGCTCTACACAGGTTCTGTACACCATATACATTACAGTGCAGTAATATCAGGTGACTCACAGGGGACGTCTTCTCTGATCGGAGTTCTTCCCTTTTCATCTTCATCAACTTCTCCGAGCCACAAATCCACAGAATCTGCCAGACAAACATATTAGACTCCTCACTCTGGCACCATCCTCATCTCTCTACAAACTGCACATCTGTATTGGCCCTTTTACACCCTCATTTAGTGGGTAGGCTGATCTCTGTGACCCCCTAATAATATATGCCCCCCTTTATGTTGTCGCCCTTATAGATGGCCCCCTCTCCCCCTATGTTGTCCCCTTTTAGATGGCCCCCTCTCCCCCTATGTTGTCCCCTTATAGATGGCCCCCTCTCCCCCTAAGGCCCCCTTCACACGTCCGGAAAAACCACCCGGATTTCCTATCAGGAAATCCGGACGGATTTCCGTACGCATAGACTTTCATTGGACACGGACACCCTTCCGGAACACCCCCCCCCCCCCCCCCCCCCCCCCCACAGCCCCCCCCCCCCCCCCCCCCCCCGCGGCCACTGGCGGCACCCCCGCATCCCCCCCAGGCGGCCAGGAGACCAGGACAGGTGAGATTAAAACTCCCATCATGCCCTGCTGACAGGCCATGATGGGAGTTGTACTTCTGCAGCCTGTGGCCATCCAGGTTGCAGAAGTACAACTCCCACCATGCCCTGCTGACAGGTCATGATGGGGGTTGTACTTCTGCAGCCTGTGGCCATCCAGGTTGCAGAAGTACAACTCCCACCATGCCTTGCTGACAGGCCATGATGGGAGTTGTACTTCTGCAGCCTGTGGCCATCCATGTTGCAGAAGTACAACTCCCATCATGTCCTGCAACCTGGGTGACCACAGACTGCAGAAGTACAACTTCCATCATGACCTGTCAGCCAAGCATGATGGGAGTTGTAATTCTGCAAGCTGTGACCATCCAGTTTGCAGAAATACATGTCCTATTTTTCTTCTCATCAGGAAATCCTGAAGGTTTTTCCTGATGGTTTCCTGAAGGTAAAAACGGATTACTGTCAGGAAATCCTGATACTTTCCTGATGACATTTAAGGCCTCCTGATCAGGATTTCCTGACAGTAAAAACTGACACGGACGTGTGAATGGGGCCTAAGTTTTTCCCTTTATAGATGGCCCCCTCTCCCCCTATGTTGCCCCCCCCCCCCACCCTTATAGATAGGGTGAGGAGGAGGATGATGGTGGTGGTGGGGATGACCACAACCCCTTATAGATGCCCCCCCCCTCTCTCCCCCTTATAGATAGGGTGAGGAGGATGATGGTGGTGGTAGTGAGGAGAATGATGGTGGTGGTGGGGATGACCACCTCTTATAGATGCCCCCCCCCCTCCCTTATAGATTCCCCTCTCTCCCTTATAGATGCCTCCCACCTCTCCCCTATAGATGGCCCCCCTCTCCCTTACAGATGCCCCCCTTCTCCCTTATAGATGCCTCTCCCCCTCGCTTATAGATGCCCCCCTCGCTTATAGATGCCTCCCCTCTCCCCCCTCCCCTATAGATGGCCCCCCTGTCCCTTATAGATGCCCCCCCTCTCCCTTATAGATGCCCCCCTTCTCCCTTATAGATGCCCCCCCCTCTCCCTTATAGATGCCCCCCTTCTCTCTTATAGATGCCTCTCCCCCTCGCTTATAGATGCCTCCCCTCTCCCCCCTCCCCTATAGATGCCTCCCCTCTCCCCCCTCCCCTATAGATGGCCCCCCTCTCCCTTATAGATGCCCCCCCTCTCCCTTATAGATGCCCCCCTCTCCCTTATAGATGCCTCCCCCCCTCGCTTATAGATGCCTCCCACGCTTATAGATGCCTGCCCTCTCCCCCCTCCCCTATAGATGCCCCCCCTCTCTAATAGATGGCCCCCTCACTTATAGATGCCCCCCTCTCTTATAGATGCCCCCCCTCGCTTATAGATGCCTCCCCTCTCCCCCTTCCCTACAGATGGCCCCCTCTCACTTATAGATGGCCCCCCTCTCTTATAGATGGCCTCCCTCGCGTATAGATGCTCCCCCTCTCTTATAGATGGCCCTTATCGCTTATAGATGCCTCCCCTCTCTTATAGATGCCCCCCCTCGCTTATAGATGCCTCCCCTCTCCACCTCCCCTATAGATGGCCCCCCTCTCTTATAGATGGCCTCCCTCTCTTATAGATAGCCTCCCACGCTTATAGATAGCCTCCCTCGCTTATAGATGGCCCTTATCGCTTATAGATGCCCCCCCTCTCTTATAGATGCCCCCCCTCGCTTATAGATGCCTCCCCTCTCCACCTCCCCTATAGATGGCCCCCCTCTCTTATAGATGCCCCCCCTCGCTTATAGATGCCTCCCCTCTCCACCTCCCTTATAGATGGCCCCCCTCTCTTATAGATGGCCTTCCTTTGCTTATAGATAGCCTCCCTCGCTTATAGATGGCCTCCCTCGCTTATAGATGGCCTCCCTCCCTTATAGATGCCCCCCCCCCCTCTCTTATAGATGGCCCCCCTCGCTTATAGATGCCTCCCCTCTCCTCCTCCCCTATAGATGGCCCCCCTCTCCCTTATAGATGTCGCCCTCTCTTATAGATGGCCTCCCTCGCTTATAGATGGCCCCCCTTGCTTATAGATGCCCCCCCTCCCCTATAGATGCCTCCCCCCTCTCCCCTTCGTGCAGGCAGATTTAAAAAAAAAACAAAAAAAAAAACACACACACACACAACTCACCTACCCCGCGTTCCCCCGTCGAGCCTCTCTCCTTCTGCAGCCTCCGGCTGATGTGCGACTGCCGGGGGTGTCCTGTCCTATCCCTGGCAGCGCGCACATCACAGAGCTCCCCGTGCGCCGGAAGTCACAGCCACAGGCGCACGGGGAGCTCTCTGATGCGCGCGCTGCCAGGGATAGGACAGGACACCCCCGGCAGCCGCACATCAGCCGGAGCAAGATGAAGACGGGGACTCTTGTGACCGCAAGCAAAACAATGCTTGCGGTCACAAGAGTGATTGATGGGGGGGGCCGGGTCGCTGCGACCCTGGTAGTTACGCCACTGACGCCGCCTTTTGCTGCAGGTCTCTATCAGTTTTGCAAATTGAGAGACAGAAATTCTTGCCCGTTCTTCCTTGCATACAGCTGGAGCTCAGTGAGGTTGGGTGGAGAGCGTTGGTGAGCAGCAGTTTTCAGCTCTTTCCATAGATTCTCGATTGGATTCAGGTCTGGACTGTGACTTGGCCGTTCGAACACCTGGATACATTTTTATTTGTGAACCATTGCCCGGGTGATCGCTAATCGTCCGGGCAGCCCATAGGATATACCAGCGTCTGCTGCCGACGCTCCTATTCAACGGAGCGACGGCAGCAGATCGCTGCTATATCAGTCGCTTGTTTTTCAACATGTTGAAAAACAAGCGACTGCAACGATCAGCCGACATGAACAATGTCGGCTGATCGTTGCACTCTATTCCACGGGACGATTATCGTCCGTACCAGCCGGTATCGGCCGAATACGGACGATAATCGTTCCGTGGAATAGGGCCTTAACCAAGACTTTTTTTGGATATCTTTGAGAAATGGCCACTCTTCTTCTTGCCGCTCTTCCATAAAGGGCAGATCTGAGCAGTGTACAGTGATTGTTTCCTATGGACGGACTCTCCCACCTCAGCTGGAGATCCCTGCAGTTCATCCACAGTGATCATGGGCCTATTGGCTGCATCTCTGACCAGTCTTCTCCCTGTTTGAGATGAAAGTGTAGAGGAACGGCCGGGTCTTGGTAGATTTGCAGTGGTCTGCTATTCCTTCCATTTCAGTATCATCGCTTGCACGGTGCTCCTTGAGATTTTTAAAGTTTGGGAAATCTTTTTGCATCCAAGTCCGGCTTTATACTTCTCCACAACAGTATCTGGGACCTGCCTGGTGTGTTTCCTTGGTCTTCATGATGCTCTCTGTACTTTATACGGAGATGTGATTACACACAGGTGGATTATAGTTCTCATCATCAGTCATTTAGGACGACATTGGATCAGTCACAGATCCTTAGTGATCTTCTGGAGGGAGTTTGCTGCACTGAAAGTAGAGGAAGAATGGGCGAGAATTTCAGTCTCTCGATGTGCAAAGCTGATAGAGACCCCAAACGACTTGCAGCAAAAGGCGGCGCTACAAAGTATTAACGCAAGGGAGCCGAATAATTTTGCACAATCAATTTTTCTGTTTTTTATTTGTTAAAAAAGCTTAAAATATCCAATAAATTTCGTTCCACTTCACGATTGTGTCCCACATGTTGTTTATTCCCTACAAAAAAAAAAAAAAAAAACTTTGAAGCCAAATACTTTCGCAAGGCATTGTATAAACGGTGACATGTGATACTGGGCAGATATAAGCAGTGACATGTGATACTGGGCAGATATAAGCGGTGACATGTTATACCGGGCAGATATAAGCGGTGACATGTGATACTGGGCAGATAAAAGCAGTGACATGTGATATGGGGCAGATATAAGCGGTAATATGATACGGGGCAGATATAAGCGTATTAGCGGTGACATGTCATACTGGGCAGATATAAGCGGTGACATGTCATACTGGGCAGATATAAGCGGTAACGTGATACGGGGCAGATATAAGTGCTGGCATGTGATACGGGGCAGATATAAGCGGTGACATGTCATACTGGGCAGATATAAGCGGTAACGTGATACTGGGCAGATATAAGCGGTGGCATGTGATACTGGGCAGATAAAAGCGGTGACATGTGATACTGGGCAGATATAAGCGGTGACATGTGATACTGGGCAGATATAAGTGCTGGCATGTGATACTGGGCAGATATAAGCGGTAACGTGATACGGGGCAGATATAAGCGGTGACATGTGATAGGGGGCAGATATAAGCGGTGACATGTGATACTGGGCAGATATAAGCGGTGACGTGATACGGGGCAGATATAAGCAGTGACATGTGATACTGGGCAGATATAAGCGGTGGCATGTGATACTGGGCAGATATAAGCGGTAACGTGATACGGGGCAGATATAAGCAGTGACATGTGATACGGGGCAGATATAAGCAGTGACATGTGATACGGGGCAGATATAAGCAGTGACACGTGATACTAGGCAGATATAAGCGGTGACGTGATACTGGGCAGATATAAGCAGTGACATGTGATACTGGGCAGATATAAGCAGTGACATGTGATACTGGGCAGATATAAGCGGTGACATGTGATACTGGGCAGATATAAGTGCTGGCATGTGATACGGGGCAGATATAAGCGGTAACGTGATACGGGGCAGATATAAGCGGTGACATGTGATACTGGGCAGATATAAGTGCTGGCATGTGATACTGGGCAGATATAAGCAGTAACGTGATACGGGGCAGATATAAGCGGTGACATGTGATACGGGGTAGATATAAGCGGTGACATGTGATACTGGGCAGATATAAGCGGTGACACGTGATACTGGGCAGATATAAGCGGTGACATGTGATACTGGGCAGATATAAGCGATGACGTGATACTGGGCAGATATAAGCGGTGACACGTGATACTGGGCAGATATAAGCGGTGACATGTGATACGGGGCAGATGTAAGCAGTGACATGTGATACGGGGCAGATGTAAGCAGTGACATGTGATACTGGGCAGATATAAGCGGTGACATGTGATGCTGGGCAGATATAAGCGGTGACGTGATACGGGCCAGATATAAGCAGTGACATGTGATACCAGGCAGATATAAGTGCTGGCATGTGATACTGGGCAGATATAAGCGGTGACGTGATACGGGCCAGATATAAGCAGTGACATGTGATACCAGGCAGATATAAGTGCTGGCATGTGATACTGGGCAGATATAAGCGGTAACATGATACGGGGCAGATATAAGCAGTGACATGTGATACTGGGCAGATATAAGTGGTGACATGTGATACTGGGCAGATATAAGCGGTGGCATGTGATACTGGGCACATATAAGCGGTGACATGTGATACTCGGCAGATATAAGCGGTGACATGTGATACTGGGCAGATATAAGCGGTGACACGTGATACTGGGCAGATATAAGCGGTGACACGTGATACTGGGCAGATATAAGCGGTGACGTGATACTGGGCAGATATAAGCGGTGACGTGATACTGGGCAGATATAAGCGGTGACATGTGATACGGGGCAGATATAAGCGGTAACGTGATACGGGGCAGATTTAAGCGGTGACATGTGATACGGGGCAGATGTAAGCAGTGACATGTGATACTGGGCAGATATAAGCGGTGACATGTGATGCTGGGCAGATATAAGCGGTGACATGTGATACGGGGCAGATATAGGCGGTAACGTGATACGGGGCAGATTTAAGCGGTGACATGTGATACGGGGCAGATGTAAGCAGTGACATGTGATACTGGGCAGATATAAGCGGTGACATGTGATGCTGGGCAGATATAAGCGGTGACGTGATACGGGCCAGATATAAGCAGTGACATGTGATACCAGGCAGATATAAGCGGTGGTATTATATGTAGGGGATCTGTCGCCTTGTTTTTTATCATCGCCAATGATGTATTTTCCCCCTTTCGACTCTTCTCTATGAACAGGCTGTGCGTGTAGTCTGTGTAATGTGGAGACTTGTAAGTATGATGCAGATTGGATCTGAGGGTGTCTGTGTAATGAGTTCTCCTTGGGCTCCAGCCCAGCCAGCCAGATGGTCTTACAGAAAACACTAGAACCCTCCAGGTGTCTTCTGTACAATCCAATCCAACGTCCTGGCCAATAAGTGGCACATTAGGTGTACAAGCTTCAAGGGGTGAAGCAGAACGGGATGCAAGCGAGAGAGCGCCAGAGATCAGAAGTCTGAAGAGTACACAGCCCTGACCCCAAGATACTGTACATCCTAATATTTGGCCCAATGTGCAGCCTATATAGACAGTGCAGTATATGGGTCAAGGGGCAGTGGATGTGTCCAGATCTTCCATCTATAACTGAGCTACAACCATGCACCATTTCTCTGTTCCTTGGAGGCATTTGGGAACTATGAGTCAGTCGGGCTGTGGGCTGAGAACAGATCTAAAAATATGGGGGAGGCCTGGAAACATGAACAAGATATCCTAGTCCCATCTGGAGTGTGTACGTGAGGTACAGCGTTAGACAATGAGTGTGTGAGGGTATGATGAGTGAGTAAATGCTGGACAGTGAGGTGTTGGGGGTAATAATATATGGATTAGTGTAATTGTTGTAATGTACAATGAGCAGCTTGCAGGTGGGATGCATGTGACGCATCATCTCTATTATATCATGATATCCACATCGTGACGGCCTCAGAGTGGGGGAGGAGGGAACAGCACCGACAAAGTTTATTGTGTCAGAACAGGACAACCTGAATCCAGGGAATGGAACATGCAATAGAGGGAATGGGCTACAGCCCAGGGAGGAGGGATACCCAACGTAATCCACAGGAGAATTCCACTCACTGGCCACAAGGGGCAGCACAGCTCCGAGTCTTCTTCCAGATGAGTATCAATCAGGGTTGTTGGCTGCAGCATCAGCAACCTGCTCCTATAGGTTCCACGTGGAAGTATCAAAAAACAACAGATCTGTTCTTAGTGTCCCTCAGGGGTACTGGCTGCAGCTTCAGCTCCCCCCTCCACCAGGGCCTACATGTCAGCAGCTCCTCACCTCCCTAACTTAAGTACCTTTGTGGGGGGGAAACTTTAGTGACCTTTATCAGCCCTCATGGGTCTATGATTAGGGATGCTGCCTCCAGTAGTAAGCCCTAGAGGAATACAGTAGCTCCTTTCTAGAGTTCCTTTACATACTTTTTCCCAGGGGCATTGTGGGACATATAAGAGACCAACTGCTGGTGTCCATAAGCAGTAACACTACCCCCTTGTATAAAGGCTGGGTGTGACACAACAATGTCCAACAACATCCTTCTATGCAGGAAGGATATAGATATTGATGTGGATGGTGTTCCTATGACAACACTGCTCCAGGATTTAGCACTAGACGTGTTATCACTGGAGTTTTTTAGAGATATTTTCTAAACCTCTTTTAATTGATTTTCTGGGATTTTATTTTATGGGATCACGGCAGAGAAGGACGTCGTCTTCATTTACCCCACACTTTTTAATACATGAAGCAGATCAATTACTGATCTCCAGTACAGTGTCCAGTGATCTCCAGTACAGTGCCCAGTAATCTCCAGTACAGTGCCCAGTAATCTCCAGTACAGTGTCCAGTAATCTCCAGTACAGCGCCCAGTAATCTCCAGTACAGTGCCCAGTAATCTCCAGTACAGTGTCCAGTAATCTCCAATACAGTGTCCAGTAATCTCCAATACAGTGTCCAGTAATCTCCAGTACAGTGTCCAGTAATCTCCAGTACAGTGCCCAGTAATCTCCAGTACAGTGCCCAGTAATCTCCAGTACAGTGCCCAGTAATCTCCAGTACAGTGCCCAGTAATCTCCAGTACAGTGCCCAGTAATCTCCAGTACAGTGCCCAGTAATCTCCAGTACAGTGCCCAGTAATCTCCACTACAGTGCCCAGTGATCTCCAGTACAGTGTTCAGTAATCTCCAATACAGTGCCCAGTGATCTCCAGTACAGCGCCCAGTGATCTCCAGTACAGTGTCCAGTAATCTCCAGTACAGTGTTCAGTAATCTCCAGTACAGGGGCGGATTAACTTTACCATAGGCCCCGGGCTGTTCACCAAGCCTGGGCCCCCCACCCCACTGTAACTATGGCAGCACTAGCCTGGCGTTCATAGTACAGGACAGATAATGTCATGATGTTCTGATTTGTGCAAAATTGCCATAGAAAAACAGTGATTTTTTGCAAATCATGGCGGAAGTGTAGCCAGGAGACAGTACACCACTGAAAGTATAAGTCTTTTTGGGTGGTTATGGGCCCCCCAGGAGCTCAGGGCCCCGGGCTGCCGCCCGAAACACCCCTATTATAATCCACTACTGCTCCAGTACAGTGCCCAGTAATCTCCAGTACAGTGTCCAGTGATCTCCAGTACAGTGCCCAGTGATCTCCAGTACAGTGCCCAGTAATCTCCAGTACAGTGTCCATTGATCTCCAGTACAGTGCCCAGTGATCTCCAGTACAGTGCCCAGTAATCTCCAGTACAGTGTCCAGTAATCTCCAGTACAGCATCCAGTCATCTCCAGTACAGTGCCCAGTAATCTCCAGTACAGTGTCCAGTAATCTCCAGTACAGCATCCAGTAATCTCCAGTACAGTGTCCAGTAATCTCCAGTACAGTGTCCAGTAATCTCCAGTACAGTGCCCAGTGATCTCCAGTACAGTGCCCAGTAATCTCCAGTACAGCGCCCAGTGATCTCCAGTACAGCGCCCAGTAATCTCCAGTACATTGTCCAGTGATCTCCAGTACAGCGCCCAGTGATCTCTAGTACAGCGCCCAGTAATCTCCAGTACAGTGTCCAGTGATCTCCAGTACAACATCCAGTCATCTCCAGTACAGTGTCCAGTAATCTCCAGTACAGTGCCCAGTGATCTCCAGTACAACATCCAGTCATCTCCAGTATAGCACCCAGTAATCTTCAGTACAGTGTCCAGTGATCTCCAGTACAGCGCCCAGTGATCTCCAGTACAGTGCCCAGTAATCTCCAGTACATTGTCCAGTAATCTCCAGTACAGTGTCCAGTGATCTCCAGTACAACATCCAGTCATCTCCAGTACAGTGTCCAGTAATCTCCAGTACAGTGCCCAGTGATCTCCAGTACAACATCCAGTCATCTCCAGTATAGCACCCAGTAATCTTCAGTACAGTGTCCAGTGATCTCCAGTACAACATCCAGTAATCCCCAGTACAGCACCCAGTAATCTCCAGTACAGTGTCCAGTGATCTCCAGTACAACATCCAGTACAACATCCAGTAATCTCCAGTACAGTGCCCAGTGATCTCCAGTACAGTGATCACTGATCTCCAGTACAGCGCCCATTGATCTCCAGTACAACGCACCAGTGATCTCCAGTACAGTGTTTAGTGATCGCCAGTACAACATCCAGTGATCTCCAGTACAGCACCCAGTAATCTCCAGTACAGCGCCCAGTAATCTCCAGTACAGTGTCCAGTGATCTCCAGTACAACATCCAATAATCTCCAGTACAGTGATCACTGATCTCCAGTACAGCATCCAGCAATCTCCAGTACAACGCCCCAGTGATCTCTAGTACATTGTTTACTGGTCTCCAGTTCAGCACCCAGTGATCTTCAGTACAGCTCCCAGTTATCTCTTGTACACTGTCAGATAATCTCTTATATCATCTGATATATATTGTATTATTATATCATCTCCCAGTAAAGTATCCAGTAATCTCCAGTGCAGCATTAAGTGATCTTGAGAACGCCATCCAATGATCTCCAATAAAGTATCCAATTATCTCCAGTACGATATCCATTAATCTCCAGTACAATGTCCATTGATCTCCAGCACAGTGTCCAGCTATCTACTGTAAACTACAGTACAGTCTCCTGTGATCTCCAGAACAGTGTCCTCCATATATGTCGTGTTCATCTTAATAGCCTATGCACACTGATGCCTTCCTCTAATAGGAGAGACCCCTGTTCTTTTGCTGAACAATGGCTCGTAGATACCATTGTCACATTGTCCATGGCCTATGCTGCTGAGAGAGCCCATGGAGTTCCCACTTATCCTCCACAACCAGGGACTATACTTCAGCCGTTTCTAGACTATTATAAGGGATTTACAGCTCCCATAGTCAGTAGCCTTCCTGTCTAGACTCCACGTTTTCCTCATTACTCCATCTAAGGCAGATGACTAGATCAATACCCTCAGCTGATCACCACAAAGATAATGTTCCTTCATTGGTGACCTCGATTACTCCAAGGGAACTGATACAGTACCTACTCTGCTTCCATACTTTCATAGGTATATCTGCTGTTTGTTCTTGGGACTGTCACTAGTAATGAGCAAATGTCCCAAAAGTTGGGGCTTGGCTATGTTTGCCTGAACCCAAACATTCTGCATTTGACTCCCGGTGTCTAAAAGAGTTGGATGCCGCCCTAGGGCAGCCAGGAAAACATGGATACAGCCTATGGATGTATCTATGTTTTCCAGGACTCTAGGGAGGCATCCAACTTCTTTAGACACCAGGAGTCAAATGCCGACCATTCGGGTTTGGACAAACATAGCCAAGCCCCAACTTTAGGCGACTTCACTCATCACTATCACCCTTGTGTACCTTGACCAATATAGAATTAGTTTAAGCTGGTATACTAATTTATTTTATCTAAATTCTGTCTCCTCCACCCTTTCCTCCTGGCATCTGGCTTCTGTACAAGGTGACAAGGGTTATATATAACTAGTTATAAGCAATGATTTCCTTATGATATCTAAATGATGCTTGGGAACCATGTAATAGTTTATACCCAGATAGCTGTGGTTAAAGGAGAAATCCGGCCCTGGCTAAAATCTGATAGGCGGCAGGGGTGACGGAGAACATAACCAATTTTTACTTACCTCTCCCCGTGCCACGCTGCGTGACTGGCTGTGGGAACCCCGCCGGAAGGCATTTTTGATGATGAAGGCAGTTGTGATGATGTCTTGACCCAGGGGAAAATGCCCATCCCTGGGGGATGGACTGGCTGCTCAGCCCATCAGTGACAGCAGGGACGTCCCACCCCCATGATTGATTGGCTGAGCGGCCAGTCCATGAACCAGGTTGTGACGTCGGCTATGGTGGAGATCTCCTTTTCCGTATTATCGGACTTTGGACTACTATTACTGGACTACTATTTGTAGTATTTGTTTAGCATTAAACCACTTATATTGCTCAGGTTTTGATATTTCACAGTTTATTAGGAGACCAAGATTTGTAGCATTTAAGGCCAAGCTATTACTTGTTAGTGTGCTAGAATTATATATATATATATATATATATATATATATATATACACACACACACACACATATATACTGTGCTGGGCAAAAGGAACACCTGTAAAGAAATCATTGTATTATCTTATGTATGTAGAGAGAGCCCCCATTTGTTCCATCTCTAGGACACACATCTCCAGTCATCCATGACCAAATACCTTAAAGGGGTTATCCAGCGCTACAAAAACATGGCCACTTTCTTCCAGAGACAGCCCCGCTCTTCTCTCCAGTTTGGGCAGCGTTTTGTTGCTCAGTTCCATTGAAGTGTATGGAGCTTAATTGCAAACCGCACCTGAACTGGAGACATGAGTCGTATTGTCTCTGAAAGAAAGTGGCCATGTTTTTGTAGCACTGGATAACCCCTTTAATAAACTTTGGATCTAATCCATTCTATCCATCCCACACATCATACTCCGGGGGTTTCTTCCTCATAGTCCACAGCACAGGCAGAGGAGAACCAGGTATAGATATAAGATCTATGTGTCTAGCCTCGGATAGACAGCTCTGTTATTATCAGGGTATACTCGCGCCTACCATCGCAGAATTACATTTTGCTGCCTCCTTCCCCTGGCAATGGTCTTTGTAATGGTACAACTTAATATGTGACCTCTCTGGATCATTTTCACCCACAGGCACATTGTGGTGGAATCATCATCCGGCCTCCATACAGCCCATATTTTACACCTCGTTGCCAAGTGTATCTTATATTCTTGGAAACACAACAACGTGTTTGACCTTGGTCTTTGTTTTTCATTCTCCAAGAGCAGCTTCTAATTTTCCCCCAGTTACAGGTCTTAATCCTAACCCACCTATTTCTTTGAATCAATCCACCCTTATTGGCTTACGCAGATCCAAGTTTTCCTAAATGACAATTCTCCCTGTGAAAACCATTCAGCTTTTTTGGGATTCTGTAAAGGCAAACCTTTGGGATTACAGTATCTCCAATCCTTGATTTTCTACATGAATTCATAAGAAAAGAGCTAGATTTCTTCTCTAATGGCTGAAACCTAGAAACGGTATACATGGCTGTTCCTGATCCTTACAGCTTGTCTAGATCCAAACGGGACACATGTACTTACTTCTATTCTGAGATATATAAATAATGTTCGATAATCAAAATATTTTAGCGCAACATAAATATCAGAATAATGGCTCCATTGTTATCCTTATAATGAAAATCCATAACTGACAAAACACGTACAGTGATGCCTTGGATTACGAGCATAATTCGTTCCGGGACGGCGCTTGTAATCCAAATCCACTCTTAAATTTTTCCATAAGAAATCATAGAAATGCAGACAATTGGTTCCACACCCCAAAAATAATGATTTATTATTCTGAATAACATGTAAAACTAATGAAACAAACATTCAGGAACAGCAGAATATGTGATATTATAAGTTACTGTACAGTAATGGAGAGGATGGGAAACACAAGGGCGGACAGAGACTGCAGGGAGCAGGAAGGAAAGAGCAGGGCAGATGTGGGTACATACATGCAGCACTCTCTGTCCGGGAAGAGAGAGGTGACAGCTATGGAGAGATTACCTCCACAGTCCTGTCCCCTGATGTAAGCCCCAGCCTGAAGTGGATCTGCTATGATTTGAAAGGTGAGGGAGACTTCCTGGGTCAGAGTACAGGGCTGTAGACCCCGCTATGCAGACAATGCCCCTCCCCCACTACCCCTCCCACACTGTACAGGGAGCTCTTACACCAAAGCAATGCTCTTACACCAAGTCACAATTTTGAAAAACTGTGAGCTTTTAAACCAAAACGCTCTTAAACCAAGTTACTCTTAAACCAAGGTACCACTGTATTTCTAAACCAGCCATCAAGGAGCATTTTACCTCTTATCTTTATAATAAAGGATACTACAACTAGAGATGAGCAATTTTACAGTGGGAATGAAGCAAATCTGCATTCTGCTCATCGGGCTGCGGATGGGAAAAGATGGATCCAGTCCTGCAAAAATTCTCCCAGTTTCCCTGGACTGGATCCTTCTTTTCCCAGCACCCGGGGAGGAGCGTCATGGAGTGGAGCAGACCTCAAAGTGTAAAATCACTCATCTATACCTACAATACCTAACCAATTACTTACCGCTCTGCTAGAGGGGCTTTACCCTGCTAGAGGGGCATTGCTCATGTGCGATGTATTCAAGTATTGTAAACGTAACAGATGCATCAGAGTTCCTGGAAATTATCATTGTGAGCGCGAGTTCTCATTCCTTACTTTACAGACCATCTTTCTGTCACGCTCTGATCACGTCCTGATCATCTTCTGATTCAGAGACCTGTATATATAGGTGTAGTCCTACAGGTACGGTGTAAGAAGGTAAAATCATATCACCTAGCTTTATCACCTCCCTCCAGGATTTCTCCTATAATACTGCAGTTGTCATTATTCTAAAACCAAATAAGAATCCTAAGAAATGTGGCTATTACAGGCCTGTATCACTATTTAATGTTGACAGTATATCCTTACCTGCCTCCATTCCGGCGACGTCTTCACGACAGCAAAAATCCATCATGCTTGACCTTTCGGTCCCCCGACATCATCAGTTGGTGGAGAGTCCGGAGGTCACCATATACCTTATACTGCAGGTTGCAGTGGATTTGGCTGACTTTAGTACAAGGTGTATTGGCAACTTTATACATTCAGATCAAACTTAGTTTTTCCTTGTAATAAAAAAAAAACCCTCTGGTAACATCTGAAGAGTACAGGTGGTCTCTCTCGAAAACACTGCAGGGGAGGATTAGGCTTTGCCTTTGTTGGACACGGCCAAGAACTTTGAGTCTATATTGTCCCTATCTTCTCTAGGTGCTTTGGGCCCATTTGAATTCTTGGATCTCCATCTTGTGTTAACAATTTCTCTCAGCGGTTTGTTGTCCTCTTCCTTTTCTATCCCGAGGAGCATATGATAAGGGTGTGTGGTATTACTTCTTTTGTTTCCATTGTCTGTAGACCCTCTAGCTATTTGCCTTCGACATGACCTAGAGATATACCTCACCTAGCAAGGGACGATCTTATCACCGTGTACGCAGACAACGTCATGCTGTTCTCATTGCATCTGGATACATCTTTGCCTAAAGCAGTTTAAGTGATTGACAAATTTGGAGAATATCCAGGACTCATTCCATTTGTATTTCTCGCTGAATAGATTCCAGTTTACGTATTCTACAGCTGAGGGCTTAAAGGTAGTGGAATATATAGGAACATGTATTGACAAAGGCATCGATGAAGTGATTCCTCTTACTGTAAACCCATTAATTAGGGACAGATTTATAGTAGGGGAGACCTTGCTTCTTTGTGTATCAGGCCGTATAACCTCTTAAAAATAGTTGCGATTGAACCTCCAACTCATAAGGTGTTTTTATATGGGGCTCGTCCAGATCAAACTTAGAGTGCAGCAACTGGAAACCAGTGGCCGGGATGAATGGTCCTTCCTGACAGATATTTGTATTATTTAGTTGTATAGATACATATCTTGGGCGATGGACTTTACCAGACCCCACGCTAACACCCAAAAGGTACCTAGCAGATTATGTGCATGATTCATCATCCTACATAACCAGTAACAATTTGGTTCCTGGAATAAAGTTTAAAGCGACTCTGTACCCACAATCTGACCCCCCAAACCCCTTGTACCTTCAGATAGCTGCTTTTAATCCAAGATCTGTCCGGGGGTCTGTTCGGCAGGTGATGCAGTTATTGTCCTAAAAAAATACTTTCAAACTATCTGTGCCCTAAATTTGCACCTCCCCTCTGTCCCTCCTCCCCACCCTCTTCATCATTAGGAATGCCACTGAAACATTTTCTCCATGCTGAACATTGCACAGGTCCTTAATGATCAAGCACATGTGCCACAGGTGGGGAATAAGAGGCAATCTGCCTGGAGCATTCCTAATGATGAGGAGGGTGGGGAGGAGGGACGGAGGGGTGGTGCAAAGTTAGGGCACAGATACTCCCGTTGGGCACAGGGCTTCAAGCTTAAAAGTATTTTTTTAGGACAATAACTGCATCACCTGCCGAACGGACCGCAGGACAGATCTTGGATTAAAAGCAGCTATCCGAAGGTACAAGTGGTTTGGGGGGGTCAGATTGTGGGTACAGAGTCACTTTAAAGCGCACTTTTTTTTGAAGATCTCCCAGCTGAGACATTTCAATAGAATCTCACTGAACTTCAATCATTGTCTGCCTCCCATCAGGACTTGTAAAAGGGTCCTAACTAGAGATGAGTGAACCTTGAGTACACTCGGGTTCGTCCAAACCCCAACTCTTAACATTTAAATGGGTAGTGACTGAAGAAGTTGGATGCAGCCCTTGGGAGTCCTGGAAAACATGGATATGGCCTACGGCTGTATCCAGGTTTTCCAGGCAGCCTTGGGGCTGCATCCAGTCACTGGTAGTCAAATGCCAAGAGTTCAGGCCAAGAGTATCATACTCGAGGTTCGCTCACCTCTAGTCCTAACACATATTTAGATCAGTTGTGGACCTCACCAGATGACCTTTACTTTTTCCAAGTTGGAGTTTGATTATTTTGTGACCTTCATGACAGGGACACACTGCTCTCATCGAACATCTCTAGAACAATACCGAATACTTTAGACCTATGTCTATAAATATCTAGAGCTCTACACGCTTTATCCTCCCATTCTCCTTTTTCCCATAAACCAATCTCCAACTTTCCCCTTAGTAGAGTTATTAGATTGTAAGGTACCAGGGGATTGTTTTTCTGAATATACTCCCACCTCCCTTATGCTAAAGGATCAAATAACCCTCCATAGAAAGGTGGAAATCACTTATTTCCTCTGTAGAGAGAAAGAACAAGCAGAATTGACGACATCTCACATGTATCCTGCTATGGATCAAAATTTCAACTTTGTTCTTAACCATCTCATTCCCCTACATCTAGAATGGGCAGCATCCCAACTCTCCCATGTTCTAACCTACAGAATGTAGACTGGATGTTCCTACACGTCTGCTCCCTCTGGCAGGTGTAGTACACCTCCTCTCCTTACAGGCTTCTTAATCCATCTTGACCTGGTGGTTTTCCTCTCTGGAAAGTTATGGAGTCACCACCTCTTAAGGATACTCCTAAGGGAAACTGTGTTTATGGCACAGTACCTTAAAGTGCATAGAAAAGTGACCCTCAAGACGTTCCTCTTAAAAAATGAGTTACTACCATAATTCCATATAAAAGAATTACCTATAATTATAGGAAGTGTCCAGAACGTTAGTGGATGGGATATCAGTCATCACTCTCTACACTAAATCTGACATCTACAATTCGAGATCTTCTTCCCTAAAGGCTTTAGTTGTTTGCATGATAGATCAATTGTTCCTGTGTTCTCCTTGTTTTTTTTCCTTCTTTCTACTGTAACTAGAACTTGTTTTCTGTTTGAATTCCCTTGAGATCTAGATAGTTATCGTTACTCTCTTACGTAAATGTTCTTTATTATGCTGGCAGCTACTTTCCCGGCATCTCTCACCGCTTCACACTTTGGATTTTTTATGTTACTTTATTATTTTTGTATCTTTACACTAAGGGTAAGGCCCCTATTACATGGGGCGATTAAGAGGTGCAAAGGAGCGCCAACCTGTCCGGTCAGGGTTTGTTTGCTCCTCGCTCCCCGCTTGCTGCTGCTCCTATTACACGCTTCGGCAGCAGGCGGGTAATACCAGGGGGAGCTGCCTAGGGGTGGGGGAAGGGTTGCTGCCCGGGTGATAGCAGGATCGCCCAGGCAGCCCATAGAAGATAGCGGTGATCTACTGCCGCTGCTCCTATTACACTCTGATGGTAACAGACTGCTATCCTTATCGTTCCCGTTTCAACATGTTGAAGGACAACAATCAGCCGACATTGTGCATCGTGCTGATCGTTGTCTTCTATTACACTAAGCAATTATCAGCCGTAACGGTCGATATTGGCCGAATATGGCTAATAAACGCTTTGTGTAATAGGGCCTTAAGGGTAAGGAAAATTCAGGCATCTGCACCCAAATAAAAAACATACAGCTTAAATAATTTCACAAAACTCTACTACCAATATAAAATGAACACTGGTTCCAACTGACTTATAATCACCCTAAAAGTGGAGAAAAAACACCAATTTTATCGAATGCCTTTGGAGAGTAGTTATCCACCTCAGTCCTGCTATACAGGGATGTGTCAGACATTTCTAGACCTTGCTCTAATATTCATCCGGTCAGTGTCTCTGAACCTGAGTATTCCCAAAGTGGTACAGATACTAATTTTAGCTCGTGACCACAAGATAATTGACCGCAGTGGATCGCCATGTTATATTATGGATTCTTTTGTGCTTCTATGATAAACATTTTGAGTCCTTCATCATGGCGCACGCTGTACAATTCCTGCATGGATATCAGCCCATTACTTTACACGTAAACCAAAGCTTTGGCTGTCCAGGCATGATGGGACTTGTAGTTTTGCAACAGCTGTAGGCCAGAGTTTGACATCCCCGTCTTAAACCATTGCACTAGCGATTTATTGTTACAGTACATGTAAGGACCTTTACCCTGGTTCTTTTCTCATGTGAGTATTTGGGCCCAGTAAATGATTCCTTAACATGTTCTTCGATTTCCTACATCCTTCTTGGGTGTCTTCATCTTTATATCCTCTAGTATTAATTTTTTTTTTGCTAATCACTAAACTGATCCGTGAAGGTTTTCTGAGTAAAACAAATGTGTTACAATTCCATCTGTGGACGATGAGAAGATTTGGTGCTCAAGAAGGCGTTTACCAATCTGTCTTTGCTGTTAATATCAGTATTACCATAACCATCAATATACATTTTAGGATCCCAAAATATTCAAAAGATGTGATAGTCATCATACATATTCAATTCAGTCAGGAGGTCATATAAAACAGAAATCTATCCAAATGTCACCAATTAATATCAATATAACATGTTCCCAATACCCCAAATAAAACATTTGTGCATGTTGTCCCCATAGCAGTGCCTCTTAGTTGTAAGACATATCTGTCTTTAAAATTAAAGTTAAAGTGTCACTGTCGTTTATTTTTTTTTTTTTGCAGAAATCAATAGTATAGGCGATTTTAAGAAACTTAGTAGTTTGGTTTATTAGCCGAAAAATGCATTTTTATCATGAGAAAGCAGTTTGAAGCTCTCCCCCCTGTCTTTATGGTTTTCTATGGAGAGGGGAGGGGTGGAGGGAGATGAGGCACCAAAACAGGACAACAAAGAGTTAATTTACAGCTACATCACCGGCTATCTCCTGTGAAGTCAGCACTGACCTCTCTGACCTCTGAATACCGTCTTTCACACTGCTCCCGCTGTGTAAACCTGTTCTCTGCTGGTGACTAATCTTGCTCCTCCCCTCTCCATAGGTTACACAGGGCCCGACTGATGTGAAAGAGTCGAGATTTCCTGATAATGAGCAGTGAATGAGAGAGAGAGAGGAGGGAGGGGGAGGGGACCTGGGGGAAGTCTTTTTGAATGTAGATACCGGCATGTTTGCCTAATAAACTCAATTACAAAGTTTCCTAAAATAATTTGTACTATTGATTTCTGCAAAAAAAAAGCAAAAACGACAGTGACACTTTAAGATAAAACATCGGTCACTTAATACTTTGTATCTGCTGTGTCCTGTACTGCAGATGGAAGCACCATGCCTTCTGGCTGTGCCGCCCTCCCCGGCACTGTATGGCCATGCATGGAAGAGTAGGTGACCATACTCCCCAATAGCGTCCTTCACTGTGCCTGTATATGCCTGTGGAGTACGCTGAGTGACGTACATGTCACACACTCTTCCACACACAGCCATATGATGAATGGGATCGCCATTCGCAGGGTTCGGAAGGACTGTACTGCAAGGGGACATGGCGGCTTCTACCTGCAGTACGAGACACGGCATAAACATATATATGTGAGGAGGTGACATATACCGCTATTACCATACAGTGAATAATTTGAGGATAACATGGTGAAGCCCTTTAAGTAATAAAAGGAGCTCAGTTCGATCCGGTTCAAAGTTTGTTGTTTTACATAGAAATACACAGACTCTAGGGCATAAATCAAGGTGAACAAGGCCTCTAGACGGCTGGTCACAGGCTAATGGTGTGCTTCCCTTACTACCCCCTGGGGTCTCGTAACAACGTCTGTGGTCTTGTAGATCTATTATTAGACTTCTTCAACTATTGGTTTCAAAGAAGAATCAATAAAGCGTTTCACAGACTTCAGAGACGACGGGATGTCCGGGAGCGTCCTCCTTATTATTATGTCTTGTGCTTCATACAGGGCTGGAGTAGTCGTATCCTTCATAATACATATGGATAGAACGGGTTTTGTCTCATGTCCTGCACAGATGTCTGTCCAAAGCATTGACTAGACTTAATCCAAGCAATAAAAAGGCGCTGTCTGGCACAAACTATGTCTTTTAAGACATCCCCAGGGGTCATGACGTCAAGCAGTTTTGCAGTATACTCTATATCTTTTTATGTTTTCTTTGTTTAATATCTATGGCCAATAGGTGTCTTCCTTCCTGTCTAACTGCAGTCCATGTTCCTTCCTTGTTCAAATTAGTTTTTATCTCTGTTCAAAAAAAAGAGACCAAACACAGGAAGTCCCTGTCCTTTACACGCTCACAGACAGTGCTTGGTGTCGATTGTTAGCCATTCCTGAATGCGCACGGAGCGGGACAGGTCTTCACTGTGCATGTGTACAGCTGCTGTGGGTCCACATTCAGTAGCAGAGAATCCTGGGGGGTGCTCGCATTGTACGATCAGCTCTCCTGTCGCACAGCACTAATACCTCTGTAACCACACAGTGACATTATACATAACAAAGAGCATTGTCTCCTGGTAAGCTGCAGAGCTGATAATATAAGTAGTAAAAGTTAATTCCCCTCAGTCGGTATACAACCTGCATGATGAACAGGCGTCTCTCCTTGCATGAGCGCACAAAGGACGGGGACTTCCTGTGTTTGGTCACTTTTATTTAAGTGAGAAAAGACCAAATATCAGCATGGAGGGAGCATGGACCACAATTTGGCCATATGTATAACGTTGATTTAAACATTAAAAAACGTTAAAAAAAAGCAAGTGTATTGCAAAACTCCAGTGAAAGTCCACTCATAATCTTTTTCTTTCAAATCAACAGGTGTCGGAAAGTTATATAGATTTGGGCTATGTTCACACTATGTAAAAGTACAGCCGTTGTTGCTGATGGCAACAACGGCCGTACTTTTACCGCGGTGGAACAATGCCTGTTGTTCTATGGGATCCTGGCCAGAGCGTACACACATCGTATACGCTCCGGCCAGGATACCATACGCCCCGCAAACAACTGACATGTCAGTTTTCTGCGGCCGGAATTCAGTGAATTCCACCCGCAGAAAGACCTGTCAGTTCACACAGTGAAGCGAGCGGCTCCGGCCGCTTGCTTCACTGTGGGCTATGGGAAGCTCTGATGCGGGCGTGGGCTACTTAAGTACCCGCCAAGATGATCCTGCCAGAGACCGGCCGTTCCGTGACCCAGCCGGGGTCACGGAACAGCCGGTCTCTTACGTAGTGTGAACATAGCCTTGTAATTTACTTTTATTGAAAAATCTCCAGTCTTCCAGTACTTATCAGCTGCTGTACGTCCTGCAAGAAGTGGTGTACTCTCTCCAGTCTGACACAGTGCTCTCTGCTGCCACCTCTGTCCATGTCAGGAACTGTCCAGAGCAGCAGCAAATCCCCATAGAAAACCTCTCCTGCTCTAGACAGAGGTGGCAGCAGAGAGCACTGTGTCAGACTGGAGAGAATACACCACTTCCTGCAGGACATACAGTAGCTGATAAGTATGGGAAGACTGCAGATTTTTATGTAAAAGTAATTTACAAATCTATATAACTTTCTGAAACCAGTTGATTTGAAAAAAATATATATATATTTTTGCCTGAGTCCCCCTTAAACTGGAGAAAGTGAAGAGGGGCAGTGTGGAGCCTCCTGTGCCTGTAGTGCGGGGATAGGAAACCTGCGGCCCTGTTGTAGAACTATAAATGCTATATGGGCATTGTAGTTTAGCAATAGCCTGTGGGCGGTAGGTTTCCTATCCCCGCTGTAGTGTTTCCTCTGCATCAGTATTTGGAAATCAATGCAAATCTTATGTTAAGTTTCCTGCTGAGCAGAGAAGCCACTTCCAGTGAGGAGCAGGAGAGCGCCCAGAGCCATCCCCAGCTCGGCAGCCAATGTCACCCGCTTACCCGCAGGCCTTGCGGCCATCAATCTGCCTTTGTATCTGGAAGGGGCCTTGTCTGCTCCTGCGCCATCCATCTGCCTTAAAAGCTATCCACGTGAGACACATCACTGGCAGAAATTGATGGATCTCTTGATCCTGATAGTTAGTATATGATTGATTCCACTTAAATACTCTAATAATTCAGTACATTGCAGTGTGGGGCTTTTGTCCTAAGTCGCTGAATGTCGTTCTCCAACAGCTTAAAAACTCTTTTCTTCATCTGCAAAAAAATTTCTGATCTAATTTGCGAGTTATGATTTCTGATTTTTCTAGATATTTTTTCCTTGCAAAACAATCAACATCTTCAGCATTGTCCTCAAGAAGGGAAAATAATACATGAAGAATGTTCTAGAGAAGCTTTATTCCACCAAATCCCAGTGCTCTTCTGGAATACAGGGTATATAGTATACACTGATGGGTATATAGCAGGTGAGTAATACAGGGTGCATAGTATGCACTGATGGGTATATAGCAAGTGTATACAGGGTACATAGTATACACTGATGGGTATATAGCAGGTGATGTATACAGGGTGCATAGTATGCACTGATGGGTATATAGCAGGTGCAGTTTACAGGGTACATAGTATACACTGCTGGGTATATAGCAGGTGCAGTTTACAGGGTACATAGTATACACTGCTGGGTATATAGCAGGTGAGTAATACAGGGTACATAGTATACACTGATGGGTATATAGCAGGTGATGTATACAGGGTACATAGTATACACTGCTGGGTATATAGCAGGTGAGTAATACAGGATGCATAGTATGCACTGATGGGTATATAGCAGGTGATGTATACAGGGTACATAGTATACACTGCTGGGTATATAGCAGGTGAGTAATACAGGGTGCATAGTATGCACTGATGGGTATATAGCAAATGTATACAGGGTACATAGTATACACTGATGGGTATATAGCAGGTGATGTATACAGGGTGCATAGTATGCACTGATGGGTATATAGCAGGTGTATACAGGGTATATAGTATACACTGCTGGTATATAGCAGGTGCTGTATACACGGTACATGGTATACACTGCTGGGTATATAGCAGGTGAGTAATACAGGGTGCATAGTATGCACTGATGGGTATATAGCAAGTGTATACAGGGTACATAGTATACACTGATGGGTATATAGCAGGTGCTGTATACAGGGTGCATAGTATGCACTGATGGGTATATAGCAGGTGCCGTATACAGGGTACATGGTATACACTGCTGGGTATATAACAGGTGTATACAGGGTACATAGTATACACTGCTGGGTATATAGCAGGTGTATACAGGGTACATAGTATACACTGCTGGGTATATAGCATGTGCAGTATACAGGGTACATAGTATACACTGCTGGGTATATAGCAGGTGCAGTTTACAGAATACATAGTATACATTGCTGGGTATATAGCAGGTGCAGTTTACAGGGTACATAGTATACATTGCTGGGTATATAGCAGGTGCAGTTTACAGGGTACATAGTATACACTGCTGGGTATATAGCATGTGCAGTTTACAGGGTACATAGTATACACTGCTGGGTATATAGCATGTGATGTATACAGGGTACATAGTATACATTGCTGGGTATATAGCAGGTGCAGTTTACAGGGTACATAGTATACATTGCTGGGTATATAGCAGGTGCAGTTTACAGGGTACATAGTATACACTGCTGGGTATATAGCATGTGATGTATACAGGGTACATAGTATACACTGCTGGGTATATAGCAGGTGATGTATACAGGGTACATAGTATACACTGCTGGGTATATAGCAGGTGATGTATACAGGGCACATAGTATACACTGCTGGGTATATAGCAGGTGCTGTATACATTGCTGGATATATAGAGTATACACTGCTGTCTGGGTATCCAGCAAGTGCTGTATACTGCCTGATATATAGTGTATATTGCTGGGTATATAGTATACACTGCTGGGTATATAATGTATACTGCTGTCTGGGTATCCAGCAGGTGCTGTATACTGGTGTGTATATAGTATATCCAGCAGGTGCTGTATACTGGCGGGTATATAGTGTATCCAGCAGGTGCTGTATACTGGTGTGTATATAGTATATCCAGCAGGTGCTGTATACTGGCGGGTATATAGTGTATCCAGCAGGTGCTGTATACTGGTGTGTATATAGTATATCAAGCAGGGTCTGTATCCTGGCAGGTATATAGTGTATACTATCTCGGTATCCAGCAGGTGCCGTATACTG
Source organism: Dendropsophus ebraccatus (assembly GCF_027789765.1). Lineage (NCBI taxonomy): Eukaryota > Metazoa > Chordata > Amphibia > Anura > Hylidae > Dendropsophus > Dendropsophus ebraccatus. The sequence goes on along the minus strand of NC_091462.1, from coordinate 10,214,908 downwards.
GTGTGTATATAGTGTATACTGGTGTGTATATAGTGTATCCTGGCGGGTATATAGTGTATACTGGTGTGTATATAGTGTATCCTGGTGTGTATATAGTGTATACTGGCGGGTATATAGTGTATACTGGCGGGTATATAGTGTATACTGTCTCGGTATCCAGCAGGTGCCGTATACTGGTGTGTATATAGTGTATCCTGGCGGGTATATAGTGTATCCTGGCGGGTATATAGTGTATCCTGGCGGGTATATAGTGTATCCTGGCGGGTATATAGTGTATACTGGCGGGTATATAGTGTATCCTGGTGTGTATATAGTGTATACTGGCGGGTACATAGTGTATACTGGCGGGTATATAGTGTATACTGGTGTGTATATAGTGTATACTGGTGTGTATATAGTGTATACTGGCGGGTATATAGTGTATACTGGTGTGTATATAGTGTATCCTGGCGGGTATATAGTGTATACTGTCTGTGTATCCAGCAGGTGCCGTATACTGGTGTGTATATAGTGTATACTGGCGGGTACATAGTGTATACTGTCTCGGTATCCAGCAAGTGCCGTATACTGGTGTGTATATAGTGTATACTGGCGGGTACATAGTGTATACTGTCTCGGTATCCAGCAGGTGCCGTATACTGGTGTGCATATAGTGTATACTGGCGCGTACATAGTGTATACTGTCTCGGTATCCAGCAGGTGCCGTATACTGGTGTGTATATAGTGTATACTGGTGTGTATATAGTGTATACTGGCGGGTATATAGTGTATACTGGCGGGTATATAGTGTATACTGGCGTGTATATAGTGTATACTGGCGGGTACATAGTGTATACTGGCGGGTATATAGTGTATACTGGCGGGTATATAGTGTATACTGGCGGGTATATAGTGTATACTGGCGGGTATATAGTGTATACTGGCGGGTACATAGTGTATACTGTCTCGGTATCCAGCAGGTGCCGTATACTGGTGTGTATATAGTGTATACTGGTGTGTATATAGTGTATACTGGCGGGTATATAGTGTATACTGGCGGGTACATAGTGTATACTGGCGGGTATATAGTGTATACTGGCGGGTATATAGTGTATACTGGCGGGTATATAGTGTATACTGGCGGGTATATAGTGTATACTGGCGTGTATATAGTGTATACTGGCGGGTATATAGTGTATACTGGCGGGTATATAGTGTATCCTGGCGGGTATATAGTGTATACTGGCGGGTACATAGTGTATACTGTCTCGGTATCCAGCAGGTGCCGTATACTGGCGGGTATATAGTGTATACTGGCGGGTATATAGTGTATCCTGGTGTGTATATAGTGTATACTGGCGGGTATATAGTGTATACTGGCGGGTATATAGTGTATACTGGCGGGTATATAGTGTATCCTGGCGGGTATATAGTGTATACTGGCGGGTATATAGTGTATACTGGCGGGTATATAGTGTATCCTGGCGGGTACATAGTGTATACTGGCGGGTACATAGTGTATACTGGCGGGTACATAGTGTATACTGGCGGGTATATAGTGTATCCTGGCGGGTACATAGTGTATACTGGCGGGTACATAGTGTATACTGGCGGGTACATAGTGTATACTGGCGGGTATATAGTGTATACTGGCGGGTATATAGTGTATACTGGCGGGTACATAGTGTATACTGGCGGGTACATAGTGTATACTGGCGGGTATATAGTGTATACTGGTGTGTACATAGTGTATACTGGCGGGTATATAGTGTATACTGGCGGGTACATAGTGTATACTGGCGGGTATATAGTGTATACTGGTGTGTATATAGTGTATACTGGCGGGTACATAGTGTATACTGTCTCGGTATCCAGCAGGTGCCGTACACTGAGGCAGTGAGGAGGCTGAGGCGTCACGCCGGGGGGAGGGGCTCAGCATCTTGTAGGAGGAGGAGGAGGGGAGGCTGAGCAGTCAGTGTCAGGCTGTGGATGACAGCGGCTGGATGTGACGTGCTGCAGAATGCTGCAGATTATCCCCAGGGTTCCCCACACTGGCACCTGACTGCAGAGCCCCCCGGAGCCATCGCCCGCACCCTCTGCCCGTCCCTGGGGGATGATCGGGACCTGGATGTGACACGGACACCCAGAGGGACCAGACCCAGAAGCTTCTCCTCACCCGCACAATGACAGCCATGAAGGAGCAGCCAGCTATGAGCAGGGCCAACCCCCCCCAGGAGCAGGTAACCCGACACTACTACTACCCTCAGCATCCTAGAGCTAGGGGGAGCCCCACGACTGCAGATACACAGCACCGGCATCAGGAGTCCGCGGCTGCCTCCACCATCATCATCATCATCACCACCACCACCATGGCAGCATCCTCCCCTCCCCCGCCCAGGAGACCCCACAACACAGGATCACACAGCTGTCTCCAGGGGCTCCATCCCACAGCTCTGCCTGTCTGTTATCTATCTATCTATCTATCTATCTATCTATCTATCTATCTCCTATCTATCTATCTATCTATCTATCTATCTATCT